>NW_017728998.1:32771657-32788636 GCF_001723915.1 Gavialis gangeticus | reverse complement strand
CCCCCCACCCACCCAAGTCACTCTAATGGAGAGAACACTGACCAGAGAAGCGGAGGCCAGGGGGAGGGAAGGTTGGTATGCACCCCACCTCTCCTGGCTACTCCAACCATCCCCTATCAGGAAGCACCAGAGCCTGGATAAGCTCTGCATGGATGCTGCTTGCAAAAATGGGGCTCAGGGGGGTGGGGGGGAAGGGAGGCACTTGTAGAGGGTGTTTCTTCTACTCCCACTGCTCACCCTACCTCTTAAGTGCCCACCTCTATCACCCCATGCTGATCACAGTCCATCTCAGTTTAGCAGACTCTTAAATTACTGAGTCTGACTGGAGATTCTTTCTTATACTAACGTGGGACTGTAAGGTGGAATGGCCTGAATGGCCATGTCCATTTAGTAAGCACAGCACACTCCCTGGAGGGAGTGATTACAGACTTAGCTAGAGAGATTGCATCTCCCATGTAAGGTCTGGAAGCCATGCTACCAGTTCCCCTTGACCTGAAAATAGAACAAGGTATAGCAGCAGCAGCACCAAGAGAGTTGGGGAGAAAGGACACTACCGGCAACCTGTAGGGTGCACATTTTATTTCCCAGAACCAACAACAGAACAGGCTAAAAGGGGCATTGTAGTGTCACTACATGTCACTACCGGGTCCTACTGGGTGAGTACATTAATCACCTTGCTCAACAACAACTCTCTATTATCAGGGCAAATTTGAAGGCTCAGGCTAGCAAAACCTTCCAAGGCAGAAAAAGGCACTCTCCCTACACCTGGGTGGGTTGCATGCTTTGCTTGGTGCATGTGCTCCATTGTAGTTAAAGAAGTATGCATGCAAGGGTGCCTGGGGCTAAAAGGGAGTACAACACACTATTGCTCTGTGGACCTAAAAGCTGTGAGCTTGGTGTAGGGCCCTGCCCTTAGCAGGGAGGAGCTGTTAGGAGGCTGCATAGGCTGGTCACCCTAGGCATCTGCTTTATGTACTTCAGCTCCTGGTGTCACTGCTACAACAGCACCCATAACCATACAAAGAACCATAGACTGACTTCAGTAAACCTGCCAAATTGAGGGGTGGGTCCATTTGAAACTCATTCTGGGAATAAAGGCCATTCTTATGGCCTAGGGCAGCATAGCGAGCAATGCCCATCCTAGTGTGACACGGATGATGCACTGAGGCTAGGAACAGATGCCGCACAAGTTGTGCTTGTGTTTTTCTTGGAACGCGTATCCCCCTTTCAGTCAAGGTCAGCAAGTGGTTGAAAGCACTGCTACTTCTCTACCTAGTATTGATTCAACAATGCAGCCCCAGGACAACTTTTCTGACACACTTCACAAAGTCCCAGGATAAACTGTTAGTACTTTTTATCTCATGAACGTTTTTAGGATTTGTCTTAGAACAACAGACACAGACATCTGAACAACTGTACTTTATGCCAGAAGAAAATGGTCTATTCTGTAACAAATATAATAAAGGTGGTAGGCAAAATTAGTAAACAAGTGGCTGGGGCAGGTCATAGTAACAGTTCCCTGTGTTGGTATAGTTTGTGTTTTACATACAATGATAGCAGGTGCTATTCTCGCTGGACCCAAGCCCTGCTCTCTGCTCCTGGCCTTCAAAAGGGGTGCCTGTTGACTCCTAGTTAGTCTAGGAAGCACAAAGGGTAGATGCATTCAACAAACTGATATCTGTACCCTTTCACAAATTTGTCATCTAGTGTAGTGATAATCCAGGAAGAAAAAGATGGGAGCAGGAAATAAACAGGTCACTTCTGGCTGAGATACAAGGCACAGTCTTATGATAATACACAGGGATTCCCAGCCACCCAAAATGTTCTACGTCCAAACTTCACCTCATAGTAAAGTTATTGCACATTTTTCAAGGTGTAAAAGTTAACACAAAATTTTAGATATTACTTGTACATCATGTGTCTGATCAGATTTGCCCATGCAGTGAAGTCAACTTACTATGTTGTAAACATGTTCTGTGTGCATCTTGCAAAGCTTTTTTTTCATTAACTACTGTTACATTTTCCCATACATCCTTCTATAATTCCAACCTTCTGCTCATCACCTGCATACTTAACTTTAGCGCACAGGTTTAGTCTTCCAGGTAGCGCAGTACAATTTTCAAACCCTAGCACAGATCAATCAGTGTTGAGGGCAGGGGGAGGGGTGCCTACCTTTTGCGGTCAAAAATTAGTCATGTATTTACAACAGGATCATCAATTCTTATAGCCTTAAAAACAGTGTACTGATACCAAAATATTCATTTTAAATGATACAGTACTTTATCTGTTTTGTTTTCCATCCATCCTTTTTACAGAGTTGATCCCAGAGAAACAGTTACTCATATAAAACAAGTCTTAAAATATACACTACACCCATAATAATGCAATGTATAACCTATTAATTTTCACACCATCCAGATTTTGCTGTACATATTTTAGACAAAAATAGGATTTCACTGCAAATAAGATTTTAGGTTTCCAAGTAAAATAGCAATTATACACTGTATACATTAGTAATTCATTTTTGTTATGTACTGGGTATCAAGTAAAATATTAACTGCTTTTTTTTAATCTAATTTTGCCTTTCTAAATATTTTTAGCATTTGTTAATGATCCCTTAGCAGGCAGCAGCTTAATGCACTGTAAAACAGGCCATGTGTCAGCTTCACATAAGGACTTCAGATTCTGCTTTCATAACACTCCCTGAAGCTATAAAACTATTTCATTGTTCAGTCTGCCATCCACTCACTCCTATATAATTTATTGTTCCGTTCCACAGAAGTTTTATTTATAAAAAGACACTTAAAAATAGATTTGTAGTTTACATATATCTACTTTTACGTTGAACATTTTAAATATATTGCCCCTCTCTCCAAAGAAAAAATAGCATATACCAAAGGAAGGTTTGTTTGATTTTCACAAGTAAAAGATGAATTCATAGGGACACGATGATTTCTGAGGGCATGGGGTGTGGAAGCTTAGAATCCACAAAAGTACACAGCTAAGGGTTAACAAAAACCACACAAAAGTAACTACTTTAAAATTAGCCTCATTAAAAGCCAAAAATATTCCTTTCTGAAGGCAACTGTTAGCTACAGAGCTACAAAAACTACCCAGAGATTCATCATCCTTGGTCCACAGAAATACACTGAGCAAATACACACAGCATATATGTTTACATTCTCAATGGACTAAGGAGGTTTCTCCTTTTACAATTTAACTTTTAACAATTTCAAAATCTATATATATATATATATATATATATATATATAGATATCCATCTATCCACCTATACAGACAGACAGACAGATAGATATAAATATCTATATAAGTAGATATAAAATGAATGCACTTAACTTAAAGCTTTAGATTTTAGTAACATCATTTAGACTTTGTTTATAAAACAAACAGACACAAGCACACTTCCTAGAGTGCAAAATGCTTCAATACTTCAACAACAAAACATCACACTGTTTTTAAAATATTAATTCATTTGTTCTAGGAGTCAGCTCTTCCCCTTATCGTAGCATCCATTGCCAGCAACGGTTGCATCCAAACAAACTAAGGAGTACAGCAAATGCAACAGTAGAAATCCGCATACAGTTCCTTCTCTAGTCCAGAGGATGGTGTTCATTTGTACAAGCTCATGGTTGGGCTTTGATACATGCACATATAAGCATCACAAAGTAATCTTCGTGCACATCCTTGAATTTTTCGGGAATCCAGTGAATGCAGTTCTTCTAGAGACATTTTTAAGTACTCTCCAACTTCTGGGCACGGGGTAACTTGAGGAATGTTAAAGCCATTCTGGCCTCCTTTTGCAGAGAAAGCAAGAAGAGAAACAAGATTAGGTTAGAATTTGAAGCACTCCCTTCATCATCATATGGTGCTTTGAGACAGACTCGCCTGCTCTTAGAAGAGCCAATTAAACATCTAAACGGGGCTACTGTGGGTTTCAATAATTTCTGGAATAGGTCTAACACTTCCCATCCCTCCCTCCAAGACCTGCAACTCCCATAGCAGGATTTTGTAATCTTATGGAAACCTCAAATACAAATGTAAAATTAGGCTTAAATTACCTTCATCCTAATCATGTGCATAAACCATGAATTATTATATGAATTGGTCTAGCTAGTACAAGGACTTCACAGTACAGTCAAACATCACTTTTGTACAGCAGAAAAAGCCAGAAGCAACATCTTAATAACTTTCCTTCAGCTAACGGGATTTTAATCAGGTGTGCTGAAATAATCCTGCTCAGAAATAATCCTGGTCACAAAAAAGTATGGGGGTAAGAAAATTAACATCTCAATCAAATTGTGCTGGATGCTATGTATATTCTATCAGATTATGTTTTTATTCCTGTTCTCACAAATCAGACAGAAAATTGTAAAATGATACAGATTCTACTTGCACATCATCCAAGCTGCTAACAGACCACCAAGTACATCATGATGTGCACAAGCAACTGTGCTCGACTTTCAGGTCCCAGGACAAGTACGTAAAGCTCTTGGACAGAAAAAGGGTTTACACCTCTGCTAAAATAAACAAAATCAAGTAGAAAAATGAGCTTCCGGACTGCTGTTTTTCTAAGTCACTTTTCAGAGGACAGCACCATCTGAAGGAAGATGGTCACATAGCTTTGACCAGCAGGAACATAGTTACTGAATGACTAAAATGTGAGCTGCATTCTTGAACTAATTAAAAAAAAAAAACCCTAAAGTCACACTGACAGCTCTGAAGCATTTCAGAACAAAGCTCAACAGCCTTCTGGATGTAAGAAGATAAAGGAAGCTTTGATCCTATGGCAGCATCTCATCCACAGCAGGAAACAAGATTCCTACTTCTCACTCTCCCCAAAGAGAAAAAAAAAACAAAACAAACAAAAAACCTGAACTAGCAAATACAGTCTCAAGATTTCTGCATGCCAACAACACCATCCTCAGGAGGCTCTGACTTGTATCTATTACTCTGATTCTCTAAGGCACTAGTACACAACGCACTGTCCTCAGTTCACCACCATTTAATGAAAGACTAACTGAGAGAATGTTAACATCAATGGAACAGAATGTTGTTAGTGGATAATGGCCTCCCACTGCTAACTAACCAGAGACACCTTCAAAGCAGTTGGCACTGATTCTGCACTACAAAGACTATTTCTATTATACCAAACACAGCTACAGTTTGAGTCATTTAGAGTCTGCTACATTCTGGAACAGAGAAAAATGACAGTTGCACTATTTAATAATTATATGATGTACTATGTATCTTGGCATTTGAGAGAGCTTCTATTTAGAACTCATGGCATATTTAAACAAGTACATGTTTTGTTACTGGAAAACTTCTGAAGTCACATATTCAGGAAATAACCTATGAGTGAGTTTAAATTTCAAACACAGAAGCAAAAAAAGACCATTTAATAAGGGAAAACAAATTAATGATATACCATCCCGATCTGCCATGCTATCAAAGAAGAGCCAGGCGGAGTCATCTCTCCCATATTTAACAAATGCTACATAGTGGCTTGTTTCTATGCAGAGAACAGCAAACAACTCCATTTTCTGGCATGGGATACATCCATGTCTCCAATCCCAGTCTGGTAGATCTTTAGGAAGTGACAATGGATTGAATTTATGATTTTGTCTCCTGGGATGAAGGTGAACCTACAGTTAGATCAAAGTTAAAAAAAAAAAAAAAAGTTAGTTTTTGGGGGGGGGGGGGAAGAGGGAACTTTCCATTTTAGTTTTGGCCTCTCCCCATGCTGGTCTCACCAGTGTGGCTAGAAGGGCCAACTATAGAGAAGAAGGGAGTTCAATTCCAGACATATTCAGTGCTTGTCATCTCCATGCAGACTTACAGAAGTCAACCTCCAATAAAAACGCTGTCAATGGTGACACCTTCCCCTGGGAACTGAATCAAGACCATGATGGTTTCATGCATGCCAAATAGGTACTAGACAACTAAATTTTCAGTCACTGCCACCTAAAGCCAAGTGTGAACCAGTAAGAGAATGTTAAAAGTATTTTCTTCTTTTAAAATGTAATATAAACTAGTAAGGTAAGGAATTCTGACAAGCCTAGATTACTGCTTTCCCATCACAGGCTCACAAAGCTGGACTGTAGGATTGCCAGATGCTATGGTAAATGCTGTGCAAAAATAGTTAAGGGTCTGCTAAACATCCCGAACAGGAGCTTTACTTTGCTAATGATGCCTGTACCCTGGTAAAAGCCTAATAAAAAAGAACTTTTAAAGTTTCATACTTGCTCTCTTGTAGCAGTCAGTGCTTTCAGATATTACTATAGCATCCCAAGCTAGTTAAAGAATCATTGAGAGAGAGAGCTCATACACTTGTGTGCAGACACAGGAAAGAAAAAAAAAATAAAACAAATCCCCTTCTCCAGCTTACTTGTGTGTTGCAGGTTTTACAAAACTGCTTGATTTTGCCAGCAGAAATGTCAGTATCTTCATAACATTCTCTACATTCAAACATCGCAAGTCCTCCACATATACGGCATTGTCGAGGAGCTGCATTTTTGTAATATAAAAAGATACAATTGACGTTTCTTTTCAAGATTATATTTTTAATTAAAAATAGATTATTTCAAATGGAGATAATCTAGATGAAGCCAGTCAAAGTCAACATCACTAATTAAACAAATTAGATCAAAGTAGAGAGAGGGACGCTGTTCCACAGTAACCATTTTGTGCTTGTGCTTCTTTCCTGCAGTAAATGAAACTGAACTGGGGCAAGTTGACCATCATTTAACTCAGGTTAAGATGTCCTACCTTTGCTTCCATTATTGGATAGAAATGGGCAAAGAAAATAGAAACCATAGAACAGACAGCATGCAAGAAGTCTCTCCCCTTCTTTTGTAACTATATTAATTTGTTCCCTCCATCTTCTAGTAGAAAGCAGCAGAAATAAACCTTACTAAATCCCAATTTCAGAAGTGCAGTTGACGAATATGTAACAGTCAAACACATTTGTAAAAAAGGGTTGCAAGTTATTATCACAAATTGTCTTCCCTTATCAATCCACTGGGCGTTATATTATTTAACCCAGCTTGGCATTTAGCTCTATCCAAAACCAAAACAAGATGCCATGCAACTTGAAAGGCCACAATGAAGATACTTAGAAATGTGTTTTAAAATGTTTAGTTGAGGACATTTGGAGTGATTTCAATTCATTTAGAAATGAGTGTTCTTCCCTGAGTTGCACAGAATAACAGACATTACATACATTTTGTACAAGAGGTGACTAACAGTGCAAAAAGATAGTCATCCTAGCCCTTCCAATGTAAACACAAACATGTATCAACAGCTAAAAAGATTACTACTACATGCTTAAAGTTGGCACTTTAGCATCCATTGTTTTTTCCCCAATTTAAAAAGGTGCTGATGAATATTTTTCTATTTTCATAAAGATAAAGAATACTTTTCCTTTTGTGAAATAAAAAATAAATAAAATCAAGCCAACTTTGACCAAACTTCATGAAAAAGGGAAAAAGGCACCAGGTACAGAGTAGTGTGCAATGAACTCGGACATTTTAAAAATCAGTAGATCACTAAAGTTCAAGCACATCAAAGAAATGACGAAAGGCAAACGGGGATCATCCACAGACTGCAAGAAACCATTCAAAATTACCTGCAGTTCCACAATATTTTATTCTTGTGTTGATAGTAACACACCTTACATTTGAACTGTCCTTAAAAGTCAAAATACTGAGAACTCTAACTTTGACTATGGCCTGAAGTCAGAAGTATGGGAACTTTTACATGTGCTCCAGAGGATAGGCGCACGTGACACTTTAATTAGAGCAGCTCTCAGAGCCACTCTAATTAACGTGCTGCTGCATCTCCTGTATCAGCGTCCCCATGCTTTAAAATGGCAGTGGGGGCATCTGAACTAAAGCTCATTTAAGGAGCTTTAGTTCAAGCGCCCCCACCATTTTTAAGCGCAGGGACACTGATACACGAGATGCAGGTGGCTGCTGGAGTGCAGCAACTGGAATTCCAGAGCATCGGAGCAGCCTATATTCACAAGAGATCTCATTTTAAACAGCTAAAAGTTCAGTTTTCCAAGAATGAAACGATCAAAATGTTCATCCTAAAATGAGTCACATTAAAAATGTAGAAAGATGCTAAATATAAACTTTACACATGGCCAATAGTTGTTTATACTTACTGTCTTCAAGTAAGTCTGTTATATTTAACTCCAGAGAAGGAAAAATTTTGTTGAACATCTTGAAGTCCTTTCCAAATCGAGGCATCTGAATAATCAGACATGAGGGTGCCTAAGAAAAGTTTCAAAATGTGATTTAGATCTTACAAGTTTCATATACATATTTGGTCTAATTTGTACATTTTGTAAGTTGTCACCTAAAATCCTATAAACTTATAACTGTGTCCCACATTTTTAAAGTCAAATAAGTCACCTGTTTAAGTATCAGCCAACACATAATAAAAATAATTTAATGTTTACAATAACACTGATCCTCTGAGAGATTTTCGATTTAAAGGAAAACTCAAATCTATTCATTGCAGTAGGTACTAGGCATGCATGCTTAAACCAACCATGGACTAACTCCCTCCTCTAAAAAGCCATCCTATTAAAAATACTATAAAGAAATCTCAATTCTTTAATCCTCTGTAAAACAAAATGATTCGCAAAAGAAGATTACTAATTATTTATATATCAAAATATTTTAATAACTACAAACTTAAGCCATAAATCCAAGTCCCTTTGATTCTGTTAATACACACACATTTTATATATAAAATCTTTTCAGAGTGTTTAATAAAAGAAATCTAGTGTCATGGTAATCTTCTGACACCAGCAGTTCACTACTATCCTCCTCAAGCACTAACACATTTTCCACTAATATCAATAATTCCCTCTTCCCAACACTCAAGACACTCAACACTCAAAAAGACACCATAAAAATCTCCTTTTAATAAGAACTGTTTAAACAATTGTGACCTTGTAATAAAAGTTACGAAGTATGAACTATAACCAACCTCTGCAAACTTCAAGTTGCTATTGATGAAAGACCATTCCAATAACTGCTGAATTGTTGGAACGCCAACTTTTTCATTTTTGTCCATAAAAATTTGATAGAAGTAACAATCTTGCACTTTTTGACCTGCTGATCTAAGAATACAGATAAAATATATCTTCAAAATATTGGAATTTTTAACAATACAGTTGAATTGTAATTTGAGGCTGTTCTTACCATACAGAAGAAATCCATTGCATACCATCCATTCCCTTTTTAACATACTTGTATTTTTTACAGATTGTAAAATGTTAATATTTTTAGATTGCCCTCAAAAAATGTTATGGAAAGTTGCATCTAAGCAAAGTTCGAGTTGAGCTCAGGAAATGTTTTGGGTTTGTTTGGTTTTTTTGTTTTGCAGTAAGGTCTATGCAAAGCATCAGAAACAGATACTCTACAGCAGTCTTTGTTGTGAAATCTGAGAAAACATGCAAGTAAAGTAAGTTAGAAAAAAGCCCAAAGAAAGTAAATCTGGAGAAGAGTGAAACCAAAGTACCACAGGGAAACTGTAAAGTTAATATAGGGCTGAAACATATTTTGTTCCAACACAAAGTGTTCTCAGTTTTATATTTTTGATTTTTTTTTGGTTGAATTACACCAAAGTAAAGTTTTAAAGGGAAATGTTTCTATTTGGAAAATCAAAATGAAATACTTTATTTTAAGATCACACATGGTCCACAAAATTTTACATCAATGGTCTCAATATTTCGCCCAATTCTAACCACAAAATCAAATCGCATCCTCCTGAAGTAAATCTGCAAGAGGGCATGCAGAGTACCCAAGAACCTGTAATATTCACATGGGAAAAAAAGAGCATGTGAGAAAACTTAGTCCCCAGTCCCACAGACATCAGAGGAAAGAAGTTAAAGATGGAGCTGCTTCATTACAGTTGGGCAATGTGATTGTCAGGCTCTCCAAGTGCCATGTTGTCATTAATCTCTCAACACCAGAATGCAAAATAAAAGCTGCTCATTCCAACTTTAGCCTTTTTTGAACTCAGACCTAGAGTGGTGGCCACAGCACGTGTGTGTTGACCAGGATCTGCCACTATTTTCTAACAGCATTTTCTATAAAGTACTAAATATTTCCTTAGCTCCTTTCAGCAAAGGGCTGACAAAAGACCAGGGAATCTCAAGCAAATCCGAAGTAGGAAAGAAGAAATCTCCTGCTCCACAGTGTGCCTCCTCATCTCCCACCCCTCAAGCCTTAGAGAATTTCTCTCTCTGGAAGCCCCACAGGAGAAGGCTATAGTAGATTTAAGGAACATCAACAGCAGATAATGTAGACACCAGAGTTAGCAGTTTGCCCCGTTTGAGAAGCAGGACAAATTAGCCCATGCTGATCTTCATGCTGCTGTAGTTAGAGACTTTGTAAAACTGACTGAGATACTGCCACACTACATGGCAGGCTGCAATATAATGCCCTTCGTTATCTCAACCCCAAAGTTGCAAGGCAACTCAGGATTTATTGCAGTCCCTGTAAGAAGAGCAGTTCCCAGTGAAAGAAACTATTGAAAAATTCTCCTGCCTAATGAAATTTTCTAAGCAACCTAGCCTACATGAAACTAGGCTAGGTTGCTGTATGGAAGCTTTAGGCCCTCTGCACAACAGCTCCTATATCCCACTAAACCTGCAAATCTTTGCATATGTAAGTGATGACTCCTTACCAAAACAAGGTTTGGGGCAAAATGGACCCCCACTGTGCTATTTCTAAAGGAAGAATGAAGAAGAAACTTCAAGATGATTTTCAGAATTCTCTCTCTGCTATATAAAAAACAACATTCACAAAAAATAATTAGGTCCTACAATTTTACAAACCCTGAATGCATGTATTTTTGCAAGAAATAAGCCTTGCTGTCCCTTAAGGCATAGGCTTTTGAATTTTTCTCCTGAAACTCAATTTCCACTGCTTACAAACTGCTTCTGCAGGCTCTGCAGGATCCCCAAACTATAGCCAGATTTAGAAATACACTGTGGTGCTAGCTATGCCAGTACAGGCAGGGCATAGGGAAGGCATAAGTGAACAATAGTTGAGGGGACCACTTTAGTGACCCCAAGAAAACACAGGTCCTTCTGGCTTCTGGGAGCATGTCAGTGGCAGCAGGAAGCAAGACCAATGTGGTCATCAAGTCTCGCTGAGATTACACAAAGTACACATTAAACTGTGGGAGGGAAGCTCCTCAACAGAAGTGACAACCCTCTCTTCAGCCCCTGGCACTGCCCTAGCATTAGTACAGAAAAAATTTAGCTGCAAGAGTTCAACATGTAAATCTTTATTGCTTAGACAAAATGGGCATTTTACCTGATTTTTAACAGTGGTTCTACTCTTAAAATATGATGAAACAAAATATTCAAGAATTCTTCTGGATCTGTGCAAAAATAAAGTCATGTTAGCATGTTAAAGCAGATAAAAATCTCCCAGACAGAGTTCTTAAATAAACTAGGGAATTTTATTCTAAAGGGAATTTAAGTTCATTCCATAAATTTCTGTAGCACAATAGAATTATCATCAAATTATCTCAACTGCCAGATGAACATTAAGTGATATCCCACTTCAAAGGGAGTCATTTGACTCTAAAATTTTCCCTTGAGGAAGAAAACTTCTGCCAGCACAGGAAGTAGGGAAAAGTAAGAGAAAAGGGGGAACAAAAAATAATACAGTATCTGCTAATCTATACAAGGATGTGTACTGTAGTAGAAATGAGGTTTGTCTAAATTGGAAGTTAAGCCACCAATTTAACAGCGAGTAGGCCCCAAGGGGAAATGTGACAGAAGTCAATACCAAAGGAAGGGAAGAGCTGTTTCCTCTCCATTTGTAGCAGAATAGACTGCCACTTTATAGCAGCCCTGAGCTTACTCAAAAAGAAAAAGGTACAATTGTCCAAGAACTAAGTGACTGTGTATCAGATCTTGGTAAAAAAGTCATCTGGGTTTTATTTTTACATATATTTAATTATAAAATGTATTTATGTAATTAAGTGTAAAGTTGAGCTTCTCCAGGAGCACCATAAGAGTAGTTCTTAGGGGAAAATGTGAGTGCAGAATATAAGCCTTATGAACAAGCTCCTGATGGTCATTCCATAGGAACATAATGGCTTTCCTAAGAAGGTCAATACTCCCAGCTTTGTTCACAGTCTTTATTTGTGAGAATCACCCTCCTGCAAGGGAGTTTCAATTTTCTCCTTTACCTGTGGTTATGAAGTGGAGAGACTGCCAGTAGAAAAAAAACTGTTAATTTAGGTTTCCTCATTCACAAGTGACCAGTGCCAGTACCTGTGAATTTTTCAGTTACCTACCCCAAATCAAAGCTTTGAAACTACAAAGAGTTATTTATATAGCTTAACCTATATTTAATTGTATTTTATGTTATGTCAATCCCTTCTTACTGCAATTCCTCCCCATATAGGTGGAAAAAAAATGACTTACCTTTTTCCTCAGAAGTAAATCCTGATGCAGCCTCAACTTTTTCCAATATTTTCCTCAGTTTCATTATTTTAGTGGCGCACACATACCCATATCTAAAGAAAGGAATTGGTGTAATGAATAATTAGCTAATCCTTCACATTAATACCCAAAGGCTTGAACACAGACTTTTTTCTCAACTTTTGTTTACTGACTCCTATACAGTATCTGGTATTCCCCTCTCTCAAACCTAATTGTCAAGACCCTCATTCTTCTCTGGTTTGGCCTCCTATATTTTGGGCACAGCAATGCTGAATTCTGCAGTGCATTACAATTTCTGTGACCGTTTCAAGTAATGTGAAAACATGAAACTTACCATTACAGCATTCCCCATTTTTTCCAAATGATACTTATACATAAAAGTCAGTTTTAAAATGGTTTGCAATTTAAAATTGCAAATGCCTCCGTAATTATTGACATTCCAATATGCCACAGAACATCATGACAACAGCAGATGCCACTGCAGAAGCTGTTCTAATTAGAGAGAGATTCTGACATCTGGGAAAAGGTAATAAGCCATCAGTGGCTGATACCAGTAGGTAGTTGAAGCTTTGGTCATTTAGGTATCCCCATTTTCCCTCCACTTTACATCTTGTGAGAAGGTGACTGGAAGACTTGAAACTTGACAGGGATGAATTATGAAATCCTGCATAGGTGGGGTGCAAACTCAGATACAACTCCTATTCACGTCACAAGTCTCAAGATACTAGGTTTTGTTAACCGTATGTGCTTATGCCCAGGTCACCAATGAGCTAAGCACAGACAACCAAAAATCCCAAGCCTGAATCAATTCAATCTTCTTCACAGGTTAGTGTAAGCTGCATAGACTGAAACGATAAGCAAATGAACAGACATTCACTTTTGATTCTGGAAATGCAGCCATATCCTTGCAGAAGCCAGGGGGCACTAGAGCACAGCTCCCTGCTTGGCTGGAGCAGACAGTTTGGGCCAAGGCTAGCCCTGCCCACCCTGCAAGGGGGGAATGGGGTTGCAGGGGAGGTGCAAAGCATCATGGGATGCTGGGGGACTGCAAGTTATCTTGAATCTGGAGGGGATCTGGGACAGAAGTTCAATAAACTGATTTAACCTAAATCAGTTAAGTTTGATAATACATCCACTGAGGTTCATCGTAAACCAGTTTTAGGCGTTTGGAAAGCAATTTATGTGCACTGAACTTCTGTTGGGTTATAGATCTGAACTGGTTTCCAATCACTTATACCAGTTTGCAGAATTTCTGTTCCTAGCCACAATGTCTACTGTCACTTCCGTGTTTATGCATGGTTTTACTACAGCAAGAGAAGCATGCTTGTTTCCATGTCAAGGAAACGAAGCACTGCTAAAATGTGCTCTTACATGTTTCGTTACACCAAATAGATTAAAAATTACAAGTACTGTTTCTAGTTTTACAAATACTCGAGTAGTAATGGTATTTTCATTTAACTCCTCTGATACATCGCATATGTCAGGAGTAGGTAACCCTCACTACAGGTGCCAGAGCATGGCAAGTGAAGGCATTTTGCTTGGCACGCATGCCTCGGGACAGAGGGTAGGGAAGGGGCCAAGGCTGTGCTGCCACAACAAGGATCAGGCCCCTCATGGCTCCCCTTCACCATCTTCCCCTGGAATGCCAATATCTTACAAGTCAAAGCTGCTGGTGTTTTTGGCACCCTGCGCAAAAACAAGTGCCAACCGCTGATGTAGGCAGTTATGTTTATCATGAAATTTAGACCTGAAAAAAGAAAATCATTGGTTATTTCTGATACTATTTCTATGCTTCTACTTACATCCTAAGAGGATTTACAATCTCTGTCCTCAGTAGCTCTTGAGTTTCACTATAATACTCTACATCGTTCTTTTCTTTAGGTCTAAGTAACACAGTATCCAAAACTGAGCTAAAAGAAAATAAGCTGGAAAAAAAAGAAAAAGAAAAGAAAAAAGTTACTTTCGTTCTGCAAAATAGACAAACTTGCATAGCTAGGAAACGTACCATAACTGAGCAACAGGACAAACCAATAAAGGCAGAAGGAATAAGTAAAGCAGTAAACAAGAAAGGTAAGAACAGAGAATAAAAGAGAGCATATATACATAAACACAGTACTGACTGGCTACCAGTAAAGGATTCAAATTAAGAAGTTATTTATCCCCATCAGTGAATATAACACAATACACATTCAGCCACCAATCTGATCCAAGTGAGTTCCACTTATTTAAAATAAACAGGTGACATCCCAGGTCACTCAGCAACAAAGCAAGACATACTATGTTTGTAACATTCCTCCCACTCATTCCACATTATAGGATGCACAAAATACATACATACCAGAATAAGGTGGAATCCAAGTAACAGGAGTTGTAATGACCCTGAATCCCTTTCTTCTTTCCAATCATCGTCTCTAAGCCTTCTTTTTCCATTTTTGGGGGAGTGTTTTCTTCCACCACTTCACTTAAGTATCCTCCAAAGGCTGAAATTTTTTTTTTTCAAAAAGTCACTAAGGAAACTCAAATACTACCTCCACCGAGATTTTCCTAACAAGTGTTTAGTAACCAAATCATTTCTTCAAGTGAAAAAATACCACAGTCCTTTCTAATCCTAGAATATCATTCATTGTGGAATCTGCTTTGAGTAGGGGAAACATAATCCAATGTAGATGGTCCTTAAACCAGGCTGCTAGGGTAGGAGGCCTACTGCACTGAAACAGAGTTTTTACCCAATGCAAATCACTGAGTTTCTCCTTAATTGTTTTTAATTGTTTGTTTGTTTATTTTACATATTCCGTTTCCACAGTCTTTTGATATGAATGTTCAGAAGCTTAATTTCCCTTTGCCAAATGCATCTAATACAAGATAGCATAATGGGGAAGCCTAAATGTTTAAGGATGGAGAGGCTTAGCATCAGATACCAAAGCAGACCGAATCCAATGACACAAGGATATTAACGTTGGCCAGGAAAACATCCCCCATTTTAAATGGTTAAATAAATCCTCAGTAATTCCAAGTGTAAGTACACTGCATGACACACACTAATCATCACCATTATACAATCTTTCAGACTGCAATAGTGAAAAAGGGCTCAGACTTCTTTAAATTAATAAGCATATTTTCTCACTTTAAAGTTTCTGAAAAAATAATTCAGAGAAATGTTACAACTGTATTCTGCATATTACGGTCCACCATTTGCTAAACCAAATGGCCAATATTAGCATTAAAAAAAAAAAAGAAAAAAGAAAAAAAGCTGTGCAATCTGACTGAAACCAGAAACCATGTCAATATCCCATTGTAAATTATTAAGAAAAATATATTTAATACCTAGAGAATTGCAGCGTTCAATCTGGTTGGAAACAGGTTGCAGAGATGCAAACCTAGAATCTGGCCTGCAGCTCTTAAGTTTAACAAAAAGAGCCTTCTTTGGGGCACAAGTGAAGTATCGTGTTCCCTTAAATGTGCCATCTGTACAGCCTGCGCATTCATCTTCCTAAAAAACAAAACAAAAAACCCCACACATGAAAGGGTTTAAACTTTTCATAAGCACCATCGGTTAAAGGGAAAAACAGCTCTAAAAATTGCCATTTCTAAGATTCTGGAGTGAGATGTCTGACAGACTTTCCACCTTACAATCAACTCTATAAAACCTTTCCTAGTGTATAAAAGTTTACTTGGAATGCAATTCAGTTAAAGCTTCAGTTAAGCAGCAATTTGTATTTATTTACATTAATTATGATATCAGCATCCTTCAATTGCTTTGTAGTTACGTAAACTACAGTAGTTTTGGTAACACATTTATTCCATCCAAAATAAATAAAACTTGACCTTTGAATAAGGGGAAACACTATATACACAACCCCATTTTAAACAGACAGCACTTGTATAATCTACAGCAAAACTATCATAATGGTATGCACACAAAAGGAATAATAAAAGTTTCAAAGTCAGAGGGATAACACAGCAAAGAGTAGTCTAGACTTGGACAATGTCCTTTAAATAACTAAGGACTGACACTAAACAGATGTTACGCCTATTAAAGTATGGGCAAGCTTAAAAGCTAAATAAGTTTGTTATAATTTTCCAAGGATAGATTTTAATTATTGGAAGATAGTCTTGAAGTCACCTCTCCCCTCCCCCATCGCTACAGGGGGGCAGGCAGTGGAGAGACAGGTAGTGTGGAGGTTAAGTAGCTTGCCCCTGCTTGTGTCTGCCCCCATGCCACTTCTTCCCCACCCCATTTTACCCTTGCTTCACGCCAACAGCCTCTATCCCCATTTTAGCCTAGGGCACTGAGCATGGCCCCAGCCTAGCCCAGCCCAGCCCAGGTAGCAGCCATGCAAGCTGCGCACCACTGCTACAGGCTGTGCTCAGTACTCCAAGTTGCTGTGTGGGTGGAGCCTGACAGCGTGGTGAAAAGGTAAACTGGGGGAAGGAAAAGGGGCAGGTAGGGGAGCAGAGGCTGTAGTCGGGGGGGGGGGGG
>NW_017728998.1:32767786-32771571 GCF_001723915.1 Gavialis gangeticus | reverse complement strand
AATTTGTGGGGGTAGAGGGAGGAGAAGATGCAGGGGAAAAAGCTGCAGAGGGGAGATGGCAGGGTACAGAGGTGGTGGTGGGGAGCAGGCTGCAGCTATGGCCCCAACCCCAGGTAGGAGCTGGATCTTGAGCCACAGCCACCACCACCACTTGCCCCCTGCCTTCCTGCACAAAATTTTAAGACTAGGGGCTCCCCGCCCCATATCTTAAATGGTGGGGGGGAACCTTGTCTTAGATTTGAGTAAATATGGCAACTTAAGTTGAAGTCTTGCAATCTCAGGAATGTAATTACTAGCACTAGAATGTACAGAAGCGTTCAGTCTGCTAGCATTCTACATTCTACTATTATAAAAGCCTACGTCTGTCTGTCTGTTGGTAACACTTTATTTGCACTTTGATTGGCTGATGGAAACAGCCAATCGGAGTGCTCCAAGCGTGCAGGAGCGCTGCCATGATTCCGAAGCCGCGCCAAGGACCGGACAGCGAGTGGGAGAGCCGAGGCCAGCAGCACAGTTTTAACTATGCTGTAATCCACAGGTAGCCAACACACAGCACATATGGCCCAAGTGCCATGGGCAGTCTGCATGACATGTAGCAGATGAGGAAGGGACCAGGAAACAGCAGCATATATGCCAAGAAGCAAAGCAACAGATTGAACAGGTTGCACAGAGCAGAACACTGAGCAACAGATCAGGCAGGGGAAGGAGATCAGGATGGTATTCAGGAAAAGTGCAGTCCTGATTTGTGGCATGCCCACCAAAAAGCCTGGCTCCGCTGCAGTAAATGGATAGATACATTTCAGGGAGCCCCACAGATTGGCTTTTTTGTTCAGTAATCTTAACTACAAAATTCTTCCATGTTACAAAACAAAACAGCAAAAAAGGTAGAAAACAAGTTTAAAGTTTTTATTATTTACCAGTTCCAGTCCAGCTAAAACTTCATTAACCCCTGGTGGTTGACCAATCCAGCGAATTACTCCATAGAAGGGAGGATTCTCCTTCACCTCAGCCAGCGAACCTGCTTCAAGGCCATGCAAATTACTGGCAGGCACTGCTGATGATGCACTCTCCTGGCTGGCGACAGTGTTCACATCCCCAATAACTGACTGGACAGATAAAGAGAGAGGACTATGTCCAATAGTGCCATTAGTGGCAGATGCTTTTGTCAGGCTAAAAGGCAGAGAATGAAATCTATTTTCAGTTGATACACAGTTTGTTAGAGGTGGCTGGAGTGGTGGTGAAGAATGCCCAAATCCAGACGATGAGTCAGTAAGTGATTTTGCAGGATCTTCAGCAACTACAAACACAAAACAATAAACGAGTTTAAAACAGAATTAATAAATCTACCTGGCTTGCCAAAGAATAGTTTTGGCTGGGAAACCATTCTCCTACTGCAACTACAGGTGGGATATTTTGGGCCCAATTGCTATCAGCTTTTGTGCAGGAACCCTGAGAATGGAGAGGCACAAGAAACCTCCCAAACTGCATCAAACACTACTACAAAGAAACTAGGTATATCTTGCTGTGTACAAATGCTCTTGGAGGCAAAAGACAGCTGGGGGAGGAGTTTAGGTTACAATCCCACCCAAGTCCATAGTACCCAATACAATGGCTCTCAGAGGGGAACATGCCACAAAGGTGGTAGTATAAGCCCACTTCCCCAGCATGTCAGGAAGTTCCAGATATGTCCTCTCTCAGATGCACAATGCCATCTGCCCTCCCTACTGAGGGAAGACTTGCTAGTCCCCCACTTCCTGCAGCACAAGCCAGTACGCAGATGATAGAAATCTGTGTACTTTATATACACACACACATAAGCCTGTGGTGCAGTTTTTCCAGACCTTGTAAAACCATTGTTTTTCCTTCTAGAATAGTTTTTATTCACATTCATGTTTCCTAAGCAAACAGTTTGTTACATCACATCTCTCTCTGGTGGACAGCACACATTTCATAGTCACTGCCAATAGGCATAATACTAAAATTAGGCATAATACTGCCAATGTTTACTTAAAAGAAGCTGCGCATTGTGAGGCAGCAAGGAACAGGGATTTTTCTAGGTCAGAAGAGAGGATGCCAGCAGGGAACACTGAAAGGCTTATCATGAAGATAAATATAGAATATAAAATTTTCTTCCATTGCTAGTGTTTATGGTTGAGTTCCAACACCACACACTTTATAGAAATACATTATGTGGAATGACTAAAACTATAGAGAAGTACGCAGGGCAATGTGAATCATGAAATAACTTGAAGGTGGGCAGCTGTAATTAACATGGTGTCTTATGTTTGCCTGTCACTAGTTTTAGATTATGTATCTTCGATTCAAGATGTTACTTGCACACTGTTGTATTATAGCATAATTTGGTTCTAAAGGAGAAAGAATCTGTCACCAAATGCTCACAGAATAAAGTAATTCACTTGTTATGAAGGAGAATAAATAAGTCATGAGTAATTCAGTGCTAGATAAATGAGATCACAACCAGATATACTAGTGCAATACTATTTTTAAGTGCCTTGCATCTTGCCTCAACTCCCTAGCTAGTCAACAATGCACAGTTGGCATTTACAGAGCAAACAGCCTAAACCACCTTTTTTTCCTTGACAGCTTTATAGTTAAGTGATAAAATCTAAGTAAAAAAGAAAAACCACAAACCCCACAGAATTAACTGCTTACTTTTCAGGAAGTGATGAATTCCTTGTTCATTTTAAGTCAGAGAAATACCTTCTCAAGTAAGCTGACTTTACAGAGAAGAAGCAGGCTTAGCATTTCCTCAGCAGTCAGGAATGATCTCAACTTAACTCCATTTTTAACAGTTTATTAAGCAAAGAGACTCTTGCAGTGTGTTTCTGCTACAAACCCGTGTTTTTAGCCATTTAATATTTTTCCAATTTCAGCCATAAACACTCATTACCAAATGGAATACTTGCTATGAACCTAGAAGCAATTTTAGAGGCTAGCTAGGGACTTACATGATGTCCAAAACCAATCAAAGATTTAATGAGGCTTTAAGCATTTAGTTTAATTAAAACAATTTTTTTCATTTTTGTGTATTATACATAACTTTAACTGAATATTTTGTATACAGAACTATTAAACACCCATTAGTAAGAAAAAGTATTAATTGCATAAAAAGCTGTCAAGATTTCATAGACATCTGGGCTGGAAGGGGCCTCGGAAGATGATCAAGTCCAGCCCCCCGCCCAAAGGACAAGAAGTCAGCTGGGGTCATAGGATCCCAGCAAGATAAGCATCCAATTTACTCCTGAAGGTGTTCAATGTAGGTGCTTGAACCACCTCCGACTGGCAGGCTGTTCCAGACCTTGGGGGCTTGGACAGTAAAGAAATTCTTCCTTATGTCCAGCCTGAAACGGTTTTGTAGTAGTTTGACCATTCGACCTCATCATCTCTTGGGGTGCTCTGGTGAACAAACGTTCCCCCAGATCCTGGTGGTCACCCCGATGAACTTATAGGTGGCCATCAGATCACCCCTGAGCCTGCACTCTTCCAGGCTAAAGAGCCCCATGGCTCTCAGCCTGTCATCATAGGGTCTGCTTTCCTGACTTCTGATCACGCGCGTGGCTCTTCTCTGGACTCTCTCAAGCTTCTCCACATCCTTTTTGAATTGTGGAGCCCAAAACTGGACGCAGTACTCCACCTGCGGCCTCACCAAGGCCGAGTACAACGGGAGAACGATGTCCCGGGATTTGCTTGGAAAGCATCTATGGATGCAAGCCAGCATTCTGGACGCTTTACTAGCCACAGCATCGCATTGCAGGCTCATGTTC
>NW_017728998.1:32742576-32767495 GCF_001723915.1 Gavialis gangeticus | reverse complement strand
ACTTGCCAGCTTTACGGCAGATGGTGAAGGTGATCAGCTGGGTATCTTCATAAAATAATTCTCTCTCACTCAGTAATGAGCATCTGAGATTATTTCCTGTGTTATACATACCCAACAAGGGCTACATACAATGTATTTAAGGACTCATCTATTCCAAGCAGGACTGAAACGCTAAGGTTTTCGGTTAACATTAAGCATACATCTGAGGACCTGTCAACAAATATTCTGCATAAAAACAGATAAGTTTGTCCCAAAAACATTTGAAAAATAAACTTACTGTAATTCAAATTCACCTTTCCAGTATGCCACATTTAATAAACACACTTAAACACAGACATATTAACACAAAGGGGGTACAAAAGGTACCACATTACCTTCATCAATATACCATGGGTTTTTTGATTTAGACTGTGGTGGAGAATCAACTGAAGAGCCATTTAACGTGTAGAAAACTTCAGATCTGCTTCTATTTCCAGGCTCAGAGGCAGATCCTAGAAAACAAAGCAGATTTATTTGGACATGCAGAAAGTCACCATATGTTGTTTTTGTTTCATAAAACAAATTATTCTTGCAAAAGACAGCTATTATCCCTACCCAACCCGGTTCTGTGCCAGAAGTCCCTAGAATCCAGAGAGAACTCCCATGGAACCCCGCTTTGCATTTGAAGTTTTATGAAGTCAGCAACATTTGTTGAAAAGATTTTGAACACAATCATAATTACTCTTAAAAAGTACCTGTAATTTTGGGCTTACTATGATTAAATAAGCTTTTATCACCACCACCTCTTGAGGTAAAGGCAAGTTTAGGAGGTCTTCTGTCTTGTGGTATCGTCTCTAGAATACAGTACACAGAAGTTTGGTTTTCTTGCAGTAAAGAACATATATGGCCAAATAAAACAAAGCCTTCAAAATATCACTTTATAAAGCAAAAAAAAAAAAAAAAAAAGGTCTCGTCTCACTTTCAGGAAACTAAGGCCAAAAAACTTTTCAAGCCTGGGTTCTCAAGGTTAGACTATTAAAAAGGTAACCCAGTTTTTTTGTTTTTTTTTACAAATAAATAATACACCTACAGGTACATATAGCTCCCTCGCAATTATTTGGAAGTAGAGGGTGAAAAACAAAGCTGATTTCAGTTGTTATCCAAGTATAATGTCAATAAACTGAACTTGAGTACCCAGATTTGCAATTTTAACTTCAAATATGTTAGCCCTTGCACAAGGAGCATTATTCAGTAGAAAACAGAATGTTCTGACCTTCACGCAACAAAATACTGGATTATTCAGTATTTGTGCTTCCCAATGAAGGAAGCTCTCCTAATACACAGCTGCAAAGTTGTTTTTAAACCAAAGACAACATGGATTTATTTTAACAGAAAACACAAAGATGTTCTTAAGAACCTAGTCTTACATGCTTGTGGAAGGAAGTGAACAGTGGTTTTCCAAACCTAATTAGGCCCTTGGATGCTACCAAAAGAGAGAGAGAGCTTATTCTCTCCTATTCTCACTTTTGGAGTTTCATTTCTTTCATGGACTAAAATGCCTCCAGTTAAAGTATCACAATGGGCATTTAACAAAACCCTAATGTTTCTTTTTTTTAAAAAGCAGTTCTACAAAGTTATATCTACAAGTGAAAATGAAACAAAGCTCTCTAAACTCTTTGTTTATTGTATGCACTTGGTAGCAATTTGCAAAATCAGTTTCAGTTTTTTCCATATATTTAGATCATGAATGGAAGATTTTAAGACAGTCTGCTGCTAAAAAAAAGCCTAAGATGAACACTGCAGATAAGAAACCATAGAGGTGGCCAATACTGAAAATAGAGGATTTCAGATAGACATATATTAAAATTACTTATACCCAAGCACATCTAATGATATTTATTAGACCATGTTTTGTTTTTATTTGCCATACTTAGTTTATTGGTCATAATAACAGAACACTTATTGGCTACAAAGAAACAAAGAATCTTTTCCTCCCTGACTACATATCATATGGTTTTCCCCTACTATATTGGAAAGAGCTGACAAAAATTAAGAGGATCTAAAAGAAAAGGACAATAATAGAAAGTGCCTATATTAAATGTTACGTAAATAAATACAACCATATTTCCCTTCCCCTCCCCCATTTTGTGCAAAATAGGACTAAATTCAGCTCATCGTTGAAAATAGCAAGTTCCCATGCAAGCAGAAAATTGCCATTTCTTCAGCACAACATCAGAAGATTCAGGGCATGCTAGATCTACTTTAAAGAGTTCAAATGGAAAAAAATTCCCATGTTTCTGAATAAGTATGGCAGTTCAATTACATTTTTACAGTGTAACCCCTTAGGAGTAATACTATTACCACACTTCAGTTACTTTGGTTGGAGGACATGAGATTATCTCTACTCAACCATCCAGAGAAATATTCCTTCAACAGATTTTTTTAAATAGGAATATTTACCATTTAAACATGATAAAGCATGTATCGACTTATAAGATCTTAGAATTTACTATGACTAAGTTAACAATAATTGTATTTTAATAGTCCTTTTAAGCCTGTAGACCTAAAGTTCAGTGATCTGTTTAAGCAGTTGCATAACTTCACACAAGTGCGTAACTTCACTAAAATACACACTAGAAAAGTATGCATATGCCCAAACATCTTACAGAACAGGGACCTTACACAGCATTTCAGAAAACTGACAAAAACAAAAAACAGTTTGGTAACTAACTGGTAAACTCAGTTCAGTTTAATACATTTAAAGTGACTTATCACCTACTGCTTTATTTTTGAAGTCTACATTTGTTTTAAAGTAGAAAAAACATTTGCAGAGTCTCGCTCCTCCAATAAATATTTGTCCTTTTGTAGCTGAATTTTAAAGGTCACCAATGAAAAATGCTTGCTCTTTTGAAAGAGCCATAGTTTTGTTGTAGCCATGATGATTCAGGGAACAACAAGACACAAGGTCTGTTTGGGAATATCTTTTACTGGACCAACTATGTAGCTGGGAAAGAAGTCAGACAAGCTACTTTGAATGTTTATGATTTTTTACTGATATAACTGCAATAAATACATGGGAGTTAAGAACTATTCTCTGGAGAAAAAGCAACAAGAAAAAAAAAAGAATCTAACACACTATGTGGCTTGACTAAACAAACAGAGTAGCACATGTACATAATGCTTCCATAAGTGCCATTATGTATATGTACCACTTCATGACACATCTGAGCTTGAATGTACTCAAGGAAAAAGTCAGTCACTAAATTAGAAAGAAGTGGTACAGGCTGCAGCTGTAATATTGCAGCCCCAAATTCCTGGGGAATGGAAATAAAAATAAGCATTTTTAATAAAGTTTTTAAAAAAGGACAATTATCAGCTGAGGGAGGGGGAAATTACATATTCTTTTGGGAAATTTCTGTGCCTTCATTAAACACACTGCAGTTAAACCGCAGCTACAATTCACAAATTATTTGAAAAACGAGCCCTTGTGCACAAAAGGACTGCTATTACTAGATGTTAGTTTGTTATTTGAAACTATTAACATAATAACAGTTTCTCAAAAATGGTGCCTATGATTATTTTCTGTTCACTCTGCGCAGTGTTAAGTCATAGGTTGTTACTTCTTTATTCTATAGAATGGCTTAGGTTTCACATGCAGGAGAACAGGTTTCTAATCAAAGTATTCAGAATTGCTCAAAGAAACCAACAGGTGAATAATCAGAAGCTATACAGGAAGGATTACACCACTGTGGCAAGTTTTCAGATAAAAGGACCAAATGAAAGGAGTTGCAGAGGCCAAGAAAGCTAAATCAGTGGGATATATTCCTATGTTTTAAATGCACTTGCAAGGCTTTGAAAAATGTTAACTAAGCAAATGTACATGAATAATACTAAACATACCTGGAATAACATCATTGATATGCAAGAGAAGTGTACTTTCAACACTTGCAAAACTGCACAACTGTATGCCATTGTATCTTCCATCCCAGTTTCCAATAGGATTATCCTAAAAATCGAAAAAAAATGAGGATTTCAAAGTACTGTCCAAGGGGAGTGTTGCAGAGCTTTTAAAGACTTATCCATGGGCTTAGATACAGGTTTTACCTTTGTGGCAAAAGCAGAAAACTACAAGGTTTGACAAATACTTGCTTAGCTACAGCATTATATATCCTGAACTTTGTAGATGATTCAGGATTTTCAGTCTCTCTCACATTAAAAAATAATAATAGAAAGAAAAAGGGTTTATATTTTAATATAAAACTTAGGCCTGTTAAAATAGTACAATATGCAATGTGATTCTATTAACACTGGTCTTTGATACAAAAATACCAGATAGAGCTGATGCAGTTATATACAATAAATTACCATAATATTTTTAATTTTTTTTTTTACTCACATGAACAATGTGTGTTAAAAAAGAAGAAAAAAAAACACACACTAAAATATTAGTTTTAAATATATTCTTAGCAATGACAAAAAAAATAAGCTGCTTCTTCCTGGCAAATAGTCCCTGCTTCAATAAATGTGTTATCTACTAAATTTATTCTATACAACTAAAGCAATTAAAGACAAGCACTGTAGCTATTCTTACTGCTACTACAGTCCACAAAAGAAGCAGATCACAAAATAGTCTCTCAAAATCTCAGAAACTGTTTATTTTAAAAGTCACTAACAAACAAAGCAGACATGACAAATTTCATACTTCAAAACCTCAGCAAGTCTCTAAAATATATAGCACAAACACAACTACATAAAAACGTTGTATGCAAAATGAAAAAGAACAAATCAGAAACGCAAGATTCTATTGTAGTTCCCTGAAAACAAACAAGCATATCCTCATAAACCAAACTGGTAGCTTAATAATATTGAAAATGATATCTAGCATGGCAAGTAGCTCAGTGGAGGCTCCTTAAAGAACCCAGATTGTTTGCCTGACCTGTTTAAAGTCAAGTAATATATTGTTACCTGATACTAAAAACAGCCACTAAGTGGCATCTTTACATGTTGGTGCTGATTTCCCCACTTACGTCATTAGCCTCCACTGAAGTAGCTTGTAGGTCACTGCTTTTTTCTTCTATATTGCATGTAATTTACTATTTAAAACACACATGCAAAAGTAATTGAAGTTGGATTAATTTCTTACCATGTCCACTCCAACAACGTATCCTAAACTTTCGTTTCCTGGTAAGACATCACAGAATATAACTGTCCCATACTCTATACTTTCTCCTATCTTCAGAGAAACCCTGGAGTTGATCTCTAGAGGAGGAAGTTCTACCTGCATTGTGTCAACTGGAGCTGCATAGTCATTCTCCAGTTCATTGTCATCATCTTCCACCAATTCTAGTTTGTCCAAAGCAACAAAAACACCAGAGTCTTCATCACATCTGAAAAGCTGCTTGCCTTGGTACTGCCCATCAGTAAAGCCTTGACCACGACCTTCTTCCTGGATTTTGGAGGGAGAAATAAAAAATATCAACCATCCTCCAAAAAGGACTAAACAAAAGGTACCATTTTGAAAGAACTGCAATAAATTGGTAATGCCTCTACTGTCAATTCAGCAAGGTACTTTAACAAGTGTGCTACCATAAATACCTGGTGTCATTTTATATCAGTTCCATGACTCCATATATGCTTATAGATACCTATATGTGCTGAAGCACCTTAAGCAGGGCCTTGTTTACTAAACATGCAAACATATCCTTGCTGGTATTCAAATTTTAACATTCCAGAAGTACAGTTCCTATCTTTTTCTCCACACAAGGCTACAAGGCTCTTAAATGAAGAAGTTAAGTGTTGATATAAGACAAATTATCCTGCTGAAATGCTGAACGTTTCATTCTATTGATATAAAAAGGTAACACTCTTATAGAGAAACAAAAAAAAAAAAAAGGAGAGGAAAAAGGTGGTGGGGGCCCACAGATGCAGAGACTGAACACATCACTACTTGAGAAACTGCAACTGGACTACCTTTACTTCCCCTCAAAATCACTTTAGAATACAACAACTTTTTTTCTTCTTTTAAAGATGGTGGTAAAGGCTGGGGTATGAGTAAGAATGACTTGGCTAGTGCTCAGGTCAAACAAGGTAATATCAGTAAGCTGATAAAAACAACCAGAAGTTATAGCAAAGATATCTGGCCCCTAAAATTGATAATGTACATCTGTCGGTCATTAACAAATTCATAACTGATGAGGTTGCAGCTAGACCAAACAGGACCTATGGACAGAAGTAATTGCCATTTGCACCTCTTCAAAAACATACATTTTTTTATAAGTGTGTAGATTTTCCTACCACTCTCAGATCAAAATTTATTGCCACATATTCTTCTTCAGGCCATAATGTAAATATCAGAGCATCTTCTAAAAGAACATCTTTTTAGAAGCATGCAACATCAAAACTCTGCAATAAGCACTGGCTGCCAATTAGCTTTCAAGGAGAATATAGGATGTTAATTTTAAACACATACAGACCTAAGTAAACTCGTATTTACTTAACTGAGACTGCATCTTCCCAATAAAAATACTGGCTCACCACAGCTGTCGTAAGGTAACTCAAGCTGTAGCACTCTTCTTATGGAGGAAAAACAAAAAGCAACATACTTCCTGTGGGCCCCAGACCTTTGGATTTCACACCTTCAGAGCCTCAGTTCCCAGACTTTGTCATGTGGAGTCAAGTCCAAAGTGCGGTGATATTAGCTTGTTTAAGATTATTTAATAAAGGCAATTTTTTTGTGAAGAGATTAACCAAATAAAGTTATAAGCTGTGTTCTGGATGCCCTGTCATCACTTAACTATTCAAGAAGTGCACTTCTACATTTTATAAAACTGAAATAAGTTTGTCTCATCTAACATGCCAAGTATACAAGAAACTTACCAGCAGTTCCACTCCAAAATATATCCCTGATAATGATCTTTCTTGTAACAGTGGTCCTCTGAAGCGAACAACTCCAGGAAATTTATCTTCTCCAGATCTCAGCTGTACTCTTACAGGTGACCCAACATCTATATGGATGCCTTTACTTAATCTACTTTTGCTTTTAAACAAACTGTATCTTTCTTCACAGTTGGTAATGGCCAAAAGCAATTCAGCTAATTTTTCTTTTATTTCTACCACATCTTTCTCATCCACAAATAGGACCGCATGTGGCTGTTCCAGAATCTTTAGTCCAATCTGTATTTTTTTGCCTTTAGAAGGGATATTTCTGCTGTGTCCCACTGAAGAGCGATCTTGAAAAAACTGGCCTATGCTACCCTTAGGTACTTTCAAAAGCTTTTGAGTTTGCTTGTCTATGACACTGCATTCTTGGAGAAGCAAATAAAAGATCCGCTCTTCCCAATAGGATGAACTCGCCTTTTCTTGACTCCATAAGCCTGAACTCATTGTGATTAAAATGGTTATAAGTGGGCAGTTATATTCAAGAAAGAGGAGTGACTGACATTCTCACAGTATTGGTTAAAAAAAGTTCTGCTAGAGGGTCCAGACTTTATACAATAATTCTGTGTCCATGCGGCAAAGAGTTACATTCATAACAAAAATCCTAGAATAAAATGGAAAAAAGATAATAAAAGTTTGAGAGCAACTGTTAGAAGTTAAGCAAAACAGAGTGCATTTAAAAATGCACAAATTCTTCATTTTCCCCCAAGCAACAAAAAGTAGCTTGACAATGCTTACAACAAACAAATGTCTGTACATTTTGGTTACATTTATAATTCAGTTATTTTTGGTTTATTTTTCTCCAGTGCTTTGAATCAGGGAGCTATAGAACGCAACAATCACATACAAGTAAAAAAAAAAAGCAGCAGCAGTAACTTTAATTCTAATCAAACTGAAGAAAAGAGCCCAAAATTACAGGCACATTTTGAAAAGGTTCTCTCTGAAGTGAGGATAGAATTTAAATACTTTTTCTGAATCAGAAACAGTCAAACACCTGTGTCATATAACACACATTACATGCTTCCTCTGTAGATTAAACAATTTTATTACATGCTATTACATGACTGTCAAGCAGATGGACTTTGAAGACACAATAGGAATAGCAACATCAATTTTAATAACAAAATAATTTATTGTAATAATAAGGAACACTAGAATTACTTTAGAAGTACAACCTATATGGGACCATATATCCAAAACATACTATTTATCTTATTTAAAAATATTTAAGAGAAAATATTACTGTTCATTCAGTGTATCATCTTGCTTTTTAAAGTGTTCTATTTAGAACACATCAACTTTACTATCCAGCTGGATAAAATGGATTATCAGAATGGAATATAGAAATATACTTCATGTGTTACCTCCTATATTCTGGAGTTTAAAAGTTAACACTTAAAATCATGTGGACAGAACCACCATCGAGCAGATTACATGTCAAATGAATGTTTCACTAATTGCTTATTAATTTGCCTCCTTCTCTTTATGCTTCTTTTCCTCTCTTCACATATTTTCCCTGCTTATGTTCAGGCAAATCTCTTGAAATCTATTTCTAGTCCCATCACACGACCCAAGACCAATTTGGGCAGCTATTCAGAAGCAAAAGCAATTAATGACCATTAGGAATACATATTAGTTTTCAAGCTTTTTAAGATCAGAAAAGAACTTTTTTAGCTTTCTTGTAGCTCAAAAAAGTTCTGCTGTAAGAGACCAATAAAAGATGAATGGGAAAATGTAAGCACTTAAAACTTTCCTTAAGCAGTAGGCTTTCACATACTTCTGCACTAAAAAACAAAGCCTCCTGCTGGTGCTGTTTGACAATAATATAGCCATTCAGATCCTGAACACAGAATCTATTGAGTCTTTCCTGAATCTGCATATGAGTGTCAATGCCATTGGCATTCTGCATCATGGCAGCAACTGGTAGCACCAGTGAATCCATAAGTCTGTCTCCATTCCAAAAAAACCCAATAAGGGTGCGCATGTGTGATTTGCAATGCTGCAAACCTGTCCACGGCACTGCAAACCATGCACATTTGCTGCACTGCTAATTTGCAGTCTGGCAGGTTTTTTTGACACGGGGAAGTCCCAGTGTCAAAAAAAAGAAAGGAAAAGGTTGCACAGTGCACACATCTGCGTGCCCAAATTGCGGCTACTATAACCATAGAAAGCCCCCAGGTAAGGCTGCTGGGGCCAGCCCAGGTACTGGCTCCAGCCTTTCCTACCCCACCCAGAGCAATTTGCCATCTGCCAGAGAGCACATGTAGCGGTGTGCCCACAGACAACTAGCAGCTGCTTTCTGTCCCCAGGGAAATGCACGTTCCTGCTCATAGGGATGCACCCTTGAGATGCATCTGGGCAGTTTCAGATGCCACTAAGGTGAAATCTGGAAGTTTGACTGTCAACCTGTTTTCAAGTTAAAGTCATGATAATGATGTTTAATGACTGCTTCCCCCTACATATCAGTGCTTAACTGAATTGTGACGATTGGAGCTCAGAGGCCTCTGTATTTCTAGAGTTAGAACCAAGTTTCAAGTCTTACATTCTGATCCTATAAGGACTAATGAATGCTTTTACTTCAGTTGGACTACTTGAAGTGTGGAAAATGAAGTAATGATGCACTGAGTGTAAAGTTAAAACGCAACTTTCAGGCACTGCAGGATCAAAGCCACAGTTATTCCAAATATCATATGCCTAAAACGTAACAGACGTTAATCTCAATGCATGAGAAAAAACCCTGTTAGTCAATCTGCACAAGTTTAGAAAAGAATAAAAGAACCTCTCTTAAATGAGTTTCTTTTGTTGCTAGTGTAACGATTGGTAAAGTGCTGGTAGTATGCAACAATGAACAGCATAAAAATATGAGCCTATGAACAATATAATCCAACATGTTCAAAAGTACCGAACTTGACTGAAGATCTTAATGCAGCTGCTATACATAATATGACAGTGCCATTATGCTATACACAATTGTATCAATCCTCCAGTTTGACTAATCAACAGAAATGAAAAATAATTAATTAATGCCACCATTAAATATTGAACCAAGTATTTTTCTATAAGTGCAGGGACAGCTACTAGTTAGTACTGAAGGTAGCTTTCCATTAGAGACCCAGTACTCAGTCCTTTACCACCAGCTTTGTAAAAGAGAGTGTATATTTAGGTAACTGTGAATGGCTACTATGTGTGCTACCTTAACAAACTGTCATCATTAGGAGCAAAACACATCTGTAATTTTTGTTTGGCATTATTTTAGTAGGTAAATCAAAGATTACAATGGGTATAGCATGATCTGGAACAAGTTTTTGCGACTTCAACTTTAGTTTTATTTTAGTATATATAATCTGTTTGGACCATCCCCAACTGAACATACCATTGTTTCAATGAGATAATGGATACAGTAGTTAAAATATACACAGAATACAAAATAAACAGCACCATAAGAACATGAGACACAAGACCATGTTTGCCTTCAACATTCAAATTAACTCATGCTAAAGTTAATCATAATTTCTCATCTCCTTATACTGCATATGCTGTGTATGACCAAGCATGTCAGACCATCATAATAGGTCAAATGAGACTAACATCAGAACTTTCTATTCATTTCCAGTCTTATTCCGTGCTCATCTATTAAGCTATATTAATACCCAAAGGGGCCTGTGAGTTAAGAGGGAAAAACATATTTAGATTAATGTGACTATAAAGTTGCACTATGGATTTATAAAGTTACAAAGTTTAGGCCAAAGTTTGGTTGAGTTTGAAGCTTCCCTAAGCTTTTTCTGACCTGTCTTGAGTTCCTAGCATATACTATTACAGAGAATCATCTGGCCAAGTAAAAGGTTTGTTCTGAAATGTGAGAACTTTGTTTCTATCCTGCAACAGTCTGACTCAGGCTACGCAAGAAGGTTAATATCACTTATCAGGTTTCAGCACAAATATACACAAATCCATTGCTTTCATTCAGAGTACAAAAGTTAGAAAGGCTGCACTGTTTGACCTGTCTCTTGTAGATACCCACATTTAAAAACCACGTATTGAACAGTTACAGAGCAAATTAATATACCATTTCTAAAAGTCTAGTGAAGACGGCCATAACCGAGTGAGCAAATGGCAACAAAAGTATAAAATATCATGCTTGCAACACAAAAAACCCCATGCTTTTGAAAAAACAGACTTTCCATTGCCAATGTGAATTTACCATATCACTTAGAAAATTTAAGACCTTTACAACACCCTTAACTTAAACCAATGCACTGTTGGAGGTCTGGTGTTTTTAACTTGTATTTATCATTAAGATGCTTAGTATTTTATTTTAAGGAATACTGTAAAGCAAAAAAAGAGCAATATTTATTAATTGTCAAAGAAATGGTTTGTCCCTTGTTTAGAAAAGGCACCACACTGTAAACATGGGCTACTTTTGCAGGCATGGGTGTGATGAGGCAACAACCACCATGGCATGGTAAGAGAGTAGCAAGTAAAGCTACTCAGTTTACTTACTGTAAGCTCTCCTGAGCCTTTGCTAGGGAGGGCAGCATATAAATTTCACAGCATACAAGCTGAGGTTTGAAACCCAAAAAATTTACCTTTAAATTTCCACTTTAACTTATACACCACATCAATACCTCAGTTGGACCCTGTGCTGGCACCCTGCCGCACAGGAAGGCAGCATGCTGGTGTCCAGGGGCTTCCCTGGCACCAAATGAGGCCAGGCCAGGCTCCTGCCTTCCCCCTGCCCCTGTCGAACACCCCAGAGCAAACCTCATGCCCATCAAGTCTTGCCCACCTCTCCCATGCCCAAGGGTCAAGCTGACGACAGGCTGGGCAGCCCCCAAGTTCCAGGGGGGCCCAGTCCTTCCATCTGCGGCAGCAGTGCCCACCGGGCCTGGCCAGGCAGGCTGCCAGCGGGCCGGGTCCTGCCCCAGCTCGGAGGCACTGGATCCAATTTTCCCGTGAGCCTGCCTGGGTTTCCAGTGCCCACCACCAGTTGTTCCCACCACCAGTGCATCCAGCCACCCTCCTGCCGCCCCCCATGCTCACCCACAGGGCTAAGCAGCCCCTTCCCAGGACACACCAAGCATCGTGCAGGCTACAGGAGCCCACTAAAGGCAGAAGCAGCAAGGGGCCCAATCCTTTTTCGGTGGAGCCTGCCTGTCTCCTCCCCTCCCCCCCACCACACCCGGGGGCAAGCTACTGGTGGACAGGGCAGCCCCTGAGCTGCAGGGGGCCTAGTCCTTCCCTCTCCCACAGTCCAGCTGGGTGGCTGCCAGCGGCCTGGGTGCTGCCCCAGCTCAGAGGCACTTGATACAACACTCCCACAAGCTGCCAGGCTTCTGGTGCCTCCCACACCATCCCTGCCACCAGCTCACCCAGCCGCCCTTGTCCAACCCTCCTAGCGAGGCAGGGTCAATGTATACACCAGATCTGCTTAAAAAATATAAGGGTTTTTGTAGAAATACAGGGCTGAGATCTGTCTACACCACATCAACTCATACACCGTAAAATACGGTAAGTAAATAAATGTCAACAGAACGCCTTTTCCCTTGTGCAGGAAGCGCATTTTGATCGCAGTACCAGACGAAGGCTGTAACGCTAAGACGCAAGGCAATCAGACTGCCAGCTCTTCCCAGCTAAGCTGACAGGCTGCGTCTTATCTGCAGAAAACAAAATACCTTCGCTTTGAAGCCCCCGGATTCCCCAAGTGCAGCTCATCAAACAAACTGGGGGGGGCGGGGCTTGTTACTAATCTGCCTCCTTGCTTCTCCGGTGCCGGATCCATCGGCAGAGTAGCGCCCCACCCGGGCCGCACCTCCGCCTCGCAGAGCCCAGACCCACAGCCCCGCGCCACCGGGCCTAGCGACGCCCCGCGCATCCCGCAGCGGCGGAAGCGTCAGGCCGCGAGCGCGGGGGGCTGCCGCAAAGCGGGGAAGGGGCTGCCCTCGCCTGCCCCCGGACCTCGAGCACCGCTCACCTTCGCCTCATCCTCAGCCGGCGACTCGCAGCGCTGCCCAGGCGTCCCCCGTACAGGCCCGGCACCGCCCCCGGGACTTTCCCAGCGCCCTCCCCCCCGCGGTGCTCCTAGCTGCAGCCCCGCACCCCCGCCCCCTCAGCCGCTGCCGCTGCCGGCGCCCGGCCCGCGACACCTGCCCTGCTCGGCGCCCGGCACCGCCTCCTGCCATTCCCCGGAGCCAACCACGAAGCGCGGAGCCGGCTCGACCGCCTCCCGATTGGCGGACAGCGTTGTCACGGGAGGGCCCGACTCGGGGATTTCCACTCCAGCAAGCTTCGTTGCGCCGCAAGAGGAGGCGGGAAGAGAAGGGAACAGGGAAATCGATCCGAGCGGGCGGATTGGCCAAGCCCTTGGGTGCTCGCGTGCCGATTGGCTGCGGCGGGGACGGGAGCAAAGAGAAGGGCGGGCAGAGAGGGAAGAGGAGGGTGCTTTGATTCCATTGGCTCCCTGAGCCGACATGCGCTCTGGCCGTTGGTCGCCGGGGGTGGAGGGGCAGAAGAGCTGAGCTCCCAGCGGGGAGCGGGGGAGGATGGGGCTCCCTGCCCCCCTAGGAGCCCACCAGCCTGGGCCTTGCCACCAGCGCAGTGGCCTGGTGGACCCAGACCCCTCCCCAGCACTTGCCAAGTCTGTTCCAGGGTTGGAAGGAGACTTGACTCTTGGGGGGGTCTACAAAAAAGATTGGGCTGCCCATCAGGTTGCCTTAATAAAATCAGAGACTCCCAGGTTATGATTTTCAAGTCGTACAGGGGGGCCTCGTCTCTCACAACATGACTCAGTGCCCCCCCAGCTCTTCCCTAATTCAAACCCTGCCCTCCTCCCTTAGCTATTTAGTCACAGGGTACTAGGGGCTGCACAAAATGGCACTGTTCCGTTTCGACAGAACACGGTTTCTTTCGAATTTTGTTCAGATTCGAAACCACTGTTCCGTTTTGTGTCGTTGAAACAGTTTCGCTGTTTCGATGTTTGGCCCATAGGTTATAATGGGGAAGCTCGAAACAGCCTATAACTTTGTTGTTTCTGGCCTGATTTGCAGGAACGGTAGCCCCTTCTGAGGGCATGAAGCCTGCCAAGTTTCAAGGAGAAAGGTGCAGGGGGTTCAGAGAAACTTCACGTGAAATCTTGAAAGAAAAAAACTCACGTCACGTGTATGTGTTAAGCCACAGCGGGGTCAAAACTGCAGGGGTGGTGGTCCCTGCCGAGGCAACAAAGCCTGCCGCGTTTCAAGGAGCTAGGTGCAGGGATTTGGGGGAAACTGCACCTCAAGCTGCTGACAAGCAAAACTTGTGACGTGGGTGACACCGTGTGTGGGTTAAGGCGCAGCAGGGTGAAAGCTGCAGGCCTGCTGAGGCCACAAAGCCTGCCAGCTCTCAAGGACAAAGGTGCAGGGCTTCTGGGTTCTGGGGCCCTTCACCTTTGGCTGCTGACAGGCAAAACTCATGACATGGGTGCTTGTAGGACTGTGTCTGTCTTGGGGCACAAGGGGGTGAAAACTGCAGGCCTGCTAGGCCCTGCTGAGCCACAAAGCCTGCCACGAAGCTGTCCAGGAGATCGGTGCAGGGGTTCTAGGGCCCTGCACCTCTAGCTGCCTACAGGCAAAACTCGTGACATAGGTGGGTGACACTGTGTGTGTTAAGGTGCACCCTCACTTAACTGACACCACAGCAGAAAGCAGGGCAGTTCAAACAATGCTGTCTTTTATGCAGTTTTTCCGTCCCGCCCCCAGAGCGCTAGGATTAGAAGGGACCTCAGGAAAGGATGACAGTCACTGGCCAGCTACACAGTCAACAATGAGAGCACTCCTTCCCCTCACCCCCACCCTGCTTCACCCCTCTTCCCCCTCCCTCTCCTTACTTTAGTTTCTGTTTCCCTGCAAGCAAGCCCAGCTTGAGCTTTGAAACTTGAAATGTTTTAAAAATTTCGAAGTGTTTCAGCTTGCCTCATTTCGTTTCAAGGCTGTTTCGAAGGTCTCTGTTTCATTTCAATTTTGCTGTTTCGAGCTCAAAACAGTGTCAAAACGAAACTGCCAGAGAAATTTTGCACAGCCCTATAGGGTATGGCCCTTTCCCCAAGCCTGTGTGAAAAGTCAGATTGCCCCAGGTCTGGTCCCTATGCGCCTTCTCAGTTCTGATCCTTGAATTTTTATTTTCAAGCTCGTCTCTGGCAGAAGCAAACCCTTGTTTCGAGCGTGATCTTTACCTTGGCTCATTGATGGGTCTTGAGATGGCTTAAGAGTCACTCTGATGTGCCTACTACCTGGCAGGCTGCAAGCCTACTTTAATAAACATAACTGTCACTTAATCGCAGGGACTGAAACTTTGGAGGAAATGCTAGCTATGGCAAGATGCATATAGAAATTATGAAGTGGCAGTGCCTCCACATGTATGACCCCTGTAGTGCCTATGAAAGCATGTGCCCAGCATCTTCACCAGGCTCCAAGGGGCAGGCCATCTAGCCCTTTTGGGTGCAGGAAAGTAACAATGTTCACCCGATCTGGCCACAGAAAGTCATCTATAGCTGTGATCAAACACAAGTGTATAGGTGCAGACAGCTTCAAAAATGTCCGATTGAGTGAAAATCTGAACCCTCACTGCATGAGGGGGGTGAGATGAAGACCTTTCAAAATAAGACTGTCTTCTGTAACTTTTGTCTGTGCTGTCTGCCAGTCTGTCGCTTTTTTCAGAATGGGAGGGGAGAAAGGGAGCAGGAGGACTTCAGTCATGGGGGGTTTCAGCACCTGCTAGAAGGTGGGGCAGGTATAGTGGAGCCCCTTCCGCCTCAGTGGGCGGCTCCAATTAACCCACCCCACCCTCCAGCACCAAGAACCCCTAGATCGGTCTGCTCCCTTTCATAGATTTCATAGACATTACAGGCTGGAAGGGACCTCATGAGATCATTGAGTCCAGCCCCCCTGCCAGAGGCAGGAAGTCTGCAAATGATCCCAGCAAAATAAATATCCAAATGCCTTTTGAATGAGTCTAGAGTAGGTGCTTGCACCACCTCTGTGGGGAGTCTGTTCCAGACCTTGGGCACTCAAACTGTAAAGAAGTTTTGCCTTATACCAAGCCTGAATTGCCCTTCTAGAAGTTTGTGGCCATTAGACCTAGTTATCCCTTGGAAAGCCCTGGTGAACAGCTGTTCTCCCAGATCCTAATGCCACCCCCTTATATACTTTTAGGCAGCCACCAAGTCCCCCCTGAGCCTTCTCTTCACCAGGCTGAAGAGTCCCATGTCCCTCAGCCCACAAGTGCGCTTTGGTTCCCCCCTGGAACCAACTTCAGCCCGCAGGTGCACTTTGTCTGGCCCAATGGGTTCCTTGACACTGCCTGACCAAGGCACCACCTGGCTGTTGCACATCCTGCTGCCCCGTGAGCAAGCAGCGGGGCTGGGGCAGCTCCATAACTGGACTTTCTTTCTAGGCAGCCTCAGCAGCAGCAGCCCCTTCTGGCTGCCACTGAGGCTGCCCCCAGCCCCACAGTAGCAGTGGGGACCAGTGCACGCAGCCCTGACCCTGCATGCCCCGCACCAGCTCTGGGCTTGCCCTTCCAGGCTGAGCAGCAGCAGCGTAAGGAAGAAACTGCTGCTTAGCACAGGGCAAAAGTGACCCCGCCCTTTTGCCATCACCTGTGCTTCCAGGTGTAGCCACTCACGCTGGGCTGCCCTGCCTGTATGCCTCATCACCACTGCCTCTGTGTTGCCCCACAGGGCAGTGCTGGCAGTGCAGAGCAGACACATGGTAGCCTTGCACAGGCTCTGGGTGGCTACACCAGGAAATGCCAGCAGCTAGAAGGAGAGGGGCTGCTTTTACCCCACGCTGAGTAGCAGTTTCTCTCCCACTCTGCTGCTGAGCCTGGGCCCCAGTGCTGGCTCCAGGCTTGCCCTTCAGGCTGAGTGGCAGCTGCAGCAGTGGAACCAGGCAGAAATTGTTGCTTGGTGTGGGGGAAAAGCAGCCTCACCCCCTCGATGCGGCCAGCTAGTTTTTGGTGCAGCCGCCTGGAGCACAAAGCAGTCCAGAGTCAGTGGTGACGGAGCCACACAGCAGCCTGGCACAGCACAGTGCGTGGTCTGGGTAGCTGCAACAAAAACTGCCCAGTGGTGGCATGGTGGGTGGGCTGCTTTCCCCCCATGACCACCAATAGTTTCTGCCCAGCCACTGCTGCCATTGCTCAGCCCAGACAGGCGAGCCCAGAGCCGGCATGGGGTTGGGGATGGGCTCACTCGTCCCCGTCGCTAATGCAGATCTGGGACCAGTGGTGGCAGCAGCCAGAAGGAGCTGTGCCAGCCCTGCTGCATGCCCAGGGTAGAAGAACACCATGGCCAGGTGGTGCGGAGTGGCCACAGGCCACACTGGGGCTGTGCACTGTTGGCAGTGATAGGTGGCGTAGGGTGCATAGGCTCTGGGCTGCTGCAAGGCAGGAATAGGGGCAGGGGCTGACTGGCTCAGGGGGGTGCATGCAGGGGCTCCCATGCATGCACCCCCACTACCTTCAAACCTTCCCCTCCTCCAAACCCCACAACCACACCCTTCCCCACACTCACATACCCCACAAACACCACACCCACCCACACCCTCTCCCACACCCCCCACATGCACACTAGCGCACCTCTGGGGGGAGTGTTGCTCACTATTACATGCATACACCACACATACCCCCACACACACCCCCAGCCATCCTCGCCCTCCACATGCCCCACAGCCCCTCCACAGACCCCATACACCCACCCCCACACACACATCCCCACACCCTTCCCCACACCCCACATACACATCCACACACACCCCCACAGCCCCTATACCTACCCACCCCTAAACCCCCACACTCCTCCATGCCCCCCACAATATACAAGAGTAAGACTTCATTTTGAGCTATTATGCAATAGTTTCTATATATACAGCACAAACACACAAATCAGGACAAAATATATTTTGTAAAGAAAAATCAAATATATTGTTACAGATGTTTGATTTTTAGTAAATAATTTGTTTTTATCCAGTTCCAAGATGGCAAACCCCTTTCCAAAAGGAATACTTCTAGGGGAAAGAGGAGGGACTTCCAGTGACAAAGGTCAGAAGTTAAGGGTGGGACTTCTGGTTCCAAGATGGTGACCAGGAGGCGGGGTGCTTGTCAAGGGGTGCAGCTACCCTGCCGCCCCTCAACAGCTCACCAGAACTCCTTAAGCAGCCCTCCAGGCAAAATAATTGCCTGCCTCTGCATTACAGTGATCCAAGATGGGCACACATATTTTGAATCCCACAAACTTTGATCCAACGTGATCATGCCTGAAGTTACCTTAGACTGGGGTGGACAATTATTTTGAGCAGAGGACTGCTTACTGAGTTTTGGCAAGCCATTGAGGGCCACGACAGGCAGCCCAGGGCAGATAAATATTAATTTTCTAAATCTTTTAGGGGCCCCACGGGCCGGATAGAATGGCCTGGTGGGCCACATCCGGCCCCTGGGCCACATTTTGCTCACCCCTGCCTTAGACACATGCTGAGCCAATGGGGCTGTGCAGATATAGCTCATTCAACATGAAATAACAGCACAAGCACATGAATGTTCACTGGATACACAAAGACCACACGTTTGTCCACACAGATCCATTGCATATGTTATAATTCATTGTGACTAATTATCCATGGTCCTTCATAGAAGCATTTAACTCACCAGTCCTTGCATTCACGTTACACATCCGAGTTATGTAATAAATCTGTGTGCACTGTACATATCAATCATTGTGTTGTAAATATAGGCATCCATTGGAAAAATATTTTACTCCAGATGACCACAACTCTGGAGATGTAAAAGCATTAAGTTTCCCCATAAAGTTGCATTAGAATTGTCCTTATCCTATTTGTATACAGTCCGATACTAAATAATTTACATGAATGTTCAGTTACTTAACCCATACACAGACCAGTTAGACTGGTACTTTCCCAGCTGGGAGGGTGGAAGTGGGACGGCAGCTTGATGAAAATGTTCATTTAACACATGTTGATAAAACATAAAGTTTTAGTTTATTGATTAAGTAATGAGAGAACATGCTACATGTCCTAATACACAGAAATATCTCAATTTTTTGTAATAGGAAAAATTATAAGGAGATATTGTTAAATTATTCATTTTCCTCATGTAGGATTCAATTTATATTGCATACTAGATAGCCTATAATAAGCATAATTTGTGATTTACAGGCCTGATCAATGACAAAGATTTCCATTGGCTCTAGTGGGGTAATTATTTTTCTATTCAGGAAATTTACAGCCACATCTGCTCATTAGATAAATATACTACTTCAAAGGCACATAACATTCTTTAAAGGAAGTCTTGTGCAGACTTGTCAGTGCTTTCCAGCAGCACGTTTTCCAATCAAAACTTCTCCACGTTCAGAAATTAACCATTACAAATTTACTTCCATGTAATTTTGTATGTTCACTGAACTTCTTTCCTTAATATGCAGTTTAAAAATACTTTGAACTCCCAGGCAATGCAAATATAAATAACACTATTATATGCAATTTTTTAATAACATCCAAACATAGCAGCTGTTTAACTGAGCCATTATTGCATGTATCTGTCATATGAATGCTGTTCTATTTTAAACAGTTAACATCAGTGTTATATATATAGTGGAAGCTTCCTAAATAAATAATGAATGAGGGAATGAGCCTGTAAATAGAAGATATATTTTAGCAGAAAGGCTATCTTTCAAAAGTATTCATATTATATTCGTATGTGTATGCGCGCGCACACACACACACACACTCACACACACAGTTACATATGAAGTTTCTATTTTATATAGACATGGCTTTTATATATATAGTTTCCTTTTATACATACAGATTCCATGACATTTTTAAAGGCAAATTATGGCTCATTTCTTAAAACCACAGGTTTGTTTTTAACTGGGGCGTTAAATAATTGCTTTCCTTGACACTTTATAAAACGGCATCCATTTCTCAAGCCTTCTGCTTCCAACAATGAGTTCTTAATTAATATAGGAAGCTACAAAAACTTATCATGTATATGATCATGTAATGAAAGACTGCATCATATTACATATGCAAAAGTTGGCCAAATTAGCTTGACCCTTTCCTAACTTGTAAGTGCTTGACTTTGCATCCTTAACATTCTTTCACACACACACACACACACACACACACACACACACACACACGTGTGCAGCAGGCATTAGTGTGTGATATGACTTCTGAAGTTGCATATTCATTGAATCTTATCCATTTTGAAACAAATGTAAACTTGTAAAGAACATATATTTTCCTCAGCTGATCAATATATATGCATATATAGAGAAAGAGAGAGAGATTTTAGTAATACCTGCTGCACACATTAGCTTCAACAGCCCATAAAGTTTCTTTAGTTTAAACTGGGTGCATCTGCATGAGCTATGAATGCAGCTCACTAAACTTCGGCACAGTCCACACAGTAGTTAGCTGATCCTAAGCACGGTGTCTTCACATTCCTCTGGAACCGCAACAGCTTGAGCTGGGGCAGAGCAGCCCTGGACTGGCAGCAGTCTTGCAGGGTGAGCTCCAGGCTCTGGATGGTGGCGTCAGGCAGTGGATGGGCTGGCTGAGGCACAAGACTGCCAAAACTGCATTGTCATGTGGCTGACCTGCTAAGTCTGCTGCCAGTGCAAGGCTCCTCTGCCCCAGCTCAAACTGCTGTGGTCCTAGTCACCATCCACACATGCATTTCTTGTGCAGTAAATAACTCCACCATATGATATTGTCCCCAACAGTACTGCACCGTAATACCAGCACGTGTCGATGGTGACACTTTACTGCAGAGTTAATTAGTCAACACAGTAAAGCTCATATGTAGATGCACCCACCAGGTAGTGTTCTGCTCCGATGATCTCTAGAATCCAAAGAAGACAGCAAATATCACACAGCAAATAAATACCTGAGTTGCAGTCCAGAATCAGGGCTTGAGAACATAGTTGTGGACTGAAAAGTTATAAACTGAAATATTGTACCTTTACTCCTTTTGGTAAAAGATGGAAGGATGCAAGTAAGGGCTTTTTATTACTGTTGAAGATAGATGAGATGGAAAGGACTTAGCCTGCATGACAGAACCCAGAATAAGTTTGATCAGCTGAGGAAAATCTATTTTCTTCACAACTTTACATTTATTACAGAACGGATAAGACTGGGTGAATACGCAACTTCAAAAGTCATATTTACTTAACAAAAACTTGCATTGAAAATACACTAAGATTTGGGTATAATATCACATCTATATTAGAAGAGAAAGGCAATTAGCCATGTTAGTCTGAAATCAGACAGAAGGCAGGAGAGAGTGGCAGGTTAAGACTAACTGGTTTAGAAAGATGTGAGCTTTCATAGGCTACAGTCTACTTGGCCAGATGTTATGATGTTATATGATGTCAGCTGCTATGCCTCTTTGTAGCATCTGACTGAGTAGGATGTAGCCTATGAAAGTTTATGCCTTTCTGAATTAGTTAGTCCTAAAGGTGCCACCCTGCTCTGCTTTTATGCTGGAAGTAAAGGTCACTCAATAAAAACAAATTGTACTCTGTTAATCCTCAAGATGGCTATCCATACTAAGCAGAAGAATTTTCTTTCCTAATGAGCGTTCCCTTTGTAGTGCTATAGAATACATCACTATGTCTACTCTAAATCCTATTATACCAAATTTCATGGGATTTACAATTTATACAAGGAACTCCATATAAATATTAGCTGAAGTATATCATAATCACATTTGAAAAGAAAAATAACTTGTTAAATTCATAACACTGAAACATATAAAATCTTAGAAAGTAGTCACTGCATGCACTAATTAGTACCTCAAAAATTCAAAACCAACTTGAATATTTAAAAAATAATTGCAGCCCACTATATTATGTACTCTACCCTTAGATATTTTGGGAGGAAAAATTACCAAGTTACTTCTTGTAGAAAATCTACGCTCCCTGCTGAGACTAAATTTAATAATTTGCTGTCACAGGCCTAATAAGCCTGCATACTTTCATAAGCTGTCACAGAAGGGACAAAGAACCTGGTTGTTTTTTACACTAAGCCCCTTTTATACTGCTCCAATAGTGTAAAGTGGCCACAGATATTTGGCAGTATAGTCTTTAAAGTGGATGCACTATTAAGCTACTCTCACTTCGAAGGTCTTTTCTTTTTTTTAACATTGATTCAAGAATATACTTTTTGTTAATAGATTTAAGTAAGTTTCTTAAAACACATTCTTGGTAAAAGAATGCACATTATTCTTTTTACAATATTAACTGATGTAAAGAAAGAGTCAAATTTGACCATACAGTTAAACAGTATGCAAATTAATACAAAATATATTTTTCTTCTGTACCAGGACTGTAGTTTGACACTTGCTCATCATAGTTTCATCCATACACACATTTAGGTAGAAAAAGAGAATAAAAATCTGAAAGAAGCATCTCAGAACACTGCTTATATATCAATACTGTTATAAAATAGAATTCCTATAAATCTGTTAGGCATTTCTGCTTCATCTTGCTTTTCCTGTCACTTAAACTTTTTTGAATCATGAGGTAAGGTATACATGGATTAGGTTCACAGTTTGGTCCATAAAAGGAAAAAGAACCAATACTGCAATCAGGTCACTTGAAGTCATGTTTACTGAGGCATTTATTAATACAAATATCATAGCCATGAATGTGATGACTAAGTCTGGGTGTTCAACAGCTTTGGTAAGTATTCTCAAAATACAAGCCTGATGATAACTTCACGTGCCCATTACAACAAGGTAGAGTCTTCAGTGAACTACACTGTATTCACAAAATAGACAAGTTGTTTCTCTGAGACTATTTTAAGCTGGTACCTACTACCCTATATATTTATTCATTTGGAATTGTTAAACCCAATTGACTGGATAAATCAGATGTGTATTACCCTCCCAAGTGGGTACAGGACAATAAAGACAGCACAACAAAGTAAACATTTTTTAATAAAGAGGATAGGTATCCATTGGAACAACTTACAAAAGATCATGGTGGGTTCCCCATCACTGGAAAATTATAAATCAAGGCTAGTTGCTTGCAGTGAAAGCTGTTCAAATATGAATCAATTTAGAGAAATCCTATACTCTTTGTTACCCAGAAATAAGACTAGATGACACTTGTCCCTTCTGATTTGATAATCTATGAATGTGTGACTAACATGATCTTTGACATAAGCATGCTCTCACATGGCAGCTCATTCTCCCACATCAGCCCCAAAGAAACTGTCAAGTTTTTTTTTTCCTAGAGTGGATGTCACATCCCACCAATAAAAAGGATGCGATAGACTCAACATCTTTTCAGGAAGCTATTTTTAATGCACTGAACTCCTGGGCTAGGGACAGAACTTACACATAAACCAGTTTAAGTAATCAGAAACTGGTTTAAACCTGTAACAGAACAGAAGCTCAGTGCACATAAACCAGTTTAAGTAATCAGAAACTGGTTTAAACCTGTAACAGAACAGAAGCTCAGTGCACATAAACCAGTTTAAGTAATCAGAAACTGGTTTAAACCTGTAACAGAACAGAAGCTCAGTGCACATAAACCAGTTTCAAAATGACTGAAACTGGTTTAAGATAAACCTGGGTGAATGTAGTTGTAACAGGTGCTACTAGACCCTGTTACTTTGGGGAACGGAGGGGAATACAGCCACCCAAAAACAGAGGTGGGGCGCCAACGAGCAACCAGCAGTAAGCACTGCCAGCTGTGAAGAACGTCCCAGCAGGAAGGAATTAAAGAAATTAGCGCTGAGGTGGGAGCCAGCGCAGATAAAAACCCAGCAGCTGAAACAAGAAGCTGCCTTCAGGGTTACCTAGGAGGAAGATATGGTTAGTGAGGAACTGGAGAGGGCTGTGCTTTATGGGATGCTGAGATGCAGTGGGCTTAGTCAATGTGAAACAATTGTCGATGAGGGAACCAGCATCAGGTACTTACCAGGGCTGGTGGCACTGAGAGATGTTAGGGAGCTTGAACTGCACAGGACCTAGAAGAAAAAAAAGGGAAAGAGACTGTGAGTTGGGAATGTGGCAGCTCCCAAATACCTACTGTTTCTGGATTTGTACCAAAAATCTCCCCTCTGCCACCACATGGGTCTCTGAGCTGGTAGCTGGCTGGGTGGGAACGAGCACAATAAAATCTATGGCTGGGTTAGCTAAGCACTGGAAGTCCAGCTGGTATTTCTCTGCACAGGATTAATAATCTAATTTTGTCCCATCAAAGACGTGGCAGATGAGTTCCCGAGTGGAGCGGGAAGGTGGTCACCCTTCCCTGTAACAGTAGTATCAGACTTAACTGATTTTGGTCAAACTGGTTTATGAATCTTCTGTCCTTCATGGTTCAAGTTAAATCAGAGTCCCCCAGCATCCCAGCGTGCTTTCCAGCCCTGGTCTGGGCTGTGTTATCTGCTCCAGAGAGCATGGCTGGCCCTGTCCCTCTGCTCCCTTGCTGGAACAGTGAGGGCTGGCTGACTTGGGAGTGGTGGGCACCAAGCCTGGCTGAGGATGCAGCCCAGTTTATGGGGGGTGGGGGGACTGCCTCCCCCAAGCAAACACCAGTTGGGGGCTGGGGCCAGGGAGGGGAATTAAACACCTCTTCCCCCACTCAAACTTATTACTGGCTGCCACTATGGACTACAAATCCCAGAGCCACCTGGAAACAAGGAAAGGAAGTGATGAGCAACACTGCAGAGTCCTGCTGCTGTAATTTTGGACTGCAAATCCCAGAGACCTCAGGGGCAGGAGGAAGAGGAAGCAAACACACAGCCAGAGAGCCATGCTCTAGTGCCCCTGGCTTCTGGCCTGAGCCACTGTAGGCATGTGACTTCATTTCCTGAATCAAAAGTAAATGTTTGCTCACTTCTGTTTCAATTTAATCTGTGCAGTTTAGACTAACCTGCAAAGACTGAATTGATTCAGCCTTGAGCTAACTGACTGTCTGTATCTAGCTCTTTTGACTACAGTA
>NW_017728998.1:32722630-32742514 GCF_001723915.1 Gavialis gangeticus | reverse complement strand
ACCGGCTCAGCAAAGAGGGATCCGGGGGGCTTCCCCTCCGCATCCGGCTCAGCTGCGCCGGTCTCTCCGCCCCATGTTTTGACGCTGTGGATTCTTATTTGAAATCTCTGGGTTTATCCCATGAATGATGTGCAGGCATTTGCACACCTAACTGTTAATGTTGTATAGCACCCTTAAAAGGATCTTGCAGTACCCCAGGATGCTGTGGTACCCTGATTGACAATCATTGGATTATAGGGCTGTTAACATTCCGTTTCCCCAGTAATGCAGTACCATTTATATCTGTATAGGTAGGTAGGTACATGTGTAGCATCTTTTACAATCATGCACTCATTTGTGAATTTGAGACAAAGGCAATGAAAGTATTTTCATACCAAAGATATCATGAGTGAGCCAGTGCATGAGTATCCTTGCCTTAGTCTATGCACGATAGAACATGTTCCTTCATTAAAACCTTCCATAATTTTCGAGTAGTCAAGTGTATTAAACATACAGTAAACATTCCCTTGCTACAGAATATTATATTACTATTTTTAGTGTGCATGTGTAAAGTATTAGTGTTCAGTTGACCAAATAAAAAAAATTCACTCAAATGCACTGTTGAAATTAGATTGGAAGAACTTTTGTAATAAGAAAGGTAAATTTTCCTCATTCTCCTTGCCTTCTAAAATACAGGCAGTATTTACAACTAGTCGAGTTATGACAAACAGCACTTATGACCTTTGTAAATTATGACGCTCTTTGGAGGTTCTGATGGGGTTTCAACTTTACAATGCTGGACACAGCTGCCTCCAGCTGGTAAGTGTTGTGGTGGGGTGTGGGGGAGCAAATCAAGACCCCTGCAGTGAGGGAGGAATTGGGGCTGAGGCTGGGACAGGGGCTGCCCAGTGGGCAGGGAGGGGGGTGCAGGGAGCAGGTGGGGCAGCTCCCACTGCTGCATGCTGCCAGTCTAGGAGGACATGGCAGGGTGTATGCCACCAGATCTGCATGGAGTGGGCAGGGCCGGGGCTGCACTCCAGGCCAGTGGCAGAAAGCACTGGGAGCGAGGGCTATGCCCTCCTGCCACTCACCCAGCCAGGGCAGGGCAGAGCCGCTGCACTGCCTCCAGACAAGTGGTGTGCAGGGCATGAGAAGGTATGTGCCTCTGGATCTACGTGAGGCCAGCTGGGCAAGTGGTGACAGTGAATGGGGGAACGCATGCCCCTAGATCTGTGTGGGGCATGTGGGGCGTGCGCTGCACTGGACTGTGCTCCAGGTGCATGGCAGGAGCTACGGCAAATTTAAGGGTGGCTGCAGCCCACCCATAGACCCCGCTCTGCCGCCTGCCCTGATCCAGGGGCATACTCCCCCCCATGCCCTACCCCTGCCACGGCTGCCACTCACCCAGCTGGGGCAGGGTGGGGAGAGCAGGGCGAAGCCGTGGCTCATCCAGGAGGCGCAGAAAGGCCAGGGTGGCTCTGGCCACTGTGTACCACTTGTCTGTAGGCAATGCAGAGGCTCTGCTCCACCCCAGCTGGGTGAGTGGCAGGAGGGCATAGCCCCTACCAGCATTCCCTCTAAGCTGTGTGGTATGTGCGGCCATGCAGGTGTGCCTGGCAGCACAGCATGAGCACGCCTGCACAGCCACACACACCAGGCAGCTTAGAGGGAACTCTAGCCCTCACGTCCAGTGCCTTCTGCTGCCCACCTGGAGTGCAGCCCTAGCCCTGACCCCCCCCCCACACACACACACACAGATCTGAGGGCATACATTCTTTCCCATGCCCTCCCAGACCGGCGGTGGGAGCAGTGACAAGAGCTGCCAGACAAACCACCAGACAAGCAGCTCCCAGACCCGTGGCCCGCAGCAGTGGAAGCTGCCCATCCCCTCCCCACACCCCTCCCACCCCAGCTGGGCAGCCCTCGCCCCAGCCCCTGTCCTAGCACCAGCCCCAATCCCTCCCTTACTGCGGGGACGTTGATCTGACTCTCCCACCACAACAGACTTACCAGCTGGGGGCAACTGTGTCAAGCATGGTAAAGGAACCAATCCCCAGAGTTTGGTGGCCACATTGTTCCTATGGGAAAATTGTTTCCGAGTTACAACGTTCCTACGTAAGACGCAGTTTTCAGGAACCAACTGTGTTGTAAGTCTGAGGTCTGCCTGTAAACAAAATGTTTTGACTTAAAAGTGAAAAAAATCTCATGTTTGTGCTCTTTGATTCATTTCATATGCTTTATTTTATTGTGTTAATAATGGAGGGGATGTAAAGGAAATATAATTTTTTTATTCTGTTAATAATCAGAGTTGTACTGATGTGCAGCTTTTGATTGGTGTGGAATTTTCCGATTTCCAAATCATTATTTTTGACAAGTCTGAAAGTAATGTTTCTACTTGGAGAACAATGCTTATAATAACAGTGTGTATATATTTCTATAGATTATTTAAAAGTGAGTTGCTTAGTTTTAATTTTTTTCATAGAACCTTTTCTATGATTCTAGGAAATAACTGAGCATGTAGATCTTGCTTAACACATTGAAACATGTACCGCTACCTCACCACTTCCTCATCAAGATAAAGCCACATACATTAAATATATACATTAACCATGCATTAAATATTGATCATATTAAGAAATTAAATATTGATAATTTTAATGAAATCCATTATTTCTGTTTGCCATTGTCATTATCAGGATTTATCATTGTGCTAGAAAACAGTACCTGTTTGCTGAAACAGCTGTACCTCAGAGCTGAATGGGCCTATCTCCTCATGTGCAGATACATTTTATGCCAGTGGAAGGCTTCTTTTGCCAGTATAATTTAAATCCGTTCCTCCCATGGAGTAACATGGGGACACTAAATGACTATATATAACTGTATATAAACTAAATGACTGCCAGTAAAATTGCATCTGCTTTAAGGCTTTTGCCTAAATAGTGCTAGCTGTTAAAGGGATCATTTTTTAAACTTAATTAACGTATGTAACACCCCCACACACTTGGGGTTGTGTGTGATAAAGTATGTTCTGGTTTCATGTTGCTATATATCTTGTTTGTGCTGTATATTATGCCTTTTCTGGGACTGAAAGAGGATCACATCCTCTCCCCAACATTGTGTCTAAGCCATTGTCCTAAGATTCCCTCCAAGGGACCTTTGGAACCAGTTGGGTGACTGGCCACTTCTTCAGGAGCAATGACCACCTTTGAATTGATTGGTCTGCATTAGCAGTGTTCAAATAATTCTGCTTTTGATTGGGACCAAGTGATGATGTCAGAAAAGAGATTTAAGGTTCAGGCCACCTGGACTGCGGCTCTCTGTTTCCCCTTGTGGCTGCTGAAGTCTGAAGGCTACTTACCTGGCAGGGGAAATGCTGTGATCGCTAAGGCGGTTTTCCTAGGGACAGGAGATAACTGCTTTTCTGGCATGGGTAGTACCTGTGGAGATAATGTATAGCTAAGCTCCCACTTTCATTTGCAGTGGGCAGATCTTGGCTTTATGCCTACTGTATGGAAATGGCAGACTCCTCCCTAGCTTGCTCCTGTGTCCGTATGAGGGCAAGCAAAATTCAGAGGCATCCAAACCCCAAGCCTTGGGCTTGGGCCTGCATAGATGATGCCCGCCAAATGATTTGGAAGCATCTGAAGCCCCAGGTGGGGTGGAAGATGTTTGCTAGTAGTAGTAACATATATGGTTCATGAATGACTCATGGATTTGGAATTGATTTGACTGATTTGGCTTGAAACACACAAAAATTTCCCCCAAAAAAGAAGCCAGAAAAGTCTGCTCCCTATTCGGGGAAGTAGGGGATCTCCCTACTCTTCACTGGAGAAGCAAATTAATAGCCATGTGAAGGGAAAGCCTCATGTACAGGGAGAGAAAACCTGGCTCAGGGCTTGAGATCCCCATTATCTCCCTCTTTCCCCTTTTGTTTTTTCTGGGTTTTGAGTGGAATGACGCTGTGGCAGGGGTATCAATCCCTGCAGCAGACTGACCAGGAACAGGGACCTGGTAGTCACTGACCCCTGTGTTGGGGATTGTAGTGTCTCAGCACGGTGGGATAGCTGAGACTTCATGTCTAGGCTGCAGCCATAAGCCTGGGCCCTTTTTGCTGTTCACAGCTGTTGCATTTCAGCCCACGTGTGTGGGGCTGACCCCCAGCCATATGTTCGGCTGGTAGATTTGGGCCAGGGTGAAGCCTGCCCTTGGCACTTCTTGTTGTTTATCCAGGCCTCAGTGCTGTGTAGGCTGGCCTGCTTTTTGACACCCAGTCCAGGCCCAGTGAAATAGGCCTGGGCCTTCTTTTGTCCCTTTTGCAGTTTATGCCCAAACCAAGCAGTGCAGTTGGGCACTAGCTGTAGTTCAAGCCCAAGCCAAGATTGGCCTGGCCCCCCTTTTGTTGTTTCATAGTTGTTAGGTCTCAGCATAGCTGTATTGCCGAGCCCCTCTGTACGTTTGCTGCATGTCTGGGCCTGGCTTGGGGCCTGGCACAATTTGCGCCTAGCACATGTTGCTTTTGTAGCTCTGTGTCCTGACCAAGCAGCGTGGTTGGTGCTGGTTGCAATTCAGGCTCTTTTGCTATTTGGCTGGTTTTTCTTTGAGTTCTTTTGCAGTTTCTTGCCCCAGCAGAGCTGGGATTAGGACTAGAAATTTGGGGTGCAATTGCTAATGAAAACTGCAGTTAACCCCTCAAAGCCACCATGTGGAACTGGAGATCAGCATTACACCTTCTCAAGGAGCAACAAGGGGCCCTTTGCAATGCAGAAAGACCTACACTCTCTAGCAGCTCCCTGCAGTGCAGTAGACCCATGGAGCAGCTCATTGGACTCTCCAGTGTGGGCCCCCCTCTCCAGCCCATTGCTAAAGGGCAGGTGTAGGAGTGCAGGCTCCCAGAACTACCCATGAGGGCACCCCAAGTCCCAGACTGCCTGGGTATGGCTAAAGCCTCCCCAAGAGGGTGCCACCTATAGACTTTGTTTTGTAGTTTATAGTGTTTTACAATTATAGTGTTCACTTTTGATTTTTCTGTATTCTTTGTAATAAATTTGGATTTTGTGTTTACACTGCTTGCGAGGGAAGGGTTGTTGGTTTTATTGGACACCCAAGTGATTCATTTAATGTCTTCAGGTAATCTGAGTGGCAATTCGAGCCAAGGTAAAATATATTTAATACCCCAGAATTGAACTTGGCCCTGTTGCTGCAGAAGAGTTACACATAGCTATCCCAACACACAAGTTTTATGTTTAGCCTGAATCTGAGTTAATTTAAGGCCAAGTCAGCACTGTCTTTTATTACAGATAGACTGTGTATATGCAGGTAGATGGTTACTCAGAACTGTATCCATGTAATAAGTCTATATTTTAAGGGTGTTCTGTTTGTGCCTCACTTTGAAAGTTTAAAATTTTTCACACAAACAGATTTTCAGTTTTTGACCAGCTCTACTGTATACTTTGTTTTTAGGCCAATTATTTTCCTTTAGCCATCAGTACATATATAATTTCATGTATTATAGAATATCATTTATTATAAGGCTCTCTTGCACATAAAGTTTTGTGTTTGTCTCTGTAATAACTATACCTCTTAATTGGAGACCTGATCCAGTTGTTGCTTGAGCCTGATGGAGTTTTGCTAGTGACAACAGTGGAAATAGGCCTTATCCTGTTCTATAACCAGTTCAAAGAACTACTTAAGGCAGGTACAATCCCTTTCGATTTCAGAGAACTAACTACCCACTGAACACTGAGTCGACTGAATAAGGAAGTTAGATTTCAGTACGACTTCCTTCTTCCTCTTTTGTATAATATAAAGCATTCCTGTTGGAAAGAGAGACAAGTTTTTCTGCGTTTTGAAAATCAAAACCTCCCATGAAATAATATAGACTACAACCTCCTCACCATTACAACCCCTTCAGAAATTTACAAGTGAGTCTCCTGTATATTTTATTATATAATAATAGTAAACATTCACTGAAACATTTAATCAGAGTAACCGATTGTCTTTGTGTAACCTGGTTTCATTTTACTGTGTCTTTTGATGTTACTGTAAATAGTCTAACCTTTAGCTAAAATAATTTGCATTGTTAATATGATAAAAATCATAGACAAGTCTTTCATATCTAATGCTGTTACTTTTCAACACACATTCGCCCAAACTTCATTTCTGTTTATCAACACAGCAGCAACTTTTGTTCCAACTGTTTCTCAGTATTTCAGGATGTTCATTACAAGCAGTGTTTTCTTTTTAGAGTTTCTATATCTGAAACACTATATTTTCTATATGTTAAACAAAAATGACTGTGCCACATCAATCTGCATTTTTAAAAGTCAGTTTGAATTGAACCTTTTGGGCCTTTTATGTTGCAGATGTTCAACATAATTTAATCTGATGTTTTGAGATTCCTGTTTTTATATCCCCATTAAAAAAAAGTAAAACTTTGTAAATGCTAACCCTCTACAAGGAACAGTTTTCTCTGGGGCAAAATAACCTGATCCAAAAAACTACTGAAATAATTGCAAAGATTTTTTCTTGGTTTAAACAAGCTTTGGATCAGACTCCTGTTAAGGTGGAAAAGTGATGTTTGGGGAACACTGCTTGCCCTTGTCAGGGAGAAGACAAACAACTCTCCTTGTTCTTTCTATAGGGAAAAGGAATACATGCTCCCCTTTACCTCCCTCTGCCTCAGGGGAAATAAGTGCTTTTCCTTTTTACAACCGTACAGACTCTGATTGACAGAACAGACTGCAAGCAGTTCTGTGTTGGAATTTCCCCATGTTTGTGTCCACTATTGCAAACAGGCTTTCTCAGCGACTGCCCAGGAAAAGCACTTTGTATAAATATTGCAGAAGTAAGAACCAAGCAGTCTGCACCAGCACAAACTTCCCATATATACCTTAGCTCTTTATTCCTCCAAAAGGCCCTCTTCATTTTATTCTGCAACAGGATTAAGAGTACTTTTTTAAAATAAACTTCTCCTATATTACTTATTTTCCTCCTTTTCTTCAGCCAGTTGTGAGCAAAAAGTTCCTATTGCCTAACTAATTAAACAGAAATCAACAGTGAAGTTGCCAGAGGCTCTTAGAATTTTTTCACTATTAGTGTAACAATATGATAGTACAAATAGCTGTCACTGAAATTACTATAGTTCTTGATAGGCTCTGTGGACATTTTTACATGTGATGTTGGACCTGGCACTGGGCACTTTAATTAGTGAGCCATGCTAATTAAAAGTGTCATGCATCATGTGTATCAGTGTCCCCATGCTGAAAAAATGGTGGTGGGGTGCTCTGAACTGAAGGTCATTGAACGTGTTTTATCCCAAAGTGCCCCGCCGCCGTTTTTTCAGCGCAGACACACTGATACACGTGACACAGAAGGGTCCTGGAGCGTGTCAGTTTCTGTGCTCCAGCAGACTCGATTAATAGTGTCTGCTCCAATGCACTGGATTTTCAGAGCAGGCTCCATGCACATGTATAGGAGCCCTAAGCTTTAGGACCTCCCCATACAAACATGCAGTAAAGACGAGTCTAGTGGCACAGAGTTTACAAGCCCAACTCTGGCACAAGCCACCTTGCAACCACAAGGTTGCAACATACAAGCAAAGGGAATGAGTAGAATATGCTTCTGCATAATAAATAGAAGCCTCAGTTCTCCTCCTGCCTAGGCATTGCTAGAGATGATATGCCCATCAGATAAAATGGAAAATTTATAACACTACTTTAAGTTTGCGAGCCTTTTACCCTACACTCTAGAGCAGTGGTTCTCAATCTATTTGCTGTAGTGGGCTGCATTTGCAGCTCTCAATGTTATGTGGGCCACACCCCACAGCTGAGGGGGCCCCCAGCTGCAAGGGCTATGGGACCAGGACCAGGGCCCACAGACCCCTGTCCCCCCACTGCAGCACCAAGCCCTGGCAGTTGCTGTGGCCAGAGTAGAGTCTGGAGCCCGGCTTCCACCCCACACCCCATGGGCAGCATATCTGGAGTCAAGCTCTTGGGGGAATGGGGAGGGGCGGATGCAGGCTGCCTGATGCAGGCTTGGGACTCCCTGCCCTACTGTCCTTCCCTCAGGGCCTCCACCACCTAGCAGGTAGGACCCCACACTAGCAAGCAGGGATACTCGGTGCTGCTGCCGGGAACCCCACACCAGCTGCACTGCCACAGTGAGGTGCCCCCTGTCCATCCAGCAGCAGCAGTGCCACAGAGTTGGGCCCCACACTGCTGCTGGGTGGGAAGGGGGCACCTTCCCATGGCTGTGCAGCCAGCATGGGGCTCCCAGCAGTGGCACAAAGCCTCCCTGCCCTGCTCTGACAAAATAGCTCCCAATACTTTCAGTGGTAGCAGGAGCAGCCCTTTGCTGCTAGTTATTGCTGATATTTCTAGAACACACAGCACTTTAATTTTGGTTATAATTACCTAGATTTAAAGCAACAGGAATTCTATGGTTCTTATGAGTTCAAAGAGGTCAGTGTCATTCTTTTCATGGATCTCAGTCAGTTACAGCAAGCCCCACCTTCATGAAATAAATTATTACCTTGAATAAACCTAGAGTTCTTAACTTGTTTGATAATAAGGGTACATTTTTGCATTCCGTCTCCGACAGCTTTGCAATGGACCGAGACCAGTGCTACACAACAGAAGAACCTCAGTTAGAAACTCGAACAGATATTACTACATTTTCTGAAATCACTCAGTCAGATGAAGAAGAAAATGCAATTGAAATTGCAAATTCATTTCCACCAGACAATGAAAATCCAGAAAATGTTGGCCTTCCAGGTTAGATTTCATCCTTACATTCAACTAATTTTCCATGCCCCCAGTCAATGTTATTGATCATTTTATTTAAGAACTGTGCGCCTGATTCATTCCTGCATTATGACAGTTCTACATTGCTTTAATTCTACTGAAGTTTGTGTTATAATGACATATGACTGCAGTAACACAGTGGTATATCAGTTTTTTTTCTTTCTGCGTTTCTCACTCTCACACAGTTTTCATTTCAAAATCCTGGTCCTAAAACTTATTTCAGGCCTAAGTTACACAGAAGTAATCAAAATTAGTTTAAGTGATCCGTATAAAATAAAGTGATAGTCTCGGGTAAGATCTCACATACAGCACAAGATCTATGTTTGACTACTATCTGTTGTCAGTCTCAGCAAAGAGACAGAGGGCTGAATGTAAATGATAATGGAAAGACCCATTCGATTCCAGGGATAGGCTCTCAAAGTCAGAGGACCAGAGGTTGGCGATACAAAGAGCAAGGAAGTTTGTGTTCACTAACTGTGGCTAAGATCTCCAAAGCAGTCACTATTATTATTTGTAGTAGTAGTATAGTAGATTCAAATTTGGTCTTGTTTTTCTGCAAAGCTGTTGTGTACAGTATAAAAAACTATACATTTAAGAAAAAACTACGCTATCCTTCTAGCTCCTATAAAATGAGATTTGAATCAAAATAGCAAGGTGGGTAAAGTAAGGAATCCATAGATTCACAGATTCATAGATGATAGGGTCGGAAGGGACCTCAACAGATCATCAACTCCAACCCCCTGCCTAGGCAGGAAAGAGTGCTGGGGCCAGGTGACTCCAGCCAGATGCCTATCCAGGCTTCTCTTAAAGACCCCCAAGGTAGGGGAGAGCACCACCTCCCTTGGAAGCCCGTTCCAAATTCTGGCCACCCTTACCATGAGGTAGTTTTTCCTGATATCTAGCCTAAATCTGCTCTATGTCAGTTTGTGACCATTGTTTCTTCTTACCTCAAGAGGCGCACTGGTGAACAGAGCATCTCCGATCCCTTGCTGCATCCCCCTAATGAGTTTGTAGGCGGCCACAAGATCACCTCTCAGTCTTCTCTTGTGGAGGATGAAGACATCCAGGTCCCTCAGTCTCTCTTCATAGGGCTTCTCCTGTAAGCCCCTGACCATATGAGTGGCTGTCCTCTGGACCCTCTTGAGTCTATCAAAATTCTTCTTGAAGTACGGTGCCCAAAACTGGATGCAGTACTCCAACTGCAGTCTGACCAATGCTGCAGAGAGAGGAAGTATCACCTCCTTGGATATATTTGTCATGCATCTACTGATGCATGATAAAGTGTGGTTAGCTTTGCTGGTAATTTCATCATGCTGACAACTCATGTTCATCTTGGAGTCCACTATGACTCCAAGCTCCCTTTCAGCTTCTGTGCTGCTGAGAGGGTCACTTCCCAGCCAGTAGGTGTGCTGGATATTTTTGTGCCCTAGGTGCTGCACTCTGCACTTGTCCTTGTTATACTACATGCTATTGTGTACTGCCTACTTTTCTAACCTGTCCAGGTCTGCCTGCAATTGTTCCCTACCATCCGGAGTGTGCACTTCACCTCACAATTTAGTATCATCCACAAACTTGGACAGAGTAGACTTCACACCCACATCCAAGTCACTGATGAAGATATGGAAGAGTACAGGTCCAAGGACCAAACCCTGCAGGACCCCACTACCCACATCCTTCCAGGTCACTACTGACTTGTCTACTACCACTCTCTGGATGCTACAGCTAAGTTAATTTCCCACCCACCAGACCATGTAAACATCTATGTCACAGCCTTTTAATTTATTTATGAGAATAGGATGAGATACTATATCGCAGGCCTTGCTAAAGTCCAAGAAAATGACATCCACCTCTACTCCTGCATTTAAGCATTTTGTGACTGTCATAAAAGAAAGCCAGATTGGTCAGGCATGATCTACCTGCTACAAATCCATCCTGGTTTCCCTGCTGCATTACTTTTCCTGCTGGACTCCCACAAATATGATCCTTCATAATCTTTTCAAAGACTTTTCCAAGGATGGAGATCTATAGACTGGTCTATAGTTACTCCAATCCTGCTTCCTCCCCTTCTTGCAAATAGGGACCATATTGACCCTTTTCCAGTCCTCTGGGACCTGACCCAAGCGCCACGAGCACTCAAACAGCCGTGCCAGTGGTTCTGCTATGACACCAGCCAATTCCCTCAGTACTCTCGGATGCAGCTGATCCCAGCCCGCTGACTTGAACACATCCAGTCCATTCAAGTGACTCTGCTCCAAGTCAGCATCTACAGTTGGTGGGCTGGTGTCCCTCTGATGCCCACCTAAGACCCCATTAGGAGACTTATCTTGAGCCCTGTTGAGGAACGCTGAGGCAAAAAACTCATTGAATAGCTCAGCCTTGTCCCCCCTGTCTGTCACTAATTGCTCCTTCTTGTTCAGTAGGGGTCCTGTGCCTTCCTTTTACTCCCTACATATCTAAAACAATGCTTTTTATTGTCTTTAATTTGTGTTGCCAGCCTCAGCTCTGTAGTTGCTTTGGCCTTTCCAACTGCCTCCCTGCAAGTGCAGGCCAAGTAAGTATACTCCTCCTTGGTAGCTTTCTCCTGCATCCACTCCCTATATGCCTTCTTTTTTGCCCTTAGACTCCCCTGGATTTCCCTGTTTAGCCAAGGAAGTTTTTCAGCTCCTTTCCCCCTTTTCCCTCATACTGCCTGTGGGTCTCAGAGTTGACTGGTAGGAATATGGTGGGGCACACCACATCCAGCACCTACTCCAGTCACTGCAGTTCTATGCCAGACATGGCATCCACTCCAGCGTGCATCAGCTCCATGCAAGAGCCACTGGCACATCCTGAGTAGCTGCTGTATACAGTATAGCTCCAAAGTGGCAAAGCAGCTAGTACATAAAGCATGGTTCCTCAGGCCTGAAGTGGTTGCCATACACAGCATTGCCCTGAAGTGGCCAGAGCACAGTGTCCACTCTGGCCACTCCAACCATTCCAGGACATGTGACAGATTTGGCATCTCAGCCCAGTCTGGAGATCTAATCTGGCCTGTAAATTGGTTCTGTGCCACTCATTCAGCCCTGTGGCTGGATAAATTTGACACCCCTGGTCTATGAGAAACAGCAGTTGTAATGATGTCCTACTCATGCATTGCCCACTTTGCTACCTCAGCCTATCTCAACAGAAGTGCTCAGATTCTAAAATCATCTCCAAAGGCTGAGATGCGTCTACCATTGCTGATCCAAGTTTCCCTTCAAAGTAATCATCCATTCATAATGTAAAACTAATGACATTCTGGCTTCAGTTATACCCCATAGGCAAAATTATAGCTCCACACAAAGGAGCAGGAGCAGTAAGAACTTCTCTTTCTCCCCTTTAATAGTTACGTGGCCCTTCCCCCTTGGAGTAGGTAGGAAGGGTGTGATTGCAGGTCCAGCCATCTACTCGCCAGACAAACCATCTACTTGACTGCAGGAATTTGAAGAGCTGATGATATAGGCTACTGAGAGACTACCTCATCTTCCCATGTTTCTGCCCCACTAGGGAGAAGTGTGAATGAGTCCTGGTTTCCTGTGGCTCCTCCTGACTGAGTGCAAGTTACATATATCATCTCTCTCTCTCAAGATTGTGCCTGAAGTTGCAACCCAGCTTAATTATACCTATGTATATTGTTTTGCCTGTTGTGTTTTTTGTGAGGCAAACAGAGTTGTTGCCATCATGTAAGTAAGGTTACATTTGGCAGGCAAAATATTTCCTTTCCATTTTCAAAATGGTATGGTAGTCTCAGGTGTGCAGAAGTTGTTCGTATTAGCAATCAACTGATGTATTTTAGCAGTCTTACAGTAGTGATATACATATTACTAATGGAATTATGGAATCAGAAAATTCTCTTACTTCCCTGGAGAATTTACAGGAGGTTTTGTTTTTGGTTTTTCCCCAAATACACTGGCTGTAGTATGAAATATTAAGCATATTGTTTCAGATACCAGTGAGGCCCTGAGCCCTCACTCTTCAATGACAACTAAGGAGCTTCAAGAATACTGGGGAAATGAGAAACGCCGCTATAGACAAGTCAGACTCCTTTTTGAAATTCCATCAGCCAGAATTGTAGAACAGCACTTCTCTAAATATGTGGTAAGCTACCAAATGAATACGTAGCATGATCATTAATTTTTATTCACTCTGGAGGGGTCTGAACAGCATGGGTCTTTTCATGAAGGCCTTGCTCATGGCCAAGTTTTACAGTCCTTGCTTATACTGAGCAGCAACGTACTCACAAACTAAGACACTACTCAATGTAAGCACAGCTGCCAGAATCTTGCCCTAAAATGCCTTTGACAATCAAGTCTGCAGCAGTGAAAAAAATTATACATTTTTTCCAACATGCCAAGTTCCTCCTTGTGTATTAAGAAAATTCATGCCAATGCAAATACATCAGTGAGGTTATGCTGATGTAAGGAACTAGGTTATACTCATGTAAACTCTGTCTTGTGCCAACACAGCCTGTCCACATTGGAGAGCCAAAGTGGCACAAGTGAAAACTTCTTTGCAGACAGAGCTTAAAACTTTGCATTTTCAAATAGATCAGTTTTGGCATGGATCCTCTTGCATGCACAGAACTCCAAAGTTTGCCCTATTTGTTATAAAAAACATGAAGAGGGAAGACGGGAACTAGTAGACCTTCCAAGGGCCCTTCTAACCTTACTTTTCTCACATTCTGAATGACTGTAAATATTAAGTGAACCAAGTCAAATTGTGATAATCTGGAAAAACATAGTTCTATCTCCAGTCATGATGCTAGCCTCCCAGTCTGGATTATCTTGGCCAAGTGATAACCTGTGTTTCAATTGCCTTACTTGTAAGATTAGAATAATGACACTTACTTACCTTCTTTATAAAGCACTTTTAGAAATGGAAAGCACTATCAAATATCTTGGAATTACATTATTAATACTCATATTACTCATGTTACTGAGTTCAGTAGGACTACTGTTAGGGAGAAGTTACGTGTTATACTTAGAACATGCTAAGGGCACTTGAGTGCAAATGTTCAAATGTTAAGCTCATTAACTCCTACTAAGTGCCCTCTGAGCACCTCAAAGTTATGTCACCTCATGCAAGGATTAGCTCTGGGCCATGCTACCTGGCTCATGTTAGGGTAGTAACTTTAGTCTGTTCCACAACCTAAATAAATTTGTGGTCCTCCAGCATCCTAGCATGCACTTCTCCTAGCCTCTACCCCTACCCAAAACAAGGACAGAGTCCAGATGTCCTGGCTCATAGCTACACCCCTGCTTATAAGCCCTCCAATGGCAATTCAGAGCTGTGCAGGCAAGAAACAGCATTAGCTCTTAACATGCAACTGCTTACAGCACATTCTAACTGTAACGCCATGTAACATCACACAAATTTAATACTGTCTATGTGTAATATGTAACTTCAGTCTTAGAATAGTAGTAGTAATAGATAATAGAATACTACTAGAATGGTAATCAGCTGTTTGATACAATGAAAGTTTTTCGTGTCTTAGCTCATGTGATCTTATTAAATCTATATAGGTTCTGCTACTCTTACACAGGCTGAATATTATCAGACTCTGAGTAACCCCATTAGCTTCAATAAAACTGAGGAATAAGTTACTATTTGCTTTGCTTAGGATGGTAGAACTCAAGCAACTAACTACATGAAAAACATGTTTTACTTTACCAAAAAAATGTTGAGCAAATTTGAGTGATTTTATTATATGAAATCTCCATTTCCGCTTGGTCATTCCACAAAGAGAACATAAGTTCATCTAGTAGTTGTGAATTATTCACTAAGCTACCCTTGATAGTCAGATTTCTTAAATCATCATCAGTTTATGTTCTGTACAGTTCTCTTGCTGTCTTTCAATATTGTTTTGGATATACATAAATAGTGTGTACTGTGTTATCAGCAGGGCAAAGTGTAGGAAAATCTCAGTGTTAATGAATGAAAAGAGATCAGAACAATGGCAGCTCAGGTTTGGGAAGCTTCAGAAAAGCTTGCTTTAATGATGATTTATCAGGCTTAAAAGTGAACGACAACAGAATGAGACAGGTTCTTATTCTACTGATGTTTTGCAACATCCAATGCCCAGCAAAAGGGAACAAATGACTTGAGCAAACCGTAAACTCAAACCTAATCCTGTTTAAATCAAAGGGAACAGGATGAGCTCGTATATGAACAGTGTCCTGACTTAATCTAAAGCACACTGAAGTCAATTGACCACACTCTCAGTTGGTGTAAATAGGCAAAGCTCACCTGACTAGCACAGAATTACACTGACTTACACAACCAAAGGAGACTTCTTCAACTTTAATGGGCTTTTTTACTTAGTCATGTTTATTAAGCTGTCTTTAATATAAATTTAGTGCAAAATAGAGATGAATTTACCTTTGAGTACTGGTAAATTGTTACTAATGTTCTTCCACCAGTTGTTAGTGAAAGGTCTAGGATAGCAAACAGTTTGTTATCCAAATGTTGTATTCTCTTTTACCAATTTTTTGGAAAGGTGCAGGGCTTGTATAGTAGGACAATAAGTTAGAGAAAAATGTCTCTGGAGTGCTCTGTGTCATTTTGCATATATCAGATGTTCCCACCAGGTCTCTCCTATTCAGAGCCTTAATAATGCCCAGAAATCCCTTGAAATGTGAGCTACAAATAACATTTCTAACTATTACAAGAAATAAAAAATATGTTATATTCAATATGAGGTCTGGGAAATCCATGCAGTTTGTGGATGATTGATTGTATCAGCTGTATTTGTTACAAAAGAAGTAGTTACATTAATGCCCCATATTACTTCATATATTTAACTGTTATGAGCAAATTGAGTTTACCAATTTAAAGTCTCCATTCAGCATTGTGCTGAATCACCTATTAAAGTCAAAGACTTACATTCATGCAAAAACGTCTCTCAAAAGTCTAAAACATTAGTGGATGGGAACAAATGACTTGTCAACACCCATCTCATAAATCTTATCTTTTGGAGGAACCTGCTCTAATTGTGGGAATTGATTGCCAGTCTCAGATGTCATATTGCCAGTGCAAGCCCAAAATGTACATAAGATCTAGACTGCTACATTTAGATCTAAAGTGATGCAGTTTGCACTACCAAAGATCTTTCAAGCCAACACACATTCCACTGATACAAATCATGGCCTTCCTTGTCCATATTTATAGCTCCAACAGTGCAAAACCCCTCTGTAACTAGAACCAGGGCAAAATTCCAATCCAAAAAAAGCCAAAGTTACATCTAAAATAATGTGAAGCTGCTGTGTGATAATAACTTGATATAACAAGGCTGCAAATCTTACTGCTTTTTGTTTTTTATTCTACCCCCGCTTTAGATGTACAAAGTCATTGTCATCCAGACAGGTAGTTTTGATGTCAACAAATCTGTCATTGAGCGTCGTTATTCAGATTTTGAAAAACTGCACAAAAATCTTTTGGAGGATTTTAGTGAAGAAATGGAAGATGTGACCTTTCCTAAAAAAACTCTGACTGGTAACTTCACAGAGGAAATAATCAATGAGCGAAAATTAGCCTTCAAGGACTACCTGAGAATTATGTATTCCATGAAATATGTCCAGAGATCCAAAAAATTTATAGACTTCTTCGTGAGACCAGAGCTGGAGGAAGGTTATGGGTGTCTGAGAGGAGGACAATACGCTAAAGCTTTGGAAATACTTGTGCAAGCAATTGCTTTGCAAGAAAAATTGACAAAACACAACCCTCTTTTAATAGTCTCTACACTCTGTGCTATTGTTGTGTGTCACAAAGACCTGGAGAACCCACGAAGTGCCTATGAATATGGAGAAAAGGCTTTATTACGCCTACAGCTGCGCACCAGCCATAAGTATTATACCGCATTGCTAGAGACAATGATCACTTTGGCATATGAACTTGGGAAGGACTTTGTATCCTTGCAAAAGAAACTGGAAGAAATCAAGGCAAAAAGACACCAGGCAAAAGTATTTACCCTAAAAGAACTTGCAGTTCGAGAATATGTACACTGAGTACAAGAAAAAAATTATGCTTCTATTTTATTGACTACGCTGAGTCAATGAAGACAACGGACTCCAAAGTGTGTTCCTAAAGCAGTTGAGCCTGAAGCTTATAAAAAAAACTTACAGCAAAAGTTAGGACTATGGCATTTCCAGTATATAAAATGTAAAAGACACGCAGTCACGTTTCTTGCATATTGTATTAGCTACAGTCCAAGGTGCATATGGTAGACCCGGTTGGCAACCAGAAAGTGACTGATATGCATGGGGTTCTGCTAATCTTGCAAGCCCATCTCAGTCAACACCTGAACATCAACTTGCTTCACCACTCTATGTAGTAGACAGCACAAACCCAGGATTAAATGGTTTAAATAGCAGCCAGAATGTACAATCAGCAGCTTGATTATTTAATTGCTTTTGCAAGGTTCTAGGTACTAACAAGCAGGCACGGCCTAAACACACGGTGTTCTAGAAGGAACCACAAGAGGCACTTGATTTTAAGCAGGGTCTTTAAAAATAAACAGAAGCCTGGAAATGTCTTGTGTTATTTGCACATTTAAATAGGTACCCATGTTATGGCTTGCTCAGTATATAGTACCAAGAAACACCAAAGTTTCCTAAAATGGAAATAAATGTGTGAACTGTTTTAGCTTGTTCATTTTTTACAGCAATTTGTGCATAGCCAATTTCACTGTCATCTCTCTAATCCCTCAGAATAGGGCTGCTAACATAGAGGAGTCCCTAAATATGTGTGGAATCACAGACTTTATTCTTTTTTTGCTAAAATTCCTTTGCAAGAGAGTGTGTGCTAACCATAGGAAAACATTTCTAGAAGAAATAAAAAGAAACCTTCAAAACATGCTCTTCAAGGGGTGTTCTTTCAGAAATCATGTTCATATTTCCTGCGCCTGTGACTGAAGTATTGTCAACGAGCAGTCAGCCATTTCCAGATATGTAATATCAGGTGGTCTTAGCCTGCTGCCACTGAGGTTAGCAGTTGTTTTACATTTAATTTCAGTAGGAGTATGACTATGCCAGTGGTCATCTTTTCACTGGCTTTAGGGTTTATATTTAGTATCCTTTTGTAGCTGATACGATTTCATAGCTTGCATCACATTCCCTTTTTTGAGCAATTTTTAAATGCAGCTTTGACTTGAGTGAAAAATACATCCCACATGTAAGGTGATGGAACATCTGGCTAATAAAATGGTAGCTTTAATACTGATAGTCAAGCTGTGAGACACATGGTCAACAGGCAATCTATATAGAGCATGAGTTCCTACCCAGACTTCCAGAGTTTGGTGTAATGTGTACAGTACATTACTTTTAAAGTCTATTTGTATGAGAGAAATGCCACAAGCTGGCAGTGAAGTTTCACTGCTGATCATTTCAGGAACCTCACATACAGGTACAGATATGGAGCTTGCCCTAGTCCTGACATTTCTGTGAAACTTCATGACAGTTGGGACAATCTGTACTTGCCGACGCTTGGAAGGCATTATCTTTACTCATCCATTTTGGTGGTTCTCTCAGAAGTGCTATTTGCATAATTATGGAATCATTTTTAATATTGTAATAAACTGGTTAACGTTTGTGTGGACCTCCTCCCTCTTCTGAACATAATCATAATGTTTCAGCTTGCTTTTGGATCAGGAGGAAATGTATTCTGCCTTTGTTTTTACTCTTTAGCTGTAAGGTCATTTTTCTGTAGCTTCCATAAGTACATGTTATGAGCTGTTATAGTATGTCTAGCTAGTGACAGTGATCTGATCTTCATTTAACACAAATGGGAAATTGGGCAATAATGAATTGTAATCCTAGTAGTTATAGTGCAATATTTAAAAACAAACAAGCCCCCATACCTCAAACTGAAGTCAGTGGTATCTATGGGTATTCAGCCCTTCTGAAACATTCAGGCCCTTCAAGAATCTCTCTGTGGCCTTCTACAACCCCACAGAAAGAACGCAAGAGACAGCATTGTTACTCAACTGCACTAGTTGAAAGGCTCAGCTGGTTTAAAAATGCTTTGAATATGGAAAGCATTATTGGTGCCCAGATGGCCCAGGGATGAATGCCTGAGAAATACTTTATCTGATAAAAATATACAAACAAAATAAAACTGTATTCAAACACCAACTATATTTTAGTCAATAAAAATAAATTATTAACAAGGAAGTACAGAAAAAAGCAAACACACACCAAAACCTTAATGCTTAGTAATAGCAGAAATAAAAGCCATTGCAGGGGAGTAGGGGCTAAACATCCTCAAGCAAAATACTTCAGACTAAGAATTCTGGAGGACAACTTGACAGGAGCCGTCACGACCCTCTTACCTGACTGCACCTGCCTGTACTTAAGCACACAAAGTGCAGGGTTTCAGTAGGACAAAACAGTTAGTCCTCATAGTTTATGGAAGACAAAAGTCTACTATCCTACTTCTGATCTCAAAATGGACAGGAAGGAAAGGAATCCATGATCCCACTCACCTCCTGAACAGTTTGTAGAATAGGCATGGAAACAGTCCTAACAAGCAGTTTCTGGTTGGCAGCAGCAGCTGAAGCAAAGGTGGTGAACTGGCAGCAGCAGCCACCATTCTCATGCCTCCACTGGTACCCAGGGCTGGTGCCCTGCTAATCCACTCCTAGTGATGCTACTGCTTAGAGTGGTAGACCCTCCTAACTTCCCATGCAGTGACAAAGGAGCTTACAGAAGAATTTGACTTCAAGTAGCCCCTAGACCAGGGCTGGGTAATTATTTCAGCTGGAGGGCCACTTAATGAGTTTTGGTGACTTGTCAAGGACTACAAGGGTAGCCCCAGCCCTTGACAGGTGCCCCACCCTCTGGTTGCCATTTTGGGACCGGAAGTCCCATCCCTAACCTCTGACCTTTGCCACCAGAAGTCCCTGCCCCTGCTCTCAGAAGTACTCCCTTTTTCGGGGGGGGGGGTAGGGGAGGGTTGCCATCTTGGAACGGGAAATAAAGCAAATCATATGCTAAAAAAATCCATAAAATTCAAAAAGATTTAACAAATTAGTATGAAATTAATATCAAAGAGGCACTGCAAATTTAGACACGAGATTTACATTTCTGAGGTT
>NW_017728998.1:32682883-32717630 GCF_001723915.1 Gavialis gangeticus | reverse complement strand
ATATGCTAAAAAAATCAAACATAATATTTTAAACCATAATATTACCATAATATTTTAAAATTTTATTTCAAAAAATATTTTAGTCCTGATTTACATGCGTTTGTGTAGTGTATATAGAAGTGATTGCATAATAGCTCAAAAATAAAGTCTTACTCTTATATATTGTGTGTAGCACATGTATGGGGCGTGTAGGGTGTGGTTGGGAGTATGTGGGTGGATGGGTGTGTGGATGTGGAAGGTGGGTGGGTGAGCGTGGGTGTCGGGTTTGTGAAGGGGTGGGTTGGTGTGGGGGGGACGGTGAGGAGGTGTGGGGGGGAGGAGGTGGCCTCCCCACCCTTCTGCACCTATGGTGCACAGCCCCTGCCAGTGGCAGCAGCAGCAAACAGCAGGCCCTCAAGGCACTCATGGGCTGCACAGGCAAAGCTCCCCAGTGGTGCATGACTCCAGTCACTTTTGGGAGCTGCACATAGTGGCAAGGAGTGGGGCCAGGCCACCCTGCCTCCCTGCCTCCACTACATGGGCCTCCTCACATCTCATGTGTCCTGGCCAGAGCCATGAGGACCTGGCCAGAGCCATGAGGTGAGAGCCATACACGATGGAGCCAATGGCTTGGCCCCACTCCCTGCCACCACATGCAGCTCCCAGGGGAGCAGGGGGTGAAGCCAATCTAGCTCCATTGCATGGGGTGCCCTGCTACTTCCAGTGGAGTTCAAGGAGCTGCATGTGGCGGCAAGGAGCAGCAGAGGTCACCATCTCCATCATGCTTGGTTTCCCCTGGTGACATGCGAGTCCCAGGAGCTGCATGTGAGCTGCGGGGAGCCCAGTGCAATGGAGCTGGGCTAACCCGGGGTCTGCACTCTTGCTGCCTCCCTGGGCATGGGCCCTGGGCACTGGGCTCTGCAATCCAACCCAGCTGCAGCTTCTCCCCACCCCACAGTGCTTCCCTACCTGCTATCCAGAGCACTGCAACAGGGTCACATAAAATCTTGGCCTGGAGAAGGAAAGGATTAAATCCCATTTGTGATGTCTTACTTTGAAAGGACATGGCTGATCCTACATCACAAGCTTTCATTGGCATCGCTATTTTAGTCAGGGTTGTGAGTGGGGGTGATTTGTGACCAACACAGCTGTGACAGCAAGACTCTCAGTGTAGAGGCAGCTACTACACAAGTATATGTTGTTATTTTTGTACTTTAGCTTATTTTACTGAATGGGGCTAGAATGGCAGTGCTCACAAAAAAGCTGGTTTTGATGGGATCAGCTGTGTCCTTGCTAGGAACACTTGGCCAGTATAACATCCAAGCATAGCTACAAGCTTTCCTTGTGTTGATTAGCCTTTGCCTCAGGCTTAAGGGGTTATTGAAATTGCCCCCATCACCAAGTATCTCAAAAAAGAGACCTATTAGTTTCCATGCTTTACAGAAAAACTGCATACTAATTACTAACTGAATTTAGGACACAGCTTGGAAAAAAAGCAATCTGTTCATTGTGTAATTCTCCCATTCTGAATGGCTTTAAAGGGAAGGCTTTTTAATGGTGTATCTGTGCTAACTGATTGACCAGAACTTTTTATCATTCCTTGGCGCGGAAGTCATTCATCTCAAGAGCTATTCAGGGAGAACATATCAACTGCCTCATTTAAAGAGCTGGGTTTTATTTTCTGCTTCTTTGACACTTTCACTCAAGAGCTTTCTCACATGAATTGGCAAAACCAATCACACATATAGCCCAGGGTCAGTTAAGAGACCCTAAAAAGCTGTACATCAATTTGTGATTTCATTGCCATTACTGGAAAAAAAAAAATCCCAACCAATTCAAAAAAATATATCCCCTATTTCAACATGCTGGGGCTATAAAACTCTGAGGACAAAAGGCATTGCTTATTAATATGTTCAAGGTTGATATTAAAAAAGTAAACATTTGAAAGTAGAGGGATAGTATTGGGCATATGATATTGATAGGGAATAAAGAGAATGATAGCTATGTTCCTGACTGCATTGGAAAGTTCCACAAGTCACTTGAACTCTATTCCTTAGCATCCCCTCAGTAATGAACAACGTTTCCTCAACTTACAAGTTATTTAATTAGATAGATTCATTAATGTTTGAAAGATAGGATGGCGATGAATGCAACTGAAAAGCCTGTGAAATATGCAAAATGAAATAGTTTAGACTTCAGTCTAGAAATGTGCATTAAGGCACATTTAAAGATGCAATAGGATCTGTCCCATGATCCCAATAATCATGCCTCCTTCCATGTTCCACATGCATGGCAGTACATGTGATTTTAGGAACAGAGATCAGATTCAAATCATGCCCTACTTGCCAATGCAGGAGCAGCTCAGGATCATGATCAAGTTGAAAGCTGGGTGCCTGAACATCAGCTGATTGTCAGCTGGAGCAGAGCCACACCAGAGCTCCAGCCTGGTCAGCTGAGTTGAATGATCAAATAATCAGATCAGCTGGAGACCCTGGTGCAGTCCTAACCTTACCACATGTTTGGCTTAAGACATGATGGAAACCAACTATAAAAATATTACACGTTTTGTGTAATATTTTGTGTGTGTGGTTGGTTTCCCTTTTTGTGGCACCATGAATATGTGGCCAGGTTGCTATTAAATTTGATGTGATTAACAGACTAATCGCATGGTAAGCATAACATCTGCCAAGAGTCCAAGAGGAAGATCAGTGAAATCTATAAACACATATTTTACTTCTGGGTTTTTTTCCTTTAAATGGAAATGAATACATTCTCAGGCAAAAAAGTTGTCAAACTTGATACTTACTGGGCACATCTACACATGCAGAAGACTGCATAGTGTAGTACCAAGTGTAGTACTAAATTAAGCAATTACTAAATGACTACACAATAATCAGTGTTACTGCACAGTCCCAACGCAGCATGGCTCTTTTTAGCAGCTACTGCACAATAGCAATGAACTACTGCGCAGTAGCACTGGCATCACAGTTTATGCCCGGCAACACTGCATTGCTATAGCAATGTGCTACGGCAATGTAGTGTCTTGTGTAGATGTGCCCACTGGTGCCTATATAATTAATAGATTATTAGTAACACAATCTTATTTTAGACATAAATGTTACAGTTTCTCCATAAGAGTTCCAAATAGTTTGCTTCTGGCATTGGACTGCAGTTATGCCATGCTGCTGAATCTGACCTGTAAAAATATGATGCCATTTCTAATTTCAACATTAATTGGAGATAGATGAAAGACATTAAAAGAATTCTGCTTTTTAGTTTGCTCATTTAACAACAGATTTAACAACAGATTTATTTCAGTAGTTTTTGCAGTATTTGTGTTCATTTTCACAGTACTGTGGAAACTGGACTTCTCTAACTGGGAATGGAATACCTCAACTCACACCGAGAAGGACGGATTTAATAAGGAACGAGAGGCACAGAGGACAGGGTTTCCAAAGCCCTTTCCTCCTATGACATCATTTTTCACTGTTAGAAAAAAAAAAACACCCACCACATACAGAAGTATTTTGTACAGACAGACAGAAGGCAGAAAAGGTGGCTCTGAATAAATTAATCTCTGAGATGCTGCCCTGTCCTGCCTTTTGCTGGACTTCAAATTCACGTGGCTAACTACCTCTCTGTATTAGACAGGAATTGGGAAAATGAATTGTAAGCACTCTACTGAGCAAAAACCTAAGTGGGAGGGGGAAGAGGAAGGGGGTGATCGGGGCAGCAGTCCTGGGCACTTCCTTTGGAACAGAATGCAAAATAAGAGCCTCGGTAGCTGGTGGCTGGAGGCACTGTTGCCACCTGCAACACACCAGCTGGTGCTTCCTTGTGCAGCGCTATTGTCCAGGGTATATAATTGCCCTGTTATGCCTCCAATACTCAGCTAGTCTACAGGATAGCAGCCTAATTTGAATGTGAGGGAGACCTTAGGAAAGGTTCACAAAAGCAAACATTTAACATTTTCTAAACTTCCCTGACTACCTCCTCTACTTCATCTCTTTCAAATGTAGCTTCCATGAGAGTGTCAAAGCCCCAGGGGCTTCTTAACAACCCTCTCATTACTAACAAACAAAGAACATCATTAAAAAAACCAGTTAAAACACATTTCAGTGAAAACCACCATGCAACCAAAAATAATATTACAGTCTCTGCAAAAACTCCTCCTTGATAAAACAAATGGAGGACTGGAAGGAAATAGTTGGCCATTGGTGCCCCGTTCTTACTGCTGCCATTCATCACCCATTATTATCAGCATTTATCCAACAGACAGAGCACTGGATAGACTTGGAAACCCAAATTCCAGCTTTGGTGTGCCACTGGTCTGGTAGGTAACACTGGACAAATATAATCTTCTCTCTACATCCTGGTCTCCACATATTTAAAATGGTTGGATGGGTAAGCACAGGCAAATGTACTGTATAATACATAGATATAAAGTAGTTGTTATCAGTGGATCTCAAAACACTTTACAAATGGAGTCAGTGACATAGTCTTCATTTTACAGATGGGGAAACCAAGGCAAAGGGAGATGAAGTGACTTGGGCAAATGGCCAGGGTCACATCCAGGTCTTTGTACTCCCATTCCTAAGGACCACAAATCCATACTACCTTGTATCAGCAGCACCAACTAGGATTGGTCTCAGCAACCAGCAAAACACAAAACATTTTTTTTTGTGTGTTTAAAAATCTTGAATTACTCGTAGAGTAAGATATAACTCTGTGTGACTAACCCCAACCCACATTCTGGTTGTACCAAATACTTAGAGCCAACTGCTCATGGTAAACCCAACATAAGTTTGAATGATGAATAAATTTGTGTAAATAGTATGGCATTATCAGCCCACTCTCTTTTTTAAAAAGGCATGAACAGAAGCCTGGTGTTAAAGATTAATTTAAAACTAAAGCTGGTAATTTTAAAAAAATACTAATCATTGACACCATTATACAGAAGAAAAAGGGCATTAAAAAAAAATTTAAAAGACTGTATTTTTCAAGCAACTCGCCTTAGGACACTCATGTTCCAGGCTCCCTCTCTTGTACTAACCAGGTGCATGCTGTGTGATGAATCTGACCCTTCTTTATAATGTTACTCTTTTTATTATTGTTACTGGATCTTTTTCTCTTTTCTTTAGCATCTCTGTAAAAAAGTCCATCCAAGTGCAAGCACAAGCAAGTACATATAAAACAGTCCAGCTAACATCTGTCTTGCATGTCTGGCAAATCACAGATTGCATGCATGCATGTGCGCACACACAAGGAAAATTTAAATACAATCTGGGCAGACCATCTCCAAGAATCCATGGAGAATTGTACTACAGTCTATTGCACTTTGGCCCATTTCAATAAAAATTATTATTCCATTTGGAGCATTAAGTAGATAAGACTGTTTACACAACTTCCTAAAATAAATAAAGAAGCCCATGAGGATGCCTAGTTACTTATGAAACATGCAGACAAGATGCTCCCTGTGCAATGCAGCATCTTGTTTACAGGGAATCCTGTGATCTTCTCTATTGCATACTTATTATTAACTCTTGTTATCTGCTTCATCACTGGAGAATAATATCTGCTTCCCTACATTTTAACAAGGCTAAATGCTTTCATTGCATTCAGCAGATTTACACAGGCAGCATAGGAGTCCATTTCAGGGCATAAGTTGGAATTCAGAGAGACTTTGTGGCCCAGCAGCAGCTGAGCAAATCAAGTCAAGAATGTTTATTTTTAATTAGATCAAAGGCAAGGACAAGAAGTGTTGAAAAATTAAATACTGTTGCAATTCCATAAAACACTAACTGTCAGCTCCTGTTTGGATGAGATGAGAATTCATCCAAACCTGTTTTCATTAAGATCACTTGACACAAAAAATTCATCCCACTTTGAGGGTATGCATAAACTGTACACACACACGCACGCACGCGCGCGCACACACACACACACACACACACCTGCATGTGCAGGGTACTAATTCTGATCTCATACAAGATTTCATAGATTTCATAGACATTAGGGCTGGAAGGGACCTCAGAAGATCATCGAGTCCAGCCCTCTGCCCCAGGGGCAGGAAGTCAGCTGGGGTCATAGGATCCTAGCAAGATAAACATCCAAATTTCTCTTGAGGTTTTCAAAGTAGGTGCTTGAACCACCTCTGGCGGCAGGCTATTCCAGACCTTGGGGACTCAGACTCTAAAGAAGTTCTTCCTTATGTCCAACCTCAAACAGTCCTGAAGGAGTTTGTGACCATTTGACCTTGTCATCCCCTGGGGCGCTCTGGTGAACAAACGTTCCCCCAGATCCTGGTGAGCACCCCTGATAAACTTATAGGTGGTCACCAGATCACCCCTGAGCCTGTACTTTTCCAGGCTGAAGAGTCCCCATAGCTCTCAGCCTGTCATCATAAGGTATGTTTTCCTGACCCCTGATAATGCGTGTGACTCTCCTCTGCACTCTCTCAAGCTTCTCCACATCCTTTTTGAATTACAGAGCCCAAAACTGGATGCTCCACAAGAACTAATTCTATTGAAGTCAATTACATTATAGTATAAGTGAGAGCTGAAACAGGTCTACTACATATACAAAACACACACAAAATCTGTATACATTATGGCCCAAATCTTATTCTACCTTCTGGGCATCAAAGTAGACTGAAGTGCCTAAGTACAATTCTATTCCCCCTTGTTCAGGTCCTGAAAATCCATGAATGCATCTCCTTTTGTAACATACTGGGCATGTGTACACATGCATTAATGCTCTGTAATTATGGCACATTAAGTTTAGTACCTGTAATAACAGGTACTAAACTTAATGTGCTGTAATCAGTGCTACTGCACAGTAGCACCAGCGCAGGATATTAGCATGGTTTTCGTTGTGATGCACTACTGTGCAATAGAATTCATCTACTGTGCTTCTAATGTCTTGTGTAGACATGCCCACTGTCACCTTATCTTTAAGGCTAAGTCATAAAAAAGCGACAAAATGGAAGAGGAAGGCTCACCCACCTTTTGTATTAATGGTTTTCCTTCCAGGGACTCCAGCAGTATGGAATGGGATCACACTTAAACACCTAAATCCACTTATGTACCTAAAAATGTAATACAATTTGGCCCTATGTATCTATAGAGGGTGGATATATAAAGTATAGGTAGATATGGAATAATGCAAAGTTTAATTAATATTTGCCATGTGCTTGAAGATCCTCACAAGGGATATTATTACAAGTGCCAATTTTGCACACAGGTAGTTGTACATATGTAGAATTTGTAAACATTCTGTTTTCTTTAGAAACAGCAAATGCCTAAAAACCTTCTGCCTTTATTTAGGCAATGGAAAAAAAACCCGAAGGAAAACAAGGTGAACTGTTTTTCGTATACTAGTATCACTAACTTAAAATCACCCTAGCCCAGCTGTGCCCCCCAAAAGGTACGTTTATTCCAACCAAGACTCCAAAGCAACTTGAAAGCAATTCAGACTTTAATTGAAATAGACTTTGAAATCCTGACTCTTTTCTTAATGATGACAATTTCAAAAAGACTTGTCTCTACGTGAACAACTACCTATTGTACCGCTAGATGGAGCTGCAGATTTGTGGGGACGCACAGCCTTCACCTTGTGCCAGATGAAATGAAGAGAAAATAAAAACTTTTTTAAACGACCAAAGGTTTAAAATGTTTGAAATAAAGAATTTCTCCTCTAAAAGTCTAACATTTAAATTTTTAATGTACTTAATATAAAATAAAAAATCAATTCCGTTGTGAGTTTTAGACTCTAGCTCTTACCTTTCTAGTTGCCCTTAAGGACAATTTAACGTATCCCTTTATCAGGCAGCTATATGAGCAGTCTAGAAAGCTGAAAGAGAAAATATTCTTGCAGGCTTTTAGACCTGGTGAGTTCAAAGAGAGAGTCACTGCAGTGTCTCCATTCCTACAGTACCTTTTCCTTCTGATCAAAAGGAACCAAGTAAAACTTGCAACTCTTAAAAGAACTATCAAATAATGAGGGGAGGGGAGTAAAAATAAATGAACCCACAATGCATTATGACCAGAGCTAGGGAAAAGTTTATTGGTTTAATTTTGGTAGTCAGTACTCGCAAATGTGAAACAGAGGTCTAAACTAGTTTTGGCCTGGCTTACTTTAGAATAGCCTTAAACTCCATTTGCTTAATTTCACAAATATATGTAATTTGAGTTTAGCTTTATCATGTTGTTACTTACATTAAATAAGAATGAACCATGTAATTGGGCAAGATTACTATTAGATTCATTACCCATCTTTTCTCTCTGCCCTGTTTTATGCAACAACACGTAATAGATGCTCTCGGAACTGCTATTAGCAAGTGTCAAATTGTGTCAAACCCAGGTGCAAGTGGGCATATATTTCTATGAACTTTCCTGGTGATTTTCATTTTGTTGCTGGAATGGCCTAGATTTTGATGCTGTCTTCTCCCCTCACTGTAGTCCAAACATAGACAAAGGTTGAAAGCTGCCACCCATTGCATCAAGATTTTTTTTCAAAGAGAGATTTCAGAGGAGGCTGCCAGCTTTCAAAAGGGCATGGGAGTCAGGGCGAGGAGACAAAGCACTCTAGCAGCAGCAAAAAAGAATGAAAATGATGCCAGGGACTTTGGAAGATTCCCCTTGGGAAGTGAAACCTTTGAAGGGGGTCTACTCCTTCCCATGCAGTTTTTTTCAGCAGCCCTGAATAAAGAAATGTAATCTCAGAAGAGAAGACATGGATTTGGTTGTTACTGTCATTGCACCCACCTCCAGGAATAGCAGCTCAGTTGGGTTGGCAGGAAGGCAGGGACTGCTGTGTATTCAGGATAACCTACAGTGTTTTTATAGTGCTTTATATATTCAGAATACTTTATAAATATCAGACCAAATTAATCAATGGTTTATGTCAGCACAAACCCTGGAGGAAGGCTCCAGTTCCTGTGAAATTAGAAAGTCTGCCATGAAACTAGTTTGTGATGACTTGGGCTAAGGACAGGCATTACACATAAACCAGTTTAAGTGATCAGAAACTGATTTAAACACGTAACAGAACAGACATTTGGGACACGTAAACCAGTTTGAAAATGACTGAAACCTGTTGGAGATAAATCTGGTTCAATGTAGTATCAGACTTAATTGATTTGGGTCAAACTGGTTTATGCAATGTCTGTCCCAGACACCTTCCTGGTTTAACTTAAGCCAGACTCCCCCAGCATCCTGGCATGCTTTCTGGGCTGGCCCCTCCCCTCTGCTCCCTTGCTGGAGTTCTGGGAGAGATTTGCATGCACAGAGCATCTGGCTGGCTTCCTCCTGCTCCTGCTCCTTCTCCCCCTGCCCCTACCCCCGCTGCTCACAGCTCAAGCAGGGATCCTTCCCTCCTCCCTCCCACAGCACGGAAGGCTGCCAGCATGTGGTATGCTAACTAATGCTGAGAAGTGTCTGTGTAAGGCAGACAGGACAGTGTCTTTAGGGCTTTTTGGAACTAACCAACAGGTAATGTCCCTCTTTGGAATGCTCCCTTCCTTGCAAAAAGTAGTTCAAGCTCTTCTTAAACAAATGAGAGGGGCTTTGTTTTCTGGTGGGTTGTTAAATACTGATAACAGAGCTGATAAACGTTCTGCTATTAAGAGGGGTGGGCAAAACCCCTCTCTAATCAGAGTATCCTGCTGGGGTATGGCCACGCCCCCCTCTCAGATCAACAGTGTGGAAGGGAAGGGAGGGATGCTCTAGCACCCCCTGGCTTCTAGCCTGAGCCACTGCAGGCACGTACCTGAATTTCCTCAGTCCAGAGGGGAGTCTTTACAGTTACAAAATAATTTAGCCTAGCCAGGTTAGACTAACCTGCAAAGACTGAATCAACTCAGGGTCAGGCTGTCCCTAGGCTTAAAGAGTCTGAGAGTGGACAGCCAGAGAAGAAACCACAGGAAGGTCAAGTGTGTTACTTAGGAAATGTGTGGGGGGGAAGGCAAAGAATTCTGGGAGGAAGTAAACAAGCAGCTCTAGACAAGAAAACAAAAGAGCTGAGCTCCAGACCTGGTGATTCCTTTTTCAGGCCCAACTAGGAGCTCCTGGGTCATGGTGGGCAGAAACTCCTTTTCATTTCACTGCATCAAGGAATAACAGTTTGCACAGAACCCAAGAGAGATACCTGTGAACCCAGAGAAAGAAACAGAAAGAAGGGCTTTGATGTCAACTGTTATATATTTAGATTTTTATATTTATCTTCAGGGGTAAGCAAACAACAGTGCCAATTACATATCCCTGCACCAACTGCAATCCCCCAACTTCAGTTTCATTAATTAATTTGATCCTCTGTCTTCATTTGACTGGTTCTCTCAGCCACAGAAACAGGTATATTGGTCTATGCTTTCAGAGTTTCAGTTGGAGGACAGTGCATTCTCACATACACCTTGTCATCTACTCAAACCCCTTCCCTCCCTGCACACCTGCATTAAGAGGCCTAGCAGGACCTAAGTCATAGTTTCTATCTTAGAAGGAAAAAAAATAGAAATTGAGTATACAGAGACATTCCAAAATATTACATTTAAAATACTAACTAACCACTATGATACTATAGCCTGAAGGAGATACTCTGGTCTTATCTAAACCTGACATTTTCTCTCCTATTATTGCCACTCCATAGCATAGAGTAGATGAGGGACGATGAATACAACATACAAGCAGAAAATGGAGTACTGAGACACAGAGGGTGCATCCCCACCTCCATGATGCTGGAATCTGTTGGAGCACAGTAATTGCCATTAGGGCTGTGAGAAACAGCACCGTTTCGCTTCAACTTCCATTTCACCATTTCAACAGGACAGTGTTTCAAGTTTTGTTTCATTTCAAAAGCACTGTTCTGTTTTGTTTCGTTGAAAATGTGTTGCTGTTTCGACACTTGTTCAACGTTTTGGCCATAGACTATAATGGGGAAGCACAAAACTGCCTATAACTTTGTCATTGAAGCCTGCCAGGTTTCAAGGAGCTAGATGCAGGAGTTTCTGGGAAACTGCATCTTAGCCCGCTGACAAGCAAAACTGGTGTCATGGCCCTGCTTGCTGGTTTCTTCCCAATTCTACCTTGCCTCCCATCGCTCATCAACCACACCTTTGATGTTGTTTATTGTTGATGGGAGGGTTCTTGAGGTTCAGTAGTCATCTCATGGGATAAACTGATCTGTCTACCCTGACCAGCCACACCTGGGGCCTTTTGCTTTCTCACAATACTTCCTCTTTAAGGAGACACACCCTGTAGGTTTCTGGGGTACTTGCTGGGGTCTCAGCTGTCACAGCTATTCCTCTTTTCCTCTCTGGCCACACCCTTATCCTGGGCCTACTGTTCAAGACCTCAGTCTCCAGGGTTTGGCCTTGCCTGAACAGCAATCCCCTATTTTGGGGCCTGACCTCTGGTGCTTTGCAGAGAAGCGCCTTCAAGCACCTTGTCTGAGGCCTCCTCATCACCCCTTATAGCCACTTCTGGTCTACTGGTAGATCTAACCAAAACATAAAAGCCAGCCTCAGGGCTCTGAAACAAAATCGTTCCAGCCCTGGGTTAATACTTCCTTGTAGCCTTGGAGTTCCCCTTAGCTGCTTCTTCCCAGCTCTCTAGCCCTGCCTGGGCACTGGTCAACCTGCCTCCTGCAGCTGCCTTACACAGGAGCTCCCTAACCTGCAAAGCCAGGCTGCCCCTCTCTCACTCAGGGACTGGGCTTATATTCCTCAGCCCAGCCACCTGAGTGCTCCTTTTGTCCCTTTCCGCAGTGCCAGATGCAGCCAATTGCCTCATTAGCTGCCTGATGCCTGGCCCTTTACCCACTCAAGCCTTTCTGGTAACAGAGGGAGGAGTTTCCTTATAAAGGAATAATTATTACTGCCATGCTAACACACACTGTACAGCTTGGAATGATTGCTGGCCATTGATTTTTCCTTATTCACTCATTCCATAAATCAGCAAAAAGCAAATGTACCATAATCATTCCTAGTAGCACACATGGAAAACTATGCCTGGTTCTCTGAAGTCTTTCCACATCATGTAGTGGACTTTGGATCAGACCCCAGTAAGACTATCAAAAAGCAGGGAGGTAAAGAACACAAACACGTAGCCAGATTTTTCTTTACTATAATAAATGCTGCCATATTACTTTATTGGTGCTTTTGTTGTTTTGTTGTTTTTTCCCCTCACTTTTCTTCATCCTAAGGAATTTTACAAAGAATTCTGGTAGAGATGTGCTGTCCAGACATAAAATTCCTAAACTTTAAACATGTCTTTTCTGGTAATCAGACTGCCCTTTCTAATTCTGCCATAATACCTTCTCAGTATCAGCTTAGATATTTGTGTTTATCGCCTTATAAGCTGCTGCCAGTCTCTGTGTGAGACAGCTGGCCTGTTTCCCCAGGCCAGGAAGGACTCGATGCCTTGCCCAATAAAATTCTTTTGGGGAACAGCTTTAACATGAAAGAAACCAAAATATCAAACAAAAATGTTTGATACCTACCCTGGGTTCCTCTTCACAGAAAATCCTTCCCTTAAGATCCCTCTGCTTCACGACCTACTATGAAAGCTGGTTGTTCTCTCCTGTACCCTCCGCGCTTTCTTTTGGAAACCCTGTTTTCCCCCCAGATGGGCTTCCTAACTCAACAGAGAAGATTGGCTCCAGTCCACTTGATGCTTAAAGACCAGACCATCCTGTTAAACAACTAAAACTCTCAGGAACGACAGATTTGAAAGACATTTCACTTCACTCATGCCATATCTGAGATTAGTCCTCAAGTTGTCATCACCTCAATTTGAAAGATAGGGAATTGCTATGGACTTTATCTAAGAAGAGCCCCAAACTTTGAAGTTAGTCAAAAGCAGTCTTTTTATAGTTCCTCTCTTTCCTCTGGCTTCAGGCATGGAAAAGGCCACTGTTAACTGGGATTTCTACATGGAATGATGAGATCTATGGCCCTATACCCTCCAGTTTCTGAGAAAGCTACTATATTATATTGGTTGCATTATTATTGCTAGGACCTAAATTGGATATGGTTCTTTATGTTTTTTATAATGCCAGAATAAATACATTTGAGGGTCAGGTTTAGACTATGCTGTGCCTGGCTTGTTCTGGTCGGACCTGACAAAGAATGTGTTGCAGTCAAAATCTCATCTAACTCTACTCCAGGTGCACAGTTGGTCCAATAAAAGATATCACACTAAGAAATCTTGCCTCTCAAAGGTACATGTAATAACTTATTGACCTTCCCAACAGAAGAATAATGGATTGTGCCCTATCCAGACTACAGCTGCAGCAAGCCTGCTGGGTCTTCTGGCAGCAGAAATCTTTTGAATAAATGATACACCTGAAAAGTATATAATTTAGGTTTAGAAGGTAGTCATCCTACACCTATGGAATCCCACAGGTCCTATTTTGCTGATATACACCAGACATGTAAATAGTTACAAAGTATTACAAGTTACCTATTTTTATTAATAGAATTTTCTTTTGCTACAAGTTTTTTCCCCCCTTTTTTCCAAATGCTGGTGGTTTTACATTCCTAAATATGAAGATATTATCACATGCGTAAAAAGCCTTGTACTTCTTTTTCTTTGCTGGCCTTGGGTGCTTGGCTCACTCTAAATTGATGCAGACCACCCTCAGATATCTGCTATGATCCAAGATGCCCATAGTCATCACTGTCTTGGTGGGCACTGGTAAGATGAGCTAGCAGTGCAATGTTATATCCAGTAGGGCAAATAATACTCAGCAAGTAAAAGAAGTACAAGGCTTTTTACCCATATGATAATATATGAATATTTACAAGCACTAAATAAATGTGCAGTAACATAACATGTAGATGTAGCCTCTGGCATTTTTACGCAAGCTCTAGGCATGGGAGGGGAGCTGCTCTAATTAAAGTGCCCACAGCATCTCATATATCAGCTTCCTCACACTTCAAAATGGTGGTGGGAGCACTTTAACTAAAGTTCATCGAGTGTAGGCACATGCCCTTAATGCACCTTAAAAATAACAATTTTAGGCTAAGCCTGCTTAAAAGAGCCACTGATGTTATAGCTTCACATAGAAGCTTTTCGCCATTTGCAAACAGATCTATGAGTAGGGTCAAACCACAGATAGGGTTTTTCATAGGGCTGTGAGAAACTTTGGCAGTTGTTTCATTTTGGAGGTGTTTTGGTCCGTTTCAGCACCCAAAACACCAAATCTGAATCGGAGTGGAAGGCTCCGAAACATCTCTGAAACGAAACTGAACCATCTGAAATGTTTCAGAATGTTTTGGATGTTTTGGAAGGTTTCAAAGCTGGGCTTGCAGGGAAACAAACTCAGAAGAAGGAGGGGAAAGAGTGGGGGAAGGACTGCTCTGATATTGACATAGGTAGCTGGCCAGTGTCTGTGATCTGTCCCTGAGGTCCTTTCCAATCCTAGTGCTCTGGGGGATGGTCAGAAAACAAACATATAAGCCTGCTTGTGAACTGCTCTCTGCCTTTTGTGAGATCTGTCTCTTGCAGCAGAAGCAGCAGAGCACAGCATCTGAAGGCTCTAGGCTGGTAGCAGTAGGTAGTCTGTTGCTACCAAGTTGTAGCCAGCCATTAGCCAATCCTTTCCCACTTACCCTTGCCTACCATCCCTATTGTTAATCCCTTTCAAAGATTTCTTCCCCCAAACTCCTGTTATTTATTCTTATTTTTTTTTCACCCTGAACAAAAAGAAAACTGGCAGTGTCTCATCACTGTGCAGGAAAGCACTACACATATACACACACAGACACACATTTTCCAGCATCCCAAACATGAAGCGTGCTGGAAAGGCAGGTGCCTGGTCTTCTGGCAGAAGAAGCAGAGGGGCCACAGGGAGTGCTGCAACTCCCCGCCCCCCCAAACATAGATGCATCCTCTTCCTTAGCAGCCATGAGGCTTCTGTTGCTAGTAGGAAGAAGGATGTGGGAGCAGTGTCTGCACCTGCCCCACCTCCACTCACACCAGCAATAATAATAACCCCCAGCACCACCAGCATGACAAGCACCAGCATGACAGTCTCCCCCACTCCAATTTCAGTTCCCAGCCTGAGCCTTCCAGTGCCAGAGGAGGAGCTGGATCCGGAAGCAGTGGAGCTGAGCGCCATAGCCAGAGAAATTCTGGGGAAGGTGGGGGAATATAAATTTGTGCTCTACACCTCTAAAAGTTCCTCTAGAGCCAGGCCTCCTTCTCTGGAAGGCACTGCAGAGGAGGTTGTGGGGGCAGGTGGCTCAGCTTCCCCTGTCGTTGTGCCTCTGCCTGTGGAGGAGGGGGATAATTTAGGATCCACACCCCAGAAGTGAGAAGGTAGTGTAGTGTGGGATCATTCTGAGGTGGCAGATGATTCCACATATGCTATCTGCCTGCACTGTCAATGCAAGACCAGCTGGAGCAAGGAGGTGAAACACTTCAGCACCACAGGGATGCTGATGCATCTCAGGAGGCACCACCTCCTTGCCCTTGCGCCTCCTGATCCTGGCACCAGTGGGGGCATGCCCAAAGGGAAGTCCCCCTCTCGTTCCAAAGCCCCTGTCCCCAGAAGCAGAGTCAGGCCACCCTGGACCAGTGGGAAAAAGACAGAGGGAGAGGGGGGCACGTTCCCAAGGCGAGTGAGGTCATGCACAGTGTTGGGGAGATGCTTGCTCTGGATGGCCAGCCTTTCTCCTTTGTTGAGCAGCCAGGTTTCAGGTGGCTAATGTTACTCATGGCTCCATCATACCATATGCCCACATGCACGACCTTCAGCAGGACGGTGGTGCCCTTCCTGTATGAGGCATGCAGGGAGTACTTGAGGGAGGAACTGCACAAAGCAGGTCCACAGGTGGCCTTACTCTTCACCTTGGACATGTGGAGCAGCCAGACTGGAGATCATGCCTACCTCTTCCTCACAGGGCACTGGTGCAATCAGTCAGGCAGTTGATGGACTCTCCTTCAACTGGAGGTGATGGATGAGTTGCATACACCAATGGAGATCCTGGGGACCATGAACTACATGGTGCAGAGGTGGTTCATTGTGCAGGACAAGCTCACCCGCGAGATAATGGTCACCAACAACAGAGCCAATATAGTCAAGGCAGCGTGTAATGCCAACTTTGTTGGCATCCTCTAAGTGGCAAACAAGTTCCACCTCATAGTCAGGGACACCTTGGAGGAAGACAAGGCTCCCAGTGAGGGCACTGTCACAACCAGCCAGCTCATTTCAAAATGCAGGAATATGGCGGGCTACTTCCACCAAAACATCAAGGGGGCAAGAAGCTGCAGGACAAAAAGGCAGAGCTGAGCATCCCACACCACAAAATCATGCAGGATTTCGGCACTCAGTGGAACTCCACATACCTGATGCTCGAAAGAATGACTGAGCAACAGAAGGCCATCCATGAGATGCCCTTGCTTGGGGAGACTGGGATCAGCGGCCCCCTTAACAAAACAGAGTAGGATACCATCTCCCTGATCTTGATGGTCCTCAAGTCATTCCTCAAGGCCACTGAGAGTCTCAGCACTGGCGATGCCCTCCTTAGCCAGGTGACCCCCATAATGAGGGAGCTTCAGAACCAAATGGAGAAGTTCCAGGGGATTGACGTTCCTGGCTGGGGTAAGCCACTGTCAGAGGTGCAGGCACTGGTGAAGCAGCTGAAGGAGCGCATCAAGAAATGGCTGAATCCATTGAGGTCCAGTACGGCCCACATGCTGGCGGCCATGTGTGACCCAAGAGTGAAGGGGAGAATGTGCGTCAGCAAAACCCTGGATCACTGGACAGAGGTGCTGGTGAACAGAGTCAAGGAAGCAGAAGAGTAGAGGCGGGGGGACATGGAAGAGGGGAAACCACTGTTCTGTGCCAGCACTCCATTCACCAGCCAGTCTACTCCACCACAGGAGCTATCAATGTGGGCCAATGACATGGCTTCCATGTTGGGGTCCAGAGCATCAGGCAGGTAGCATCAGGCAGGTAGCACCAAGACCTCGGTGGCTACCTATCTCGCCAAGGATGTGGAGCCACTGCTCTGTGATCCCTTGGCCTACTGAGCAAGCTACAGTAGCTAAGATGTAGCAGAATCTGGCCACAGTTCCCCGGGAACATGTGTCCTGTCCACTGACCAATGTTCCGAGTGAGAGGGTGTTCATCATTGCTGTAGATGTTATGACACCCCACCACACCTCCTTGGATCCTGGTTTGGTGGAGCAGCTGGTGTTCCTCAAGGTGAACCTTCTGCTGCTAGGGTTCCCAAGCTCCACATGCAGACAGAGTGAGTGCCACCCTCCTCACTCCATCCACACCTATTTCCTTTTTTAATTATTTTTTTAAACCATTTAATGCCCCACTCTCAGAGCTGGAGGCGGTACTCACTGTATCACCAGTCATCAGTGGAGGAACATCTCCCTGCTGAGCTCCCATGCCAGGACAAATTTGGAGGTATGGGCTGGGGCTATGGAGGAGGCCCCAGGTCCTGGTCATGACCTAAAACTGCACCCTGCCAGGGTCAGGAGGCCTGGTAGGACTGCCAGTGGGGAGGCCACAATCTCACCCACACTGGGAAGGCCCCCTGTTACAGACTACCTTCCCTGCTGCATTAATCCCTCTCTACCTTAACAAACACAAGGCAGACAAGGGTCTTTGGATCAATCTGATATATCTCTTATTAAACCAACTGAATAGTTGGAGAAATTTATCTTAGCAGGCTTTCACGTTTAAAACCCTTCATCAAGCTGAGGAAGCATCTGCAGTTGGTATGTGTGCTCTTCCTGGATGGAAGGAATATTAAAGAAGCTAGAGGCTGGCATACAATATAGGCAAGAAAGCCAGTCAGTGAAAATGTAAATTGAGGTGGCAGGGGGTAAGGGACAGGCTGGAAGGAAGGGGGGAAAGGGGGATGCAATGGGTAAAAGTGGGGAGGTACCTGGGGAATCAGATGTCAGGCAGGTTATAGTATGTCATAAATCCAATGTCTATATTGAGTCCATGAGTTTCTGTATCTAGGAGGCTGATGAAGTGAAGTTCATAGGCTCATCTGTGAAAAGTGGCTTTCAAATTCCCTTTGAGGATCAGGCCTGAGATTGGAGACAGAATGGCTTTCTTGTGAGAAATGTGCCCCCACAGGTAGTTGGGTATTGTTGTCTGTAATAGATTGCTGGTGTGCATTTGCTCTGGTGCACAGTTATTGCTTGGTGTTTCCCATGTATTTTCCATCAGGGCATTTGGTGCACTGGATGAGATATATAACATTTCTGGAGATGCAGCTGTAAGATCCAGGAGTGTGGTTGTTCTGTTCTGGGGTGTAGTAATTGTGGGGGTGGTGAAGATGTGTTGCCAGGTCCAGGTTTTACATTTCTTGTCATGGCATGATCTGGATCCATTTGGTGTGTTTTGGGCTGTAGGGTGTTTGCTTCCGGTGATAAAGTTAGTGAGGTTCAGTGTTTGCTTGAATTTACAAAACACTTTTCACAGATGAACCTATGAACTTTACTTCATCAGCCTCCTGGATATAAGAACTCATGGACACAATATAGACATTGGATTTATGACACATTATAACCTGCTTGATATCTGACTCACCAGGTACCTCTCCATTTTTACCTGCTACATCCCCCTTCCCCCATCCCCCCTCCCAGCCTCACATCTCAATTTACACTTTCACTGACTGGCTTTCTTGTACGTATACATGCCTCTGGCTTCTTCACTATTCATTCCATCCAGGAAGAGCACACCAACTGCATATGCTTCCTCAGCCTGACAAAGGGGTTTTAAACCTGAAAGCTTGCTAAGATATATTTCTCCAACTATTCAGTTGGTCTCATAAACAATATCAGAGGTACACTCGACTGGTCCATGCTGGGGCCAGGACCCAAAAGGGGGGGGGGGGGGTCAAAGGGCCAGGGGCCCACCACGAGCAATACCGAGAGCAAGAGTCTCGGGATTCCGACTGGCCTGAAGGTGAGACTAGAGTCTAAGGGGAAGCCAAAGGTCCCAGAGAGCGGGCCACAGCTGGAGGGGGTGAAGGATGCAATCTGTGAGGCACAGGCTGCATTGTAGGGGAGGTATGGAGCTGTGGAATGAATGTCACCCCAAGACACCTAAATGGGCAGCCGCCCACCTGGAAAACATCTGAATCAGTTTTCCATCAGTTTTGTGGCAGACAAAAGAGGGGCGGGTGGTTGGCCCAGAAACAAGTAGGTGGGCAGAGATCTAACTGGCACCCTGTTACAGGCTACCATCCCTGCTTTTTTCATCCTGCTCTGCCTTAACACATGCACATGACATGATTTTTGCTTTGAACAGTTTGGGGTGCAGTTTGACAACCCCCCCACATCTATCTCCTTGAAACTTAGCAGTCTTCATGCCCTCAGAAGGGGCTACCATCCCTGTAATTTTTATCCAGATCAGGCAAGAAATGAAAAAAGTTACAGGCATTTTATTGATTCCTCATTATAGCTTATGGCTGAATCACCAAAACAGCGTTGAAACTCTGAAACAGATTTGGCCGAATCGAAACAGAACAGTGATCCGAAATACTGAAATGAATCACTGTCCCTCCAAAATGGCCAAATCCGAAACTGAATTGAAACAGCCGTTTCGCACAGCCCTAATTTTTCACCAGCCTATCTGCAACCTGAACTAAGTTTGCTTGCTTACCCTGTATTAGCATGTAGGTCAATTATCACTCTAACTCTATTAAGCCCCTCTTTATTTTTCAAGTGCATCACACCATCAGATCTCAGGCTTCTAAGCATTACTGGGATCAAGACACCAGAACACAGTCTTCAGACCGAGCTCTGGCTGCAGCCCACTATGTATCAACCATAATTATCACAGCAGGTCTAACAAATTCAGAACTCGCAGTTTTGTTCCATCAGGGAGCAGCAACTGTAGTAATCAGTGACTGAACAGCTCCCTTACAGCAACATTGTATTGATTTTCAACAAAAGATTTAATAGAAAAATCTTAAAACTATAAATCACACTATATGTGAAAGTCTCCCTCCTAAGTTCCTTAGTCCCTGAATCTGGGGAAAAATCCAGTTCTCTCAGGGTATGGACATACAAACAACTTACTGAGAACAGAAAATGGGGGAGAGAGAAGGGGGCAATGAGGCAGGGATTAACCACCTAGTAACTGTCTGTGTACACTCTCTTCCCTCTGTCCATCAGCCTGTTCCCCTTGACAGCTTCTGGCAACCACCCCCTTTCTCCTTCTAAGGAGGGCTCTTTAACTCTTTAGCGTTCATGTGATCTCTAAGTTCTCAGCATTGATACAACAAGGTATGCCATTTGTTGAGGACAGGATACAGATTCTTTGAAGTTGTCAGTTTGTTCCATTGTCATCCAAGTACCTGCTTGAGGCTGCTTATCTGCCCTATTTTGTGGTTTTCCTTTGCTCTTCCCAGATTCGTGCACTCATATGGGAAATTCTAATAACATGCCAGAATTTTACAGTAACTCTACATCCCAGACTAGGTCACTTGTAGTACTGATAGGATAATTATACATCAGTATTCTTAAACTATTACATAGCAGCTCTTAATTCATCAAAGTATAATGAAACTATCCCTTCAGTTACTTTAGTGCAACAGAAAAGAACTTGGCCCACAGCCTATTGTAACATCTAACTAACTGCATGCATTTTCACCCTCTAGTTAGCATTTTTAAAGATGCTTCTTTTAGAAATTTATATGTAGTTCAGAGCTAATTTTAGCTTGATCAGAAAGTGTTCTCGGGATGCTTTTATAAAAGGTGCTATAGAAACGCAGTTTATTGCATAGTATTCCACACAATTTAAAATCAGTTACAGTAGTGAAGAATATTGCAGAATTAGACTGGCACAGTGTCTGCACCTGGCTAAATAATCATGGCCTTTGTAGCTATGCATGTTAAGCTAAGGATAACAAAAACTTACAAATCAAGATCACCTGAAGAGGTCAGGAAGGGATTTTACTGCACAACAGAAATGCAACCAAAGAAGAAGCACTGCTCAGGAGCAAGATGAAAATAGATGAATATTCAACTACAGTGGAAGTAACATCTGCAGAGGTTAAAAAGGTTGTTGAAGTAAGGGTACATTCCCTTCATTCTTCTCCACACCATAATGGTTGTACACTTTTCACAGTGTGGCAAGGTCCATGATGAGAGGCCAGTGACATGGGCCTCATGCCAGGTGAATCAATGGTCTTGTCCATGAGACAAATCCTATGTTTCTATGCAGGGAGAAAGAAATGGTATTTGGGGGTCAGAACTGGGCATTTAATAGGGCAGTGGGGTACACATGGTTGACTATAAGCTTTCCAATTTCTATGGAGAGTCTTCACAAACATCTATTCACCACATAATGCCTGCAAAAGAAAAGGAATTCTTAAGATTCTTGAACATGCTCCCATGGGAGGAATTTTTTTTCTAATCCATTGTGTTACTGCTACAATATTATTTTTATTTTCAACCATTTTCACTGAATCATAGAATTCCTTTCTGACACAGCTCACCTTTTCAAGATATTTTCCAATTGATTTAATCCAGCCTTTCTACCTAAGAGCTTCTTTGCCTGTTTAAAAAAAAAAACCTAAGGATGCATGTAGATGTAGCATCATTAACAATTCTTTAATACATACAAGCAAATCTGGCAACTTTAAATCATGTTACGTCTTTGAAACATGCCACAGACTGTCTTTTCCACTTTCTACTTAGTGAATCTTCATAGGGTTTTTAATACTCTTTCTACTTTTGCTATGATCAAAGGAATTGCTCTCCGTTTGCTTGTTCCTCTGATAAGTGATAAAAGATGTCAGTGAGACTAATGAGAACTGCCTCCAGCTTCCTTCATAAAGCCCTGTAGAAAAGAAATCACAATGCATCGTCAAACCTGCTAGTCTTTTAGGAAATAAAGTGTGGAAAAATACTAGGCATAAAGGCAATGGGGGGTTGGGGTAGGGGGGAGGAGAAAAAAAGCTTTTACAAAAGAAACAAAACAGGATACTAGTGAGTAGGAAATACTATATCCATCAAGAAACTGCAGCTAGGTAAACTCTCAAAACAGCTGCCTGATGAGACTGTCTCTGCAAAGTGTTACCGTTTCATTTTTTGTGTGGTATTATTCACCTTCTTTTCTCTCTTCTGCCCTCTTGCCCTTGACATCCCCCTCCAGTTAGTATTACAGATGCTGAAAAGGTAATATATACTATTCAGTTGTGTAAGAGGAAGGTCCATGTCCAAAATTAGACCTTTGTACTGTCCTTTTGCAAGACCAGATGCCACACGTTGCCTGTTCAAGATCTAGAAAAGCCAAACTTTCATCTACTTCCCTGAGAAGTCTCCAAGAAAACACAGAATCGGGTTTTTAATTTATGCCTGTCATAAGGTTCTGAGCCTGTGAGAACTGAAACCAAGCATCACATCCCACACTGTGCTCCAAATCACTAATATATTCATATAATTTGTCCTAGGATGACATAGATGTGGCTGGGGTGAGTCCCATCAAAGTAGAATGATCAAATGAGTAGCTCTGCTGATGTTCCTTTTGAGATGTTGATGTTCTAGGGATATACAAGACGCATGCTTGCATTGGTCAGGTGACCTATTTGGGAGAGACAGTTGTCAAGTTTTTGAGTTTCAGGCATCATATCTGGGAAAGAAGCAGTCACTAAGGTAAAAACATACTAAAACAACTGCTTTGGTATGACTTAGGTTTATGAATTTGACCACTTGAACGGGAAGTGGGCAGTTATCACCTGTAGCAGTTATGCCTTTGGATTAGGGCGTTATGACTGCTTCTTTCTAAAACCTGAAGAAGGATACCTGAAGGCTGAAAGCTTGGCTCCTGTCTTTCCTAATTTGGGTCATTAAGAGATTACCTGACCTCACCAATCCAGCTCAACTAAAACCAGCTCTGAAGAAGGTGGCAAGAGTTTAATCTCAAAATTGATTAGCTACTTGCTTTCTAAATTCATGCAGATTGTAAATATAAAAAAAGGGAAACATTGCTGGGTCTGGCACGTGTTTCAAAAGGAAGAAAACTTTTCACTTGGGAGGCATACTCAAAAGGACTGGCTCTGCAAAGAGTGAAAAATTTCTGAGAGAGAATCTGCAGCACAGTAGGGCTGTGCGACGCTTTGGTCCCTGATTTGATTCAGTGGAGATTCGGCCTTTTTTGGTGGCTGAATCTCCAAATCCAAATTGAATCAGAGGACCCTTTAATCTCTGAATCAAATCAGAGAGATTTAGAAAGATTCAACAATTTGGACATAGTCACAGCTTTAAATGTTTTTCTACATGTTTTTCTGAGTGAGAGGTAACATGAATGCTGTTATGTCATGTTCTAGGTAACATGAATGCTGTGATGCTGGGGCACATGGAGTGTCCCACAGAAACATGGGGGTTCCCCAGCACGCTCAGCAGCAGACCCGGAAGTAGACCAGAATCACTTCTGGTCCATTTCTGGGTCCACTGGTGAGTGCACCACGCCCCGCCCCCCGTGCCTCCCCCAGCTCAGCGACTAGTGCCTCCTGGGTCTGGGGGGCACCTGGGATCTCCCTGTGGCTGACTGCTGATCCTGGGAGGTGCGGGGCAAAGGAGGCCCCTGCACACTCCCCAGCAGACCCATTAGTAGACCGAAAGTACTTCTGGTCCACTTCTGGGTTCGCCGCTGAGCACGTGGGGGGGCCCCCCCATACTCCTGTGGGATGCTCCATTTACCCCACCATCACAGCATTCATGAGCTGTGCCTGGTACCTTGACATATATAGAAAAAACATTTGAAACTGTGTCTATGTCCAAATCGCTGATTCCCCAAATTGGCATCGAATCTTCAGATTCAGGTTTAGCCGAATCAAATCAGCGACAGTGATCCAAATCGATTAATCAAATCACTGACCCTGATTTGGGCTCAATCTGAATCCGAATCAAATAGGGCCCATTTCGCACACCCCTACAGAACAGGCCCATCAGATTTGAGAGCCACTCTAATTAAGACACCACAGCATCTTGTCTTTTCAGCATCCCACGTTTCAAAATGGCAGTGGGGGCACTTCAACTGAATCTCATTTGATGAGCTGTCATTAAAGCACCCCCGCCACCATTTTGAAACACGGGACATTGAATACGAGACTCTGCAGCACGCTGGAGCATTCTAATTAGGATTAATCAAGTCTGCTCTGACATGTGCTAATCAGAAGGTGTTGAAGCAGTGTATAGGCACCAAGGCATCTAGAACAGAAACATGATAGGACAGCCCCATGCCATGGGCAGCAGTGCCGCCCAGGGCAGTGCTGGCCATCACAGCGGCTATTTTTGTGCCCCCTTCAAAGTGGTGCCTGGAGCTGCTGCCATAGTCATTTCCTCCCCCCACAACTACGCTACTGATTTAAAACTAGTAGATCTCACTTTTTCACACCTTTCTAAAGCTCAGATTGGAAGAGGGAAGTAGGCTTTCCTGCATTTTCAACTCTTAATCCGTGTCTCATGTCTAAATGCAGGAGAGGATATGGCTGTCAAAATCTAGTGCAGCATTTTAACAAACTCTGTTTCCAGTGGTTTTCCACTAATTTACTAGGGTGACTTTCTTTAAAACTTTGGTAGTAAGTATGCACTGCTTGAATATTTCAATTAATTTAGATTATTTTAAGAGGGTACAATAATTTTAAATTTACTATACATTTCAAATTTAATTTTAAAGAAGTTTATTTTTTAAATTAATTAAAATCAAATCTAAGGGGCTTTTTTGTTGGTTTTCTTTGCATTCTTTTTTAAATTATCCATCCTACAGCTTCTTTTCATTACGGGGAAAATAAATGATGCCTTAAAAGAACAGAAGTTTGATCTTTCTCCTGGGGTTCCATTTCTTATTTATATTAATGATAAATACGAAGGGTCTATGGAATCTTAAATAAAGCCTGGAAAAAGAAATGAGTTTCCAAGCTGGTTAAGGGAAGGGATTAAACCACACAAGTAGCCTAAAGGAGTGTAGATCTCCATAAACATAGGCACCAGAGGGCAGTTCCTCTAGCCAGTAAGCTTTGGTGGACTGAAACACCAATTAACATCATGACTGAACTTGGGCCATTGCTCCAAGGTTACGGTAGAACAGCTTCTCAGGAGTACGCTCCCCTTGTTCAGTTTGCAGTCCATAACATTCTCAGGGGTACGTTCCCATTGTCAAATGGTTACGTTTATAATAAATGTGAGACTAATTAGAAGCTTAACTATAGAAAACAGCACAGGCACCTACACAGGGGTGGCTTTTTCTTTGGGGGAAGAAGGAGGGAGTGTTTGTTTTGACTGAATGAGGTAGCAAATCTTAATTCAGAAATCAGGGAGAAGGCAGACCTGGGTGGCACCTCAGGGAATTTTTTCACATGCATGCACCACAGTGCCAGGCACTTTGAAAAGTACTGCAATGCGTATGGTTATATTAAGTGGTGAAATGCTTGTCAGCGCGCAGAAAATGGTGGTGGAAAATGGCACTTTTGAACTAAAACAGCAACGATGTTGCCTGCAGGCAATTGCTGCTCATCACCCCCACCCCTTGCCACTGACACCGCCGGTGGCATCTGCAGGCAGTCGCTGATTCCCACTGGCCACTGCCACCACTCCTGGTGGCATCTGCAGGTGGTCACTGACCGCTGGTTGGCACTTGCCACCTCCCCCTTCACCCATTGTCAACACTGCCATGGCTGTCTGCGGGAGTTCCCTGCTCACCGCCACCACGCCCCTGCCACCGCCACTGCTGCTGTCTGCGGGCAGTTGCTGTGCCCTCCCCCCAGCCTCAGGGGGCATGTGTTGTTCATGACTAGCACCGAGCAATATTTGGTCGGCTCACTGTGTAAAGTGTAACAAGCCCCTAACATAGTTAACCACCTCTCTCACTCAGAAACTGAATCACATGTGGTTTTTCCCTTACCATCCTCACTAGATAGAGAAGGTTTAGCCAATCAGAAAAATGAAAAGAACTACCAAGCGACACAGCTCAGCTAACCCTATTTAGAACTCAAAGCTGCACAATGACAGCGGTACTGATATCCTGACAAGGGACAAGAAAATGCAAAACTGCAGCAAAACTTTGACTGAAAGGTTTACAAAGTTACACTGCACTAAAAAATTCAGAATGGGCAGACACCCCATTCTTTGTATTCTGATTTGCGTGTATAACACTATAAACCAAAGGGGATGGACCCAAGACAATAGAACTACAGAATACTTTTTGGTCCAGTTCTGCAGTTCTCAAACTTACTGATGGTTAAGGACAGGGCTGCCCAACTTCTAAGTAGCCAGGGACCAATGTCATGACAGCCACACTCCCCAAAGGATGTGCTACTGAGAGTCACAGGCCTCAGGCTGCACCCTCTTCCCCGCTACACTGCACGGGCAGCCCCCCCACACGCATACTGCTGCACTGTACACACATGGGCAGCCTCCACCTCAGCTCTCAGGCTGCTGCGGCCTCTGGCACTATGGGCTATACCACCCTACTCCTTAGGACAGAAGCAGGAAGCAAAAGCTAAAGAAGAGAGGGGAGCCTAGAGACCTGGGGTGCAGAAGCAGCCAGAGCAACAGGGTGGAGCAGTAGCCAAGTAGGTGCCCAGGGGCCACACGTTAACCCCTTGCAGGCTGCATGTGTCTCACAGGCTGCCAGTTGGACAGTCCTAGCATTTAACAGTTAGCCAGGAATAAGTACTGAAACCCCAGCATCCAATCCTATTTAGAGACTAGCAACCCCAGCTGGGACAACCTAAGAATCAATTCAAGCCTCTTGCACAAACTGGAATCAAATCTATGAGGATCAAAAATGTGCCCATTTTAAGAATTATTAATCACTGCGAGGTTTCTGATCCCCTTTGTTAGCCGCTCCTACCTAGAACTGAAAGCAGAAGTTCTAAATTAGAGCAAAACAGGCTGCTCTTATGTCTTATGCACTTCTCTCTTTCAGAGAGAATTTGTGTTTTGTTTTAGGTCTGTATCCCAAAGAGAGTGATTTAAAAAGCTAGTCTAGTTTGAAATCTAATTTTGTTTTATCCTACAAAACACTGTGGGACATAAAAGAAAGGCACTGATGCCACTTTATGAAAACATATGCTTAATTTCTATACCCGCATTACAAAACTGACAGCAGGACATGCATCATAGAGGAAAGAGAAGCTGAAAATGAACAAAAGGAATGGCAGTGGCAAGAATACTTTTCTCAAGGGAATAAGGGGAGGCCAGCTACTGGACTAGTTTGCTAAGCATGTTAGGTCTGTCAAGCTTTCAGATGAACAACTAAAGTGCTTTGGATGTTGACAAGCTGACCTCCTGAATTCCAGCCCCTACACATTTCAGTGATTCTATTATTTACAGTTTGCAACACTAAACAAAACTTCAGAATAGTTCACTTCACAAACAGAAAACAAAAACAACCTTTCATGTCTGATAGCAAAGATGCTGAGATGGGTGCTTTGGAATGAGATCCTCAGAAATCTGGTTGATACAGACTAAAATACACCCTTTTTGATAGTCCTAATTCAGTCCATCAGCATTTTCTGTTCCCACTTGGCAGTTTTACCATGAAACTACCAAGAAAAGTACTCCAGTATTTTGAACAGCATCCATCTACTGGGAAAGCAAAGAAAAAAAGAGGGGTGGGGAGCAAGAGGGGAGAAAGACATTTTTTTTTAAAGGACAAGGAGCTAGTGTAAAAAATGGACAGAAGAATTGAAAAGAAGTGAGCAAAAATAAAAAGTCCTAATTCTCTGGAAAAAAATTCTAAAACACCATTCTCATAATTGAGGGAAAAGCAAATATAGAAAAACTGAAACACTGAAGAGAAATATAAATTGTTTTCAAGTTTTCCTACTACTATGCAGCCAATTCTAGTTGCATTATCTTAAAACAATTCAAGAGGATCCAGAATAGCTGAAAGACATGTTTTATGTTGTTACAAATTGAAAAAACTAAAATAATAAATTATTAGCATTTTCATGCCATGTATAATTTATTACCAGGGCATAACACTTGGTATTCCAATAATAACATTAGCTACAAAGGTTTATAACAGCAGTGTCAACAGAATGATCCTTCTTGTGATAACAGTTACACTTGCTGGCTCATCAGCTAGTTCTTTTAGGACTCCTGGGTGCAAGTTATTCAACCCTGCTAGTTTAACGACCCCTAGTAAATGTAGTTTGACAGCCTACTTGGTTACTAATGAACTAGAAGGTCACCATAAATTAGCACCCTTCTTCTTTCCAAATACAAAACAGAAATATTTATTGAATAATTCAGGCTTTTCTGCATCTTTATTTGACAATTTTACCATTTTCATCTAATAACAAATTTCTAGTATTGCTAGGATTTCTTTTAATTCCTGATGTACTTACATTCCTTCCTATAACTCCTTCCTTCCTGTACCCTGCCAGCCACAGATTTTTCCGGCATGTCTTCAGCCTCTGTCATCAATTTTCTATACTTGAGTACTTCTGAGTTTTAAAGATTTGTTTCTTGCATTGCTTCTATTTGCCTTTCACCACAAAACGAGAACACATTTTTAGCTGAAGTTGTCCTCCTTCTTAATAGCAGATTTGAACATAATTAGTAATCATGATTACTGAACCCTAGATAATTGCTGACTTCCCATCCATTGTTTAATTCATTAACATGAGGTACAAAACAGAGTAACTTCAGGTTGAATACAACACATTTAGCATTAAAAAAATATTCTGTAATGATTCTTCACTACTCACTGCAAGAGAGCTCCAAAATATGTCTCCCAAGTTGAATTTCCTTGCAATATATTTTTTGTTTCTGCACATTACAGACAGTTGCTTAAGGGGTGACATATTCTAATCTCCCATTTGTACAGTGGTCTGTACCCCTCTCTTCCCCGGGTTTTTTTAATTAACACATTGATCTGAGTTCATTTAAGATCTTGTGGTTCTAAGATATCAGTGGGCACATCTACATGTGCAATTAATTCAACTAACTAAACTCTGGCACAGTTCATGCCTGAGTTTATTGCTCCTGGGCAAACGTACAGATGTTCAGGCTTTTTCTCCCAGGGTAGAATTGGCCACTACAGGTGAAAAAGAAATAAATACTGGGAATAACCAGGGTTAACCAGAGTGAATGTCTGTATATGCCACGGTGTCTCTCAGAAGACAACATGGTCCTCCATCTTCTCCCCCTCCCTCCCAGGGAGACAGTGCATCACTCACTAGGCTGCTGCTACAGCATACTCCCACTTCACAATCCCCACACTGTGCTGCAGGGAAACACAGTCTGACCGTGGGCAGCCTGGGTCAGCCAGGCAGTGCTGCCCTATACACTGGTGCCATCTGTTGCCAGGCAGACAAAGGAATCACACTGAGATGTGTGCACAGGAGCCCCCCAGATACACAGTGCAAGCTCTCCACTCTTCAGGGTCTCAGTGTTTGAATGTCTGTACATGCAGATCTAACTAAGTTTCTCTGCAAGGAGAGCAAACCAGGAAGAATTCTTCCCAATTATTTGAATGTCTGTACGCAGTCAGACTTCTATATGTCACATACTAACTTTTAGTTTTCAAGTGTGAAAATTCTGGGCACCTTTAACAGAGCACAGGGTGCTCTGTTACTCCCAGAGGTGTGGCCAGCAACCAGGCAGCCTGCAGCTGGCTGTTATTCCAATTAGGCAATGATGCCTGATTAGGGAACAGGGCTCAGGTGTTATATACAAGTCTGCTGCCAGAAGCCAGAGAAACACCACTGGCTGAGCTGCTGCTCAGTACAACTTAGAGGTAAGGGAAGAGCTACTGGGGATGGCAGGAGGCTTCTGGTCCTGGGCATAACTGGAAACTGCACCCTGCCAAGGAAGGCTGGCCTGGTATGTCTGTTTGTGGTGGGACAGTCTCCCAGAAATGCCAGGCCAGTTACTTCCCCAGTGAAAGGTGGGTAGGGGTGCCTGATAACCCCAGCCCCCACATCCCTGATGGATATTTTGATCATGACAGGGGAAGCCCTGGCTCACTGAAAGTGCTGAGGCAGGGCCCAGGCCAGGCGACAAGACCTGAGGCAGTGCCCAAACTCACAATGGAGTCTGAGGTCACACTAGGGAGCCAGGAGTTAGGATCCAGGTGGGTGAGGCCCTGAGCTTTGGGGACCTGTTAAGGAAGCTCCCAGGTAAAGGGATAAGGGTTAACTTATGCAGTAGGGCAGGGCTTGGAGCCCTAGTCCCATAGTGAGGGGCTTGTAGGCCCAGAGAGAAGCTTGGAGCCTGAGGATGGGGCTTGGAGCCTGGGAATGAGCCTTGGCGCCCAGGGTGGCACCAGGATGCCCTGAGTCTAGATGGGAAATTTGATAAGGCTGGGTTTTGAGCCATGGAACATCTGCAAGGCATGGGACACAATAAGGGGAGGTCAGAGTTGTGTACATAGGTCATTATCATCAGGGCAGGTAAAGGGCAGTCACCGACTTGATTAACATTAGTCAATCAAGAATATCAAGGCATGGCAGGAAAGGTGGGTGGGTGGTTTGGCCAGAAGCAAGTGGGCAGGCTTATGTTGAGACTGGCCCTGGGATGCCCACTTGTTACAGAAATGTTAAGGGCTTTGTTAACTTTAAGAGGGAGGAGGAGAATAACTATTATAGATTTTAGATGGCCAGTGTACAAAGTTATCATGATAGACAGCAGCTGAACCAGAAATTAAAGCCAACAGAGCCACTATTATTTACCATATCTTTCTCCTCAACTTACTAGTCCCTCACATCTGCCCTCAGTTTTCTGGGAGCAAACAATATATAAAATAAAAAACTACCAATACATTATAATAAAGTTATTACAAAAATCTCCATCAGGAAATTAAAGAAAAAGATTTTTTCCCTTATTGAGTAACAGCTGTCTTTGCAGGGACAATAAGCCACTGGTTATGGACCAGTTTCAGGTATTTTGGAAACAAGTGCAATTACATTAACTTCCATGGAACTGCAGGCTGTATGTTGTCCTTTCATGTATTTATTTCAAATGTTATACAATGACAATTAGAATACTATAAAATGAAAATCAAGTTGGCATACACTGTACTAAAACATATAGCCGTGAGGCACATAAATGAGAAAGATAATTAGGTCAGCATTACATTTTGTTCTTCTCTAAGCCAAACTTTATTGTGCATAGCTGACATATGGAACTCGCACTAACACTGGTAGCTGATGTTCTGCGTGAGGACAGAATGCCAAGTAAAATAATTTCATCATCATTTCAGGATGTAGGGAGACATATTTGGAACTTCCAGGGGAATGGGCTCCAATATATTTTTCTTAGCACTAATTTCTGTGATCCTATATTCAAGACCCATCCTGAAAAGCTTGTAAAGAGAGAGCTTTGTTCTACCTGAGAGTAGAATCGTCCCTTCTCAGCAAAATGAATGGCAAAAATCCCAGCAACTTTAGTGGGCCCAGGACAACACCCACATATAGAACAACAACAAAAAAGAGCCTGATGATATATATTGTTTCTTACATTTATATTTTAAATGCAAATTCCTCAGGAAAAATTAATACTTTGCACATGGTGCAGAAAGGTGCTCCAAGAAATTTGGAGCAAAAAGGCCATTATAGCTTTAAGCTCATTATATGAAATAAAACATATTCCTTAAATTTATAAATAAACTTAATACACTCAAAAAGGGCAAATTATTAAATATTGGGAACAGATGGAGAAACTTCAGACTGTGGCTACTTGTATTTTCTGTGCTTTACAGCTAGTTTGGAAGGATAGAGCATGCAGTCTTTTAAGCCAAATGAACACAGTGGACTAAATCCCATGGCCTTCACTCAGGCTAAACTCCTACCTCCTTTGGGTGTTATGTCTGAAGACCACTGGACTTGGCTTGGTGTCTGCACCTTTATGCAATAAATAAAATAACTTATTTTAAAATCAGTGAGGGAGCCAGGAATAGGAATCAACTTTCTTGACTCCCAGTCCAGGCCCTTATCAGCTGGACCACACTGACTTCTGTCACATAATCAGAAGAAGAGATCTGGCCAGAGCATCCTAAGCCTCACTCACAACTCTTCATCTTTGACCTCAATCTTTACAGCAGTTCTAGAGCCCCATTTTCCCTCTGGCAAGAATATCACCTCTCCGCAACCTCCTCTACCGCAGAGCAGCTGAAGGGCCTCACTATTTCACTTCCAAAGAAAAAGTAGAAGCTACTGTTAAAGTGCTAGAAGCATTTTTCCTTGTTTAGCTGTTGTGTAGATGGCCCCCTTTTGGCTCTGTGGAAAAACAAAACACAAAACAAAAAAACAAGAACAAACTGCTGGTGTCATTACATTAAAAAAAAAAAGAGTTGATAGATGCAGACAAACACTATGAGCTTTTCTTTTAACCTGAAACACTGCCTGTGGGCCATCTCATCCAAAGAACCCTTTGATACAAGATAGGAACTAATTCTAGGGGTGGATCCAGAACTGCACACAGGTACCTGCTGATTTGCCAACTCGTGGGTTTTAAAAGTCTCCTAGCCTGCTGCTGGCACCTCTTGTCAGTCACTGACAGGAAGATCTTCTTCTGTGAAGGGCGATTTGCACAGCAGGGGACCTGCAAAGCAGCTGCCGCAGGTACTGTAAAAATATAAGAAGCAAATCATATAAAAATGAGATGGGAAAAGAGAACAGGAGAGGGAGGGGAAGGCTTCTCTCTCCACAAAACTGGAACAGGGAGAGAAGAGGGAAGAAATGGAGAAAGCAAAGATGTAGAAACATCATTAAAATCCTGCAGCAGAATGAATGGGAGCTAGAGAGAGGTTTCAAAATGCAATGATCTGATGAAGACAAAGGAGAAGGACATGGGATAGAGGGAACAGGAATGTGCAGAGCAGACCAAGTTGCTCTTATATCTGACGTAGCTAAGTTTCTGGCTAAGGTTAAGTGTCCTTCTTGACTAGGAACAGAAGTTACACATAAACCAGTGTAAATGACCAAAAACTGGTTTAAACCTGTAACAGAACATACGTTCAATGTACATAAACCAGTTTCAAAATCATCAAAACTGGTTTAAGATACACCTAAATGTAGTATCAGACTTTTGGGTCAAACTAGTTTATGGAGTTTCTGTCCCAGTCCCCTTCCTGGTTAAGTTTAACCAGAGTCCTCTAGCATCCCAGCATGCTTTGCAATCCTGGGCTGGACTGGGCTGTACTCTCTGTTCCTGAGAGCAGAGCTGGTCGTGCCCCTCTGCTCTCTAGCCTGAGCAGGGGTGGGGCATGGCCAGACACTTCCCAACATGGCCCCGTTAAGGCGAAGTGGGCAGGGAGGGTGTTAATTCTCCTCTCCTTCCCCTCCTCCTCTTCACCGCAGCTGGGGTCTCCCTGATGTTATATAGCTCTAGCTGGATTGCAAGCAAGCAGTGGAGGCAGAGGTGGTTGCTGAGGCTGGCAGGCCTCAGCCACAGTCCCCAAGGTTAGCAGGGACAGAGGAAGAAATTAACTCCCTCCCTGTCCCCTTCACCTTAATGGGCTTTGCCAGGATGGCGTCTGGCCATGCCCCAACTGCTGGAGCAGTGAGGGGAGGGGCAGCAGCATCTGTCAGGGTGCCCCAGGAAGCGCAAGCATGGAGGGGGTTTATTCGCCTCCTCCCTTCCCTGTCCCATCAGCAGGGACCAAACCCATCCTGGCATGGTCCTGTTGAGGCTCAGGGGGCAAGGATGGGGCTAATTCCACCCTCTTTCACCAGGGGAAAGAGTTCCTCTCCAGCACCACAGCACTGGGGAGGGGAGAAGGAGGAAGAAGAGTCCCCCCGAGGGCCAGGCAGCACCGCACAGAACCCCCCTCCCTACCCTGTGGTGGTGGGGGAGAGGGAGGTGGAGGAGGGAGAAGAGTCCCTCTCCCAGGCTGGGCAGCAGAGCTGTGTGCCTGGATTGCCCCCAGCGGCCAAGGAGTCACTGTGGTGGGCAGGGCTCTCCACTTCCTCCTTGTCCTCCCGCCATTGGGGTCTGATCATACCCCCATGCAGCCATGTTCCTACTTCCCCCACCCTCTGAACTCTGCAAGCCAAGGTGAGGGCTTAAAATCCTCCTAAGTCACACTCAGGCCTGTCAGGGCCTGGCCATGTTCTCCCTCTCCCCCCAGTCAGTTCAGCTTCCCTGTGGAAGGGAAGAGAGGGAGCACTCTAGCACCCCCGGATTTCTACCCTGAGCCATTGCAGGTATGTGCCTGCATTTCCAGAATGAAAAGTGAATGTCTATTCATTTGCAAATTGGTTCAATCTTTGCACATTAGACTAAACTTCAAAGATTAAATTAATTCAGGCTTGGGCTTTTTGAATGTCTGTCCCTAGCCCTTGTGTCCAGCACAATCCACAGAAGACAGGAGTCTCCTAGCACACTCAGACAAGAGCTTTGCAATCCAGCTACAGCTATATAATATCAGGTTTTCACTTCTAGCTAGTGCTAGAAGTGATCCTTGGTATGTCAGCCAAGATTGCAGGTATTGTGTGCCCCAATATGCATTTTGACCCACAGTGAAAATTACTGTCATCCCATCGCTATCTAGTAGGGCTGTGCAAAGCTTCGGCCCCTGATTTGATTCATATTTACCCCGCTAAAAAATATGCACCTCAGACTGGCTTACCATAACCTACTTGTTAAAAAAGTACCATTATTTCCCCTAAAAAAAACACTATAAAATGAAAAAAACAGTAATCTCAGCCATCAAACAGCATAAATGGAGACACTTTCTACATGCAAATGGAAGCTGAAGTGTAATTAAGCCCCCAAATCTGAGTCTAAATCCTGGAATTTTGCTGTATTGGAGATCCACACACAGTGCAAAATTT
>NW_017728998.1:32676217-32677883 GCF_001723915.1 Gavialis gangeticus | reverse complement strand
CTACATGCAAATGGAAGCTGAAGTGTAATTAAGCCCCCAAATCTGAGTCTAAATCCTGGAATTTTGCTGTATTGGAGATCCACACACAGTGCAAAATTTACAGCCCCAATCTGAAATTCTATAATCAAACCTCCAGGTCAAGTCACATCAAGCTTCAGGCTTGATCCTAAATAAGGATTTTGCAGCTTTCATTAGATGCAATTTTAAATAGACGGATTTACTAAGTATTGAAAGGAAAATCTACATGGATGAATGTGATTTTTTGGGGAATTCTGGCTGATCAATTTAGGGTGTTTTTTGGCCAGGGTTATTCAAACTGTCTCCAGCACAATCCATAAACTCAAAGAAGAATCAGCTTGAGAACGTGTTATTTCATATAACTGCAGATGTGTGCCAGTTCTTTAAAAAATCCACCTAAACAATTACAGTTAAAATGGCTCTGATTTTCTAAATCAGCTGGAGAAAATATTACACTGGGATATGGAACAAATATCAGCTAACTTGTTAAAATTAGTCATGACCATAATTAAGAGCATGCACAGGAATGGCCATGGGAAAACCAGATCTTTGACAAGGATTTTTGGAGGTAAAATTATACATTGATCCTGAGTGATAATGGGATAATGCTTCAAGTTGGCTGGCAAGACTAGAAGGTTTTTGAACCATGAAAAACCAACAGACCAGAAGCTAAGCAAGGAAGCTAATCAATTCCAGACAATACTGGATATTTTTCCAGGTGGAGAGAATCTTTACTGATATGAAGTTCAGTGGAAATAACAATTAAAATACTTTAAAGCTATTTCGTCTGCTGTAAGGTAGAGTGAAATTGTACCTAAGAAGATTATGTCCCAGTAACCGTCCTGCCTTTGAGTTCACAACCGTAATTTCTGCTGTCACACAATAAAATATATTTTTCCTTTTCCTGAGAGAAATAAATGCAGCTTGACTGACATATATGACCATGAGTGTGATGACAAGGCATATCCAAATCATCAAAGGGAGATGGGCCCTTGGTTAGCTAGTTAGTCAGTGAAAGAAGCAGACCAAGGGTCTGCAGAGGTTGTTAGTTCTCATTCAGTGTAAGTCAGTATTTATTGAACCTGGTGATAGCTACAATAATAATGGCTTTTTTTGTTTTTTTGTTTTAGAAATATAGGAATAAAAACAACAGAAAAGTACTGCTGGGACAGGGTTACTGCTGGGACAGGAAAAATACGCACTGTTGGAAAAGGAAAAAAGGTTACACAATGGTGTGAAGTCAACAAGTGACACAAAAAAGAAATAGAGTTTGCTTTTCCTAAAGCAGGAATTTCAGTACTGCCAGATGTATTTTCATTAGGGCTAAGAGAGTGTGGCTGCAGACATTGTAAACCTATTCAGATTTGTGGGTTTAAAATGTGCTGTTGTAAATTAACCTCTTACATTCCATAAAGGATGAGAACTCCTTCACCTATTCCTTAAGCAGACATCATAGTTACATCAGAGCAGCATGAAAAAAACAGTGGCAAGGTAGACAAAAATAAGAATGACAAAAAAAGCCCCCAGGGCTGACAGTGAATGATTACTAGGCCTGTGCAAAGCAGCTAATATTTGCTTTGGATTCCGATTCAGGACTTGTGGCAGAGCACCCCATGCAGCGTGGGGCAGTGGGAGGCAGCAGGGATCA
>NW_017728998.1:32674214-32675582 GCF_001723915.1 Gavialis gangeticus | reverse complement strand
AGTGGTCCCCTGATTCAGTTCAGATTAGGAGATTCAGCCACTGAATCAGTCTGAATCTCCTCCAAATCGAGTCACTACCCAAAGCTTTGCACAGCCCTAATGATTACAACAACCATATCTTAGACAAGGGAAAATAATATCATTTGAATCTTTAGGGAAAGGTTATAGGAAAACATTTTAAAATGAGAAGAGAGAAGCTCTCTGTACATGAAGCAAATGATTCATCTGGAAGAACATAAACTGATCAGGTATTAGAAATCTGGAAGAATGGAATTCTTAATGGTTTATTAGACCACACCCCCTCATCATTATCATTTTCCATGCACTTCCAGGGGCAAAATGAGATGATAGAAAAAAATCCAAACTTATCAAAATAATCAAAAATATATTTCTTCTGTTTCTCTCTCTCAGAGTTCATCTGTGAACAGAAGTATTGTGTTGGCTTCCAGAACTAATAACCCACCTTCAGAGCCATACGATTTTCCAATAATCCTATGCATTTTGGACAACACTGCCAGAAAATATGAATCCATTGTTCCTCAAAAACAGTGCTACTTGCCATAATTATTTCATGGATTTCATATCTTTCATTAGGGCTGGAAGGGACCTCAGAAATCATTGAGTCCAGCCCCCTACCTCAGGATTATGAAGTCAGCTAGGGTCAAAGGATCCCAGCAAGATAAGCATCCAAACATTTCTTAAAAGTGTCCAGAGTAGGTGCTTGCACCACCTCTGGAGGCAATCTATTCCAGGCCTTGGGGGCTCAGACAGTAAAGTTTTTCCTTATGTCTAGCCTGAAACGGTCTTGGAGGAGTTTCTGACTGTTTGACCTTGTAATCCCTTGGGGCACTCTGGCATTCCCCCAGATCTTGATGTACTTACATACTTATAGGCAGCCACCAGGTCCCCCCTGAGCCTACTCTTTTCCAGACTGAAGAGTCCCATGGCTCTCAGCCTCTCATCATGCGGCCTGTTCTCCTGCACTCTGATCATGCATGTGGCTCTCCTCTGGACTTTCTCAAGCTTTTCCACATCCTTTTAAAATTATGAAGTGCAGAACTGGATGCAGTACTCCAGCTGCGGCCTCACCGAGACTGAGTACAGCGGGAGGATGACATCCTGGGATTTGCTTAAGAAGCATCTTGGATGCAAGCCAGAGTTTTGCTCACTTCACCAGCTGTGACATCACATTGGTGGCTCATATTCATCCTGTGATCAATTATGTCCCTTTTGGCCATGGTACTAGCAAGTGTAGCACTCCCAAGCCTATAAGCATGCTGCGGAGTTTTTTTCTCCAAGGTGGAGTACCTTGCATTTTTCAGTGTTGAATGTCATCAGGTTTTCATCTGCCCATTTTCTGAGCCTGTC
>NW_017728998.1:32626511-32668996 GCF_001723915.1 Gavialis gangeticus | reverse complement strand
CTCAGGATTATGAAGTCAGCTAGGGTCAAAGGATCCCAGCAAGATAAGCATCCAAACATTTCTTAAAAGTGTCCAGAGTAGGTGCTTGCACCACCTCTGGAGGCAATCTATTCCAGGCCTTGGGGGCTCAGACAGTAAAGTTTTTCCTTATGTCTAGCCTGAAACGGTCTTGGAGGAGTTTCTGACTGTTTGACCTTGTAATCCCTTGGGGCACTCTGGCATTCCCCCAGATCTTGATGTACTTACATACTTATAGGCAGCCACCAGGTCCCCCCTGAGCCTACTCTTTTCCAGACTGAAGAGTCCCATGGCTCTCAGCCTCTCATCATGCGGCCTGTTCTCCTGCACTCTGATCATGCATGTGGCTCTCCTCTGGACTTTCTCAAGCTTTTCCACATCCTTTTAAAATTATGAAGTGCAGAACTGGATGCAGTACTCCAGCTGCGGCCTCACCGAGACTGAGTACAGCGGGAGGATGACATCCTGGGATTTGCTTAAGAAGCATCTTGGATGCAAGCCAGAGTTTTGCTCACTTCACCAGCTGTGACATCACATTGGTGGCTCATATTCATCCTGTGATCAATTATGTCCCTTTTGGCCATGGTACTAGCAAGTGTAGCACTCCCAAGCCTATAAGCATGCTGCGGAGTTTTTTTCTCCAAGGTGGAGTACCTTGCATTTTTCAGTGTTGAATGTCATCAGGTTTTCATCTGCCCATTTTCTGAGCCTGTCGAGGTCAGCCTGGATCACTAGCCTATCACCAACCTATCCTTAGTTGTGGACACTTTACCCCAAAGTTTGGTATCATTGGTGAACTTAGCCAGTCTGCTCCTGGCACCAGTCTGCTTCTGACACCAATTACACTGTCCTTACTTAGCATAGATTAGAAGGTCACAATTAACTTAGCTAGTTTCAAGCCTCAACAAAAATAATATAACACAACTATTTTTAACAGCTTAAGTGTTAGTGAAGGTCACAGAATGCAGAAGACCTTCTGCAAAGCCCATTATTTTCAAATTACTGCTTTAACATATTTTCAAGCATTACAGTTTTACTCTACAATAACACACAGGTTTTAATTAGAATAATAGCAAGAGAAGAAGCAAGGAGTACTTTTTCAAACTTTCCTACCAGCAACACAGCTCATGGTGATTTATTCCCGCATAAAGGATGAAATGCTTTAGAGTGAAACTTTAAAACTAGTTTGCATTAATCTTTCACTGTTGGCAACCATCTTGCAGGAAGATGAAATAATGGATATTTAATCTGACCTCAGTACCACCGATAAAACCATGCCTGCCTCCCATCTTCCTTCAGGTATCTGAAGTTTGTATCTTAAGATAACGTGTGAAATCCTTGATTTATTGAAGTTGATAGTAATGTGTGACAGTAGCGAACCCTTCTGGAATGATGCATCAGTAATTTTCATACAAAAATCTCATCAGGTGCATCTACACATGCAATTAATGCGCATGAATAAACTTTTGCTCTCAGGCATGCCATTTGAACATGTGCCTAGGAGCAAAAAACTCCAGAGCAATTAGCTCTGGAATTTATTTGTGCACAGCACATGGAGCCCAGTGGGAACAGCCCGGGCTGGCAGGGGACCCAGGGGATCAGCCTCCCAAGCCAGGGCTGCTCCAATTGGGCTCCGTGTGCAGCAGGGGCTGGCAGAGGCATGAGGGTCCTTCAGCACAGGAGGTGCTCATGCCTCAATTAGCCTGTCCACAGCATGTGGAGTCCCATCGGAGTAGCCAGCCTTCTCATGCCAGCTCCCTCATGCCCCAGCCAGCCCCATCTACGTATGTGTTTAAGTGCAGTAACTTATTGCACCGTTGGATAGTACTTGTGTCTGATGGGACTATCTGGCGGTGCAGTAATTGCCGTGCACGTGTAACCAATGATGCTTTACTGCAAACTAAATTAGTCTACTGTGCAGAAAAGTGCATGTGTAGACATGCCCATCGGAAAACAATTGTTCCCCTCTCCCTCCCCATGGACTAAGATACTTCAAAACTGTCTGCTTCTTTATCATTGACCTCTTTCTTTATATTGGAAAAGTATCTGGGAAGTAGGTCCCAATCCTACAAGCTTGAACATTTTTCTTTCACATGAACACTTCCAATATGCTCAAAGTTATATCTATCCTTATAGGGACTTAATGTTTTTAAGATAACGGGCATACTTTGCAAATTAAATTATATTTAATTACAGCTCATTAAATAAACATGTAACTTAGTTATCATGACTGATACACCTTTAACTTTGTAGCTATTCCATTAAAGAAATTAATAGGAGCCTTAGTTTTATGGTATATCATTCAACCACTGAAAGACTAAGAAAGAATTCTATATTCACAAGCTAAGTCAGAACTCAGATGCACTTGAAAAAAGTGGACAAATAAGTAGCAGATCCAAAAGACGTAAGAGAAGGAATATACACAGAACAATTCTCAGAGAACAGAAGTTGTGTTGAAAGACCCCCTACCAAGTTTCAATAATCATACATACATCCATCTCAAGATTAAAAATGGTGTCACAAACCATGAAGGACTTGTTCCCTTTATATACACAAAACCCTGACCATGATTATTTACATTTTTTTTAATATGCCTTTTCAGAAAAATGATTCTACAATATCCAAAGAGCCAGAAATTATCAGTTTTCATCAAACTGGAAGAGTAAGACACTGTGCCATACCTACAATATTTTAAACAAAAACACAGAGACACATTATTATTGTGAACATTATTTCAGTGTTAGCTAGCAAGCAAAGGACTAGAGCCTCATGGAGTTTGAGAGCTCTAGGCAGCAGTGAAATATGAATAATTAACATGAATGATATCATCATCTGAATATCTGATATCACAGCTGAATACCTGAATTCTTCTGACTGCTGGACCAAGATCTATAAATGTTTTTGCTAAACAGCAGAGAAACTTGGGGTTTTTTGTTCCTTCTCTCCACCCCAGATCAAAGTATCAGGAAACACATGATGAAAAGACAAAGACATTCTGCAATGGATTCTTTTGTGAAAGGATGAATTCAAGGTACATACTTCTGTCTTCCAGTAGGCACCTCATTCAAAGCAAAGGACCAAGGAAATTGTATAAAATGAGTCATATGGGTGGTTCTCTTATCACTTGTATAACTTGTGCTCTTTCTGCAGACTGAGTTTTATTGTATATTCTCTCAAAGGTGAACCATGAATAACAGCAACACTCAAATAGGGAAAAGAGGATTTGTGTTTGTAGCCTTCTTAAACCTGCTTGACTGAGAAAAGTTACAGAAGCAAAATACAGTGCACATGATCCCAACAGGTTGCAAAGTGTAGTCAAACACATACATGATGTAGTTATTCAAAGAAAAAATCTCAGTAGTATGTTAAAAGCAGAAAACCATTTGTGAACATACCTAGGATCTCTGACAAAGCATGATTGTTTGAAATCTTTGCATGGCTATCTTGACTAGACTGGGTTCTGAGCTCAGTTATAAACAGATTACCATGGAACCACCTTGCTGTTGAGTGAAAGGCCTGAAGTAGCTGACGATTAGACAAGTGGAACCATTTTTTTAAAAAGAATGTTAAAAACTTGCCACCTGCTCTGAGACATTTTATTATTATATAATTTTATATTATCTTATTACGAAGTATGGGGTTGGGGGCAGGGTGGGGGAGAGATGGGGAAGGAAACTCTATGAGTTTGTTTCCTAAACTACAGAGACAGATTGTGGCAGATACCCTAAGGACTTCTTTCTTCATTACTCTGCACTGTGTGTAGGTATTACACCAGTTCAGAGTAAATGTAAAAAGTGATCACTCTCATCCAGCAGCAATCCGCACTCATTTTGCCCTGGTGTCTGACTGCACAAGATGTAGACAAGTTGTGAAGCCACTTCTCCCCTACACTTACAACCCAGGTCTTAGCCTTTCCTTGTATATTTTTGGAACCTCTCTCAGATAACTAGGAGGGAGAGAATCAATTATATACTTCCTTAAATCATTCTTATTCTCTCTTATCATTTTATTGAGTCATATAATATTTGCAGATTTGCATAAAGATCCAGCTTCTGGACCAAAAATTTCAACTTTCATTTGGCAAAAATAAAGGCAGGAGGAAGAGAGAATATTTCTGACCTCTGTGCTCACAGAAAAAAGGGCTTAAAATCCAGAAGACAAATACAAAAAATACCCAAATGATCTTTCTTTTTAAAGTCTCATGATTTTTAAGCCAAACCATTTTTTGGATGTTTGGTGTTATTAATGCTATTAATTTTGCTCAGAGACACTTAAACTGTCCATACATGATGTAATGGGATGCTGTAGTTGGTGAGAGAAAATGCAGTAATTGTTTGAGAAGACCGAGAAAACTACTCTAGGAGCTTCGAATAGAGCTGCAAAGTTAACATCATGTTAACTTTTATTTAATACCTCTTATTTAATGCACTCTAATAGAAAAGACAAGACATATTTTTAAGCAACATTGTGAGGCAGCTTTTCATACAGGCATATGAAAAGCTTGCAGGTTTAATACATGCACTTATTTGAGCACAGGACATTCACATCTGCACATGACATTAATGAATGTCAGCATACTAGTACTAGTTTGCCTCTACAAATGCATGCATTTGGAAGCATAAACCAAAGCATTTGTAAGGTTGGTCTGTGAGTTCAGAAATGCACTTGAAACTGTGTCCATAAAGCTCACAATATAAATGCAGCCAAAGATTCCCTTAACTCCTCCTAGGTACTGCCAAATATAGTTCTGAACCCATAGAGCAATGGGGATGTCTAACTATGTCCTCAGGGCACTTGCCAGTTCTGGATTTAATAAAATGTCCTTGCATCACACATCTTAAGAGGAGAGATTTTTGCCTTTATTTCTACATCAGCTAAGAGGCTTGAAAACAGATTGATTAACATTTGGGGCACTTTACCTTTGTGAAAATCAAAGTCAGAAGAATCGAGGAAGGCCAAATGCCCCGATTGATAATCAATCTGTTTTCAGCTTCTTGTCTGATGTAGAAATAAAGGTAAAATATGTTGCAATTGCATTTTTGTTTGGCAGGATGCCAAACAATACCTCACATATATTACTGCTAGTTGTTCAGTCTATACCAAGCCTCTTTTGCAAGGCTTAGCAGCACCTGCATCAGAAAGGACTTGAAACTGTAAAAACAGTCCTCAACGCATAACAATGCCATCTATTAGATTCTTGTAATGTTGGCATGGGGTCCTATATCAGGATGATTTGATGCAACAATATCATAGTTTAAGTTAGTCACAAAACATTTTACAATATGCCTACCCCTTCCTCCCTGCCCCCAACTCATTTTTGTAAACAGGTAATCACTTCCCACTAAGATAGTATTGGTACTGAGGGTCCTTTTGCTAAATTTAGCTACTGCGTCTTCATGGAGTAATATCAAGATACAATGGGGACAAGAACAAAGAAAATGTACAGGAGTTGCCTTTACTGCATTTTTGTGGCAGATAAAGACTTCCTCAAAACTGTTTTGTGGCTGTGTGTAATTATAAAACATCCTGGCTTTTTTCCCCATAGTACAAATAGCTGGTTCTCACTTCTCTTTCTCTCCACTAGCAGATTTTGGCAAGGCCTTTAAAACACTGGACAATGATGTAACAAAAGTTGTAACCTCAGCATCATCGTAGAAGTTAAAAATTACACCTAAAGCCAACCTGGGATGTTTTTATTCACGCAGACCAGAAGTTATCCATTGAGCAGTCCCTTTAAAATTAACAGAATTGCATCAGCTATGAGGTACTTCACAGGGCCTGGGTGCCTGATATGTTAATGCTAGCGTGAGCTATATTCGTTTTTGTACAGGGACATAAGTGGACAGAAGACAAATTACCCTGGGGTAGCTGCAGCAGTAAGTGCCTCTTCATGTATTGGGTTGTCTACGAAACCCTTGGGTAACTGAGGACAAATGACTACTTATACTGGCGTAATTTTTTGTAAATGCTGTTTTTCCCCAGGGTAAAGTTACACCAGAATCTAGTGAATTACATCAGTGTAGGAGTTTACATCATGAGCCTGCTCTTTGATTTCACCGATGTAAAGGTAGTAAGGTTCCAGGCCCTCGGTGTAAGAAGGCAATTAAACAGACTAGATTTTCATTTTTCAAAGCACTGAGAGTAAGCATTTATGAGTTGACCCTTAAATCTCTCAACATTAAGGCCCTGATTCATCAAAGCATTTGAGCACATGCTTAACTTAGGGAAATACTCATACAAATGCTAAAAGGTAGGCAGGTGCTTAAGTGCTTTTTTGAATCAGAGCTTGTTCTAAGGTATCATTACTCAGCATCCCTTCTTCAACAGTGGGGAGAAAGAGCAGGTAATAGTCCATTTTAATGCTTCTTTGCAAATCCCCCATAGATTTTCCTAAGCCTCTTTAGCCAAAATAAGGAAGTGTAGAGCTGACATTCCTGATATTAAAAACCTTCTAAAAAAGCAGATTTATAAAACATTATTATTTTTTTCGTAAGTGGAGAGTAAAGGTCACAAGCTTTTTTTCCCCAAAAGTATAATTGGCTTTTGCTTTGCAGTTCTCCTTTGAAGACCCTGATGTAACACTCAATCAGACTCTTTTGTCATTTCCTGCTTTTTTCACAATCATTATTATAATGTACTCATGCATTTCCCTTTTTTTAACATTTAATTGAAAGTTTGCAGAGAACAGGATATGCAGAGAACAGGGTAGAAAGGGACAACCTTTCTGGACTATATACCTAGCTCTGCAACAGTCTTGTTCTGAAATCCAGTGCAAATCACTCTAGCCATGTTCAAAGTAGAACCCACGTGTGTGAGAAATTAAGTACATGGGTAAGTATTAATAGGATCAGCATTTAATGTCTTTCCATCTCACTTTGTCAGTCTCCAAAATGGGTCTAATAAAATATAACACATTCACACAGAAATCTTGGGAAGCTAATTAGTACTCTGAGAAATGCTTTGAGGACCTCAAAAGACAGGCTGTAGGGAAAGCCAAAATATTATTTTTTCTAAAAGTCACAGTAGATTCCACTGCTGGTAAAACATGTAGCCATACAAAAAGATAATCTTATTGAGCTTGCAACATCCAAGCATCAGTGATGTGTAATAATTGTAGTGTTTTGACCAGGGCTTTTATCTTGTTAAAAGAATATTTAGCTTTGCACACAGTAGCAAACCACACACTCATAAATGGTGCAATTCATTTCAAGGGATATTATGCCAGAATAACTATAACATGTAATTAATATTTTCTGACTTTTCCTATCAGGATATTTTTTTATTCAACACGAAGCATCATTAAATTCAATAGGAGTTATGTTTTCCAAAGATTGTTAGAGGAGATATTCCTTAAGTTAAGTTCTGTCTGAACGATTCTGCATCATGAGAGAAGCTAATATAAAATATTTATTAGAACAGGTCTAAAAATGCTAAGTCACATTAAAATGAATAGTGCTATTCATCTCAACAGGAGTTATCATGCATCACATCTCATATGGGAAATATCTTAGGAAGGGTATTATATTGCTGAGAGCCAGATCTCCAAAGCAGATAAATGGGTAGGTAGGTAAAATTCTTCTTTGAAACATAATTAAGTGGCACTGTCAATTTTTGTTTATCTACTTCTGGATTTTGAACAGTGGCTCCATTGAGAATTTCTATTCTTCCACAGTTACAGAAAATGCTTACCAATTTGCAGCAAAGTATTGCTTATTATCTTGAAAGGTATGTTGTTCAGAAGCTCCAATCAGGTTAAGGGCTTCATTGTGCCAAACAGAAGGGATGGATCCTACCCAAATATTAAACACACATGGAAAATATATGGCTTGACTTCTCCTTGCTTCAAACAAAAGCATTGCCCCTGGTGCCACCCATATCTGCCTGCAAAGACAAAGACTGGTATTTTGATTTCCAAGTTACATTTGGCATTATCATGAAAAAGCTATTGTTCAGGCAGCTGGATCAGGCTGCGAAGGCATAGGGTAACTGCATATTTAAGATGTTTTACCTGGCTCCACACATGCATGTCAACCTTCACAGCACACTTTTACTGAAACCCACCTGAGCAGAGCTTTACCAATGTACTGGCTTTCTTTTTCTAGCCACAGATTTCAGTAGTCACATGAACTGCCCAAGATTGCTAAAAAACAAGAAACTAGCTGCTGGAGGACACTCACTTTTCAGTGGAACTCTGTCTTCCCAGTCAGTGCAGCATGTTCTGCCACCTAGATGGACAGTATATATTCCTTGGTTAGTAGGAAGCAGCAGCCAGACATCCCCACTGTCACTCCTACTAGAAGCAGTAGAAGATGCATCCCACAATACATCCGTGTCCCATTAATCTCTTCTCAAGGTCTAGAAGGCAAAGGAGGCCTCAGCATTTCTGACTGGCTTCATTGCAACAGAAATTGATTTTTCAGGCATGATTCTTCTCTCACACTGCTGGAAAAAAGGAATAACTGTGGAACACAATGATAACGTGTAGGTATAAAACACTGTAATTGAGAGGACCACTGTCATCCATACACGGATATAGTGCATCTCATACCACATAGTGTCATCCTGCACAAGGGGCACATCCAGACAAGCTCAACCAACTTGTCTGCGGTGCTACACACTGCACAGGCAGGCATTCCCCACACTGCTACCTTGCAGTGCAAGGGTGTTTTTGACCCCAGGAGATTCCAAGGTCAAAAACCCACACCAAAACAAAGCAGGGTGGCGCATGTGATGGCAGCATGTGCCACCCAAAACCAGAGCCTGGCCAACCAGAGTCATGGTCTGGCTGCTGGCCAGGCTTTCTGCCATGGCTGCAGCTCCCCAAGGCCCCCAAGACCCCAGTAAGGACCCTGGGGTAACCTGCTGTGCACCAAAGCACTTGTGGCATGGGCATTCCCTGGGGACAAGCAGCAGTGGCACAAGGTGTGCCACTGCTGCTTGTCCCCAGAAAAACAAATGCCCACACTTATCTGGACACGCCCAAAGAGGTGGCTGGGTGAATTTTGGGACACCGCTTCTTTATGAAGATAACTCCTTGTTGGTTCAACACTTTTACCTCCTGCTATTTACAGTCCAGATGCCAATGGAAAATATTACAATTTTCAACCATGTTACTAATAATATCAATCACATTAAAGCTATGTAGTTCAGCAACACAAATGCTGCCCGGCCACAGGCAAAATGGAATTTAAAACATTTTATCAGGTTCCATATGGTTGTGTCAGCCTGCACAGCACACTGCTACTGGAGCCCACCTGGGCACAAGTTTACCAATATAGTCCCACTGGAGTCATAAAAAGCCATGAGTGTTTTACCAACAGGAAGCACTGTAGGTAATGAAGCATGCTCAGAGGCCATTGCTACGTCCCCAAAAAACAGAGGTTGACTGAGGGCCATCTGATTCAGCTCTTCTTCCCAAACATGCAGCTTGCTGTCCATAATAAGCAAGGCCCCTCCTAAACCTAAAACCCTTTCTACAGTTCTATTGACTACCAGGGGACCTTCTCTCTGCTCTTCTTTCCACCTTATTTACATAACCACAATATTCATATATTATTCTGGTTGCCTTTTCTGTAATATTGTCTTTTTTAATGTTTCTCCCCTCCCCTCCATTCACACCAAGGAAACCTCTCAGGTTTGTTGTGGTAGTGAGGAGCTCCAGCTGACTATGAAGGGTTTCCAAAGTCTGGATTGCCACTGGGTGGCAGTAGTAGTTTTAGAAGCCATTTTTTAAACTTTTGCTCTCTAATATAGAAAAGATGCAAAAAAAGGACACATAGTAGACTCAATTCTGATTCCACTATGAGGTGGGAAACATTTATTGAAGAATTGGCTCTGGATAAGTGATAAAGAACCAAGAAGATAAAGAATTTTCCAAAAAGAAAATGACCAGCACTAGGAGAAGAACTTAGAAGTGCACTTTGAAGGTCAATGAACAACAGCAGAGAGCATCTGCTCTGTCCTGAATAGCTTTTCTATGTGATGTTCCTAAAACCACTCCTGTAATTTCTAGTAACTGTTACATTATCATCACCAGGTCATTTGGCCCTTCAGTGTTTAAAAGTTGAAAGTATTCAGAGTCCATTTTTCCTTACCTTATTCTGTTACATTATCTTAGTCAAAAAGCAGAATAGAAATGCACCTTTATACACTAACTAAATAAGATATATACATAGAGAGCACAAGATTTCATGAACCCAAGTTCACTTTATCATATGCTGTGAAAGAATATGCACATACGGAGTATAAGAAGGGACAGAAATTAGAATACAGAAGACAAGGGAGAGGAGAGAGAGAGAGTGGGAGGGGGGACCAGTTCTAGGAGAGAAAAGCAACTGGTGATCAGTAAACCCATAGAAACAAAGGAGGTCACAAAAGCTAATCCATGTGATGAAATAATAATTCATAGTCTTGGCTGCAGATGATGGATCTAGTAGTGTGCTTAGGATGAAAGCTGGTGGCATGAAAGTAGCAGTGGCGTTTGCTAGGTTTGCAATACAACATGGTGGCAATGCAGTCACTGCAAACCTTCACTGTAGTGTCTAGGAAATGAATCTGCTGTGTGGACTATTCCAGAGTTAGTCTGATGGGGTGGTGGAAGTTGCTAAAGCCTTGGTGAAATTTCTCTAGAGATTCCTTCCCATGTGTCCATATTAAGACGATGTCATCAATATACTTGAGGTATGCCAGGGGGATGAGAGGGCAGCTGCAGAGGAAATAAACTTCAAGGTCTGTCAGAAATATGTTGGCATACTTGGGAGCCATACATGTTCTCATGGCAGTACCATTCATTTGTAGGTGTAGGGAATCCCCAAACATGAAATAATTGTGGCATCAGTAAGGACACTGATGCTGGGTTTTTTTAAAAATGCTTTCCATAGTGCTTGGTAACACAAGGAAAAATTTCCAAAAGTGACTCTCTCAAAAAAGAATTTGATAGAATTATTTTAATAAGACACTGAATAAAGGTTAAAAAAGAATAATAAAAACACTAATATAAGAAGAATTCTTTGTCCATTTATAGCAGTTTTCAGGAAAGTATCAAAAAGTTTCTGAACATTAACTAGTACAGCTTGAAACAGTAATCTCCAAAAAAGTGCAGATAAAATTCTATGTAATTCCTATTTTTTCAGTATTGACAAACACAATATTAAGTAAAAATGAGTCAGACCTCAAATAAACAAACCCATTTAATTTCTAAAAGTATATCACATCTGAGGTTTTTCTTCTTTTACCTTTGTTTTAAGTTTTCTGATGAAAGTTACATTTCAACTTTTTCTTCATAACCAAAACCTCATGAAACCAGAAACTTATCTTTTTAAATAAATGGAAATTGATATTCTTACCTAATCACTTGGCTCTGGGAGCTGAGGCTTTACAAAATATCAAATGTCAGGAGGTTTGCGTTTAAATTGCATGGGTTAGTAAAGTTGCATTTTTCTAACTACTGAGATACTGCTTCCTGAGATCAAGCACATCAGCTGTTCAATAGTGCATGGAAACAGTGTACATTAATTTAGGACAAGAACTGAAGAAACAGAGTAGCTCAGCCTTCAAGGCACATTTCATATTGTCATTCCCTGAGATTAAATCTGTCCAAAAAGCCATACCTTTACAAATACTGACAGATTTTTATGTATACAGTATCCGGACATTAATTTTAGTTCTCATCAAAAGCCAACTATACTTTCAACTCTACAGGTCGCCTTCATACCGCACAGGGCCAGTAGCTGAGACCGGGATGATGCAAAGTGTTCCTGAATGGTTCCCCATGCAAACAATAATTCAGCCCGACTCTGCTCAATTAATAAAAGCTTACTCAATTACCAAATAAGGTGGCAGCACTGAAATACTAGAGGAGGTGGTCCCACTTTGAAACCTCTGCAGTATCCCTACAGAATAAATCAGTCAGGGTAGTATTTAAGACCACAACATCCCAGTAGATAAAAACACAACTACTGTATTTCTAGTGATTGTGGGAAGTTCTGGCCAACATTCATACAGTGTTTTCATTTCTCTGTTTCCTCAATCTACTGATCCAAATGTTATTTGCCATCATCCCAGATATTTGAACTAATCTGCTTAAACTAGTTCATGCATTCTTCTGTTCCTGAGGAGGAAAAACACATTGATTTTTGCCTTTGGACTGACAGTGACACTGTACAGTCTAGTGGTGATATAGTTATGAATCCCAGCTGTCTTGGTAAGGCAAAGCCATTACCATTGGCTTTTCCTTTATATCAGTTTGTTGGTTAGTTGAACTTTCTTTGTACCTCTTGAAACCCACTGTAGTAAATTATACTGATTGCAGAAGACATTCTGGAAGACAAGATTGCAAAGCTGCTTATTTGTAGTTACCTTACAGTTGTTGATCTTAGCCAATAAACTGCTGACTGATCACTGCAAATGTTTCTGCTTATGGAAGATATGCAATGTGCTGATGCTTAATTTACTTTAGCTTCTATGCTGCCAGTCTTTTAGCATGACAGATAAAACTGTAAAGGAATGCCCTGCTTGAGAGAGGCCACAACAAGTGATGCACAAAATCTATGGGGAGGTATGATGGCTGCCACGTTGCTCTGAAATACTCCCTGCTGGTCTGTCTAATACATGTCATTGGCATCACCTCTGAAGTGCACTGTTATCCACTATTCCAGCTGGTGTAGCTGCAGATGGTGAGGAAAACATTCAGCTATGCTTCTAAGTTTTGTCCATCACAGCTAAGATACTTCAAAGGACCCTGGGTGGGAGGCAGAACGGAGTGCCCATGTGTGCGTGAGGGAATATACAGCATCAGAGAGAAAATAAATATCATAGAAACTGCTCAGATTTCTTCCAAGGGCTTTAGTTTGTTTTGAGTGATAACCAAACCTGGAGCTCCCCTTGACTTGCCTTAATTTTCCCATTAAATTGTTCATCGTAATACCCTATGCCTAACTGCATGAAAAGTTGTAGTTCTTATAATATGGCCTGGAAATTCAGATGTACCAGCCACAGAATGGAGTAGTTTACGCCTTCTTTTTAACATCATCCGCTGCAATACTGCATTGTTTTGGGCAACTAGTGGGGCTTTACTAGCTTGTGACATTTCAATAGGCAACATCATATACAGCCGATCAAGCAGACTGTGAATACTAGCAGCATACCATCTTGGCACCTTTCTGACTCAGGTAATCCCAAACACTGCTAGTCACTTACAACCACTTTACCTCCTGAAGCTTGATAGAAAGTTTGGTCCCGGGGCAAAACTAGGGAGGGGCGAGACAGTCACCAGCCCTAGGTGCCAACATAGAGTGGGCACCGGCATGGCCCACTCCTGCTAGGAGTCTTTCCATGGCATGCAGAGTCCTGTGTAGCCCAGCCATAGGGAGCTGGGTAGGTGCAGCCAGGCAGGGCAGCACCACACCCAGCAGTGTATCTGGTTAGGAGGAGGAGGGTGGAACGATGTCTCTTTTCCCTGGTGGGTTTTGTCATGGGATGCTCAGCTCTGCCTCTGAGGGCGAGGGTGAATTTCCTCTCCTCAAGCTCCCCAGTGCCTCTGCCTGTCCCTCAGTGGCAGCAGCTCAGTTCAGGCTGCTGCTGCTCAAACAAAGAGTCCCAGTAAGTAAGACTCCTCTTTCTCTCCCCTCTCTCTTCCCCTCTTCCTCCTCCAGTGGTCAATATAATGCATCCCCCTGCCCACAAGCTGCTAAAAAAGCTTGCAATACTGTTTGGCCTTCACTTGGCATCTCTCGAGTCTCAAATTCTAGTTTAACCTCACCCAATTTCATTTCTTCTTGTAGACCCATCTCCAACATAAATGCATTTAATAAAATAAACCATGCACCATGATCACGTTATCCAGTGCTATCTCATTTTTTTCTTGTCCTCCTCCATTCGTCTTCATTTAGATAGTCACCTTGCTGGGGTCACCTGACCCCAGTTGTCTTTCCTGCTTGGTGCAGGGGGCTGGACCTGATGATCTTCCAAGGCTCCTTCCAACCTTACAAACTATAAATCTATGAATCTGTTGTTTTTTGTATTAATTTTAGACTGTCAACTATTTAGAGCAGGAACTGTCTTTTTGTTCTGTGTATGTACAGCACCTAGCATATCCAGGTGCTGGTCCATGACTGGAGCTCCTAGGCACTATGGGAATACAAATAGCAACAACAATATATGCAAATATATATACACAGACACACACAGACTATTCATATTACATGAAACTTCCCCCCCGCCCCAGTGCAAAGAACTGACACAAAAAGGCCGACGCAATGTAACACTTAAATTCCCTTTAAGGCTTCAAGTTAGGATGTAAGTGGGATTTAAGTGGTGTGTAAATGTTGTGCAGGCCCACTGCACAAGCTAGACTTTCAAGCACCTTGAGAATGTCTAATATAAACAAAGTAAACTGCATTGAATCAAATGTTTAGTTTTGGAAATGTTGGCTGTTCTAGAAGTAATAATCTAAACTGCCATGCCTGAGATAAGCGTAGCATGGTATATTTATATTTCCCCCATGTTTTATTTTGCTTTCATTAATATATACTATATTTTCCTTCTTAGAAATACTTATGAACCACATGCTCTCTCTGTGTACTTTTGTGAGGCTACTGTTGAAATTGGGCAAAGCTGCTTATGCATATAAGGGCAGAATTCACTTGGTAATTATATTTAAATTTGGGGGGGGTCACAGAGTATTTAGATCTGTTTTTTTATAATTTATATAGAACCATTGACTTGCATGGCATTTAATTATATGTAAGTTTTTTTGCCTCTAGATTGACAGTCAAGTTGTACAAAGTAGTAGCAATGCCGTTATGGATCCAGACAATTTATAATCTGAGGAGCGTGACCTTACTGTCATGCATGTAGTGCTAAGAGCCTGGAGTAGTCCACTAGACATTAGTGCTAAAAAAAGTCAAAGAGCCATCCAAACCAAATAGTCCACTGGGCTAACATGACCAAAAGCACATGACTAGCATCACTTCCAAACCACCTTTGATTCCAAATTGAATGATCAGATGCCCTTTTACAACTGGCACAGGTAGAAAAAGCCTTCAGTATGGTTCACACATGCTCCTGGAGCACATCTCTTAGCAAGCCATTTGAACTGCTCTGTCATCCTTCCCCAGTGACAGTGCCACTAGGAAGGGCAAAATCTTTGCCCCATTGAAATAAATGACAAAACCCCAATTAACTTCAATAGATCAGTCTTTAACCCTGGGCATTTACAGGATTAGGTATTAAGCATCAATTATATTAATACAGGTTTGTGAAGGAATCCAGAGCAGCAAACTATGATATTTCATCTGTTGTCAGGAAACTCATCCTCTCACAAAAATTACTTTTGTCACCAGGCAAAGTTATATGAAACTAAATAGGAGATAAATAGCATTCTGTACCCCTTAGTTCCAGCTGTGCCTCCTTTGTTTACCCTGCACAGGACTCTATGGAGAAGTAGAGTACTGACACATCTAGTGGTTGAATAATAAGAAGAGATTTTTATATTTTTCTTATGCAAAGTTACTCCATTTTTACTCCATTAAAATTAATATTGTTTTTATTAATGTTGGCTCTAAAGGGTTTCTGTGGTTTAAATCAGAATTCACATGTGGGTTAACAAGTTTGGACAGACAGTCCAGCAGGGAGCTGCCCCTCACCAATGGAAAATACCATTTCCATCCTACAGTCTGATAACCCTCTCCATTTCTCCTGCTTCATGCTGAAAGCACTGCTATGCATATATGTTAGACATTAACGGCTGTCATGCTTCATTATAGAAGAAAAAAGGAGAGAGAAAAAATGCCAGTGGTCTTTGAAGAGGACATTTTCCTTATTGATGGCCAAGTCACATCCTTAGAAAGTGGTTGTTTCTCATTAGAGTTCAAGAACACACAATTTCATGCAAGAAAAACAGAAATATGACAAGCAAAGATTATTTTTGTCCTAAACTAGGATTTTAACTGTTGGAAAGTATCGTATGGTTTTCAGTAGCCAAGTGATGATGATTTCATTGTTAAAATTCTAATGTGGAAATCTGGTGCCTTGGGTGAGATGTTGCAACCATTTTCCGTTTCTCAAACAATGATCAAATTCCTCAATGCAATTAACTGCAGTTCACTTCCTGCGATGTATGGTTAGCTATGCCCCTGTGTTCTGTTTTTTCCACCGAACAATTCCAAATTAGTGGGGAAGAAAAATGAATGCATTGTAATGATCAAAGAGGAGTTTTTCCAAAACACATGTGTGGTTGGTTACTAAACAAAACACAATGTCCATGGTTCTTTTTAAACAGGAAGCAGATTTCCATTTTGTTCACTAACAATTTGCTGGAAATGTGCATGTTGTTTGAAAAGTGCTGGCTTTGAATGTCCTTTACAATGGGATCTCAGGAATGATACTGGCCATGAAATGGGGCAGTGGCAAATGAAACAGCCACTCCAGCTTGTAAGGTGACCCATTACAAGACATTGTTAAACATTCAGTATTGGCAGGTCTAAGGCTTCTATACAATCCTGTAACAACCATGTAGGCCAATGATCTGAAAAACAGGTGTGGGCTGCAGCTGCCAAACAACCATCTTGACCTCATCAATGGCCAATAAAGAAATAGAGCCGAAACAAGTTACAGATGGCAAATAACTAAATAAAACGACATTAAACTGCCAGAGGGGCACTGCTGCAGAGTAAATTGGACCTACTAATACTAATTCCATCTTACAAAAAGAAATGAAATTGTTTGCATTATTCACTAATGATGCATGCACAATAACATACTCCAGGGAATCAAGAGTTTCAAAAGTATTTAATGTGCACATTAATAAACAGTGCTGGTATTGTTCATAAAGAAGCTTTCACTCAGAGACAGCACAATCAAGAAAAAGAGTTAGAAAAGAAAACAACCAATCATGATGCACCTTAGAGATGGGGTCATAAAAAATTAGTACTGAAAATCCTGACATTTTAAATATTTTTGTTTTAAATTCTGAAGGTAGAAAATTTGTAACATTTTAAATTTGAAAAAAAGTTGACCAGTTCCATAACTGACTAAGGGCCTGGTTACACAGTAATTTGGGGCAGCCACAGCTCCTGGAGCTTTTAACCCCTGGATTGTCAGCACATTAAAACCTTAAAGTGATTTTAAGCACTTGTTCTGCAGCTCAAAGTTACACCATTCCAGGGCAGGATTATCTCTGATCCACACTACCTAGGTCTTATTCCACTAGGCTAGGGACAGACATTCAAAAAGCCTGAATTGATTCAATTTTTGCAGGTTAGTCTAACATGGCTAGGATAAATCAGTTTATAACCAGACAGACATCCCAGAAATGTAGACACATGCCTGCAGTGGCTTAGGCTAGAAGCTGGCAGGTGCTAGAGCAGCCCTACGTTCCCTTCCACAGGGCTGAGCTGAGGGAGGGTATGGCCAGGCCCTGGCAGGATTAGGGAGTCCCCCCACCCCTTGATAACAGAGCATTATCAGCTGTTATTAGCATTTATCACCCCATCAAAAAACAAACAGCCTCTCTCATTAGTTCAAACTCTTCTTAAACAAAGAAGGAATGGAGGGACATCACCAGCTGAGCTATTGATTAGTGGATACTGCTGTCTGCCACAGCACAGATGTAGCCAGCATGTGGTCTGGTACCTAATGCTCAGATGTCTGTGTAAGGCTGAGGGAACAGGGGGATCCCTGCTTAGCAGGGAGTGGTGAGAGAAGGGGGAGAATGGGTTTCCCCTGCTGCTGTGCCTTCAAGCCTCTGCTGGAGCTGCAGCCTGCTGTGGAGCAGAGAGCCCTGCCCAGCCCAGCCCAGGGAGCATGCCGGGATGCTGGGGGAGTCTGATTTAACTTAAATCAGCAAGGGGTCTAGGACAGACATTGCATAAACCGGTTTGAGCCAAATCAGTTAAGTCTAATACTACATTCAACCAGGTTTACCTCAAACCAGTTTCACCCATCTTCAAACCAGTTTATGTCCACTGAACATCTGTTCTGTTACAGGTTTAAACCAGTTTCTGATCACTTAAACCGGTTTATGTGCAATGTCTGTTCCTAGCCTTAAGGTATGGATGCTCCCCAAAGATATGCTGCTCAAGTGGAAGTCCCCCAACATCCCATGATCTCTCACACCCCTGCCCATACAGCAAGGATAGAAGGCTATCCTGGCTCACCAGCCCTCTAGTGGTAACTCACAGCTACAGCTCCTAGTTCTGCCCTTGCTCACCAGGCCTCTAGTTGCAAGTGGCAGCTGTGCAGGTGGGGAACAGTCAGAGAAAGATTCTAGACTAAGGGTGTGACTGCTCCAAACTCCAAACTAGCACTAACACTGATCAACATTTGTGTGCTTCATAGCATAAGGTGTAATGAGACCTTAAAATAAAGGAGAAGGAAATTGTACTGAAACAACCACAAATTTTTCCTCTGTTTTAGATTTTTGCAATTGCTAATTTTAACGTGTGAAAATCTGAACTTTAAAAAAAAATGTTGCATTCTCCAGTCCAAGAGACACCTTGGGCTCTTTTATACATGCTGGGGGGGTGGAAAGGCGGGAGGTGGGGGAGAGGTGCTTTAGTTAGAGCAGCTCTAAGACTGCTCTAATTAAAGCATTGCTGTGTTTCAGGTATCAGCATCCCCACATGTAAAAATGGCATTGGGGGTGCTTGAACTAAAGCTTGTTCAAAGAGATTTAGTTCAAGCACCCCTGCAGCCAATTTTTAAACATGGGAATGCTGATACATGAAACGCCAGAGGCTGCTGGAGCATGGTATCTGCCACACTCCTGCAGACTTGATTAATTGAGTCTGCTCCAATGTGCTGGAATTCCAAAGCATCAGAACAGCCTCTACAGTCATGTATAGGTGTCCCTTAGTAGCAGGTGTTCTGGCAAAGTGCCAGGTCTCAAGACTATACAGTGTATACGTCCCTTACTGTATGTGGTAAAAATAATGCAAGAGACAAAAATGCAAAGAGTGAATGCCTGACACTAGTGAACTAAACAGTGTAAATGTTCTACATGGTGACATTAATGGAGCCCTAAGGATCCAGAAGAATTATGAGAGAAGTCAGATGTAAAAAAAGGATCATTAGCCACAGATTTTACTGTCAGTGGGCACGTCTACAGAAGACATTTAATGCACAATAGACTAATTCTGTGTGTCACGGCAAAATCAGTGCTAATGTGCTAATGTACAGTAGAATCAGTCTACTGTGCATTAAGTGTCACAAAAAAAAGTGCACCAATGCTACTGCACATCAGTGCCAGCTACTGCGCATTTAATATTACCTCATATTAGATGCACTAAACTTAATGCACAGTAGCAATGACACATTGATGCACATGTAGATGTGCCCAGTGTATCTGAATTAGTTAGAATAAGGAAGAGGGCTTTCTTAAAGGTACTGATAAGAAAAGAGGATTGACTATGGGATAGTAGCTGGTGCGCAGGAAAAGGAGTGCTGATAAGGTAGTAAGGACACTGTCCTCAACGATATTACATTTGTTAAAAAGACAGAAATAGGACTAATACTTTTAAGTGAGCCAGATAGTAAAATAGCTGGGAATTTCAGGATTCTGTGAATCCCATAACAACTTGTAGTAGCAAAGAGAGCATCTGCCTAAATAGCAAATAGAGGTAATATTCAGCAGAAAGTTAAGGCAATGAGATACAAATACTGGCTTTACCAAAGTCTTTGCTTTAGAAGCCATTCTGCCTATAGCCCTGAATGGACAATGGGATGTATATAATCTTCAGAATTACCTGACATACAAAGGAGGAAGTGAGAGGAATGAACCAATCAGGTTCATTAGGGATCCCACCAAGGGTTACCATATGTCCAGGTTTTCCCAGACATGTCCTCTTTTTGGGTCCTCTGATCTCTGTCTGGGTGATTTTTTGAAATATTAACAAACATCCAGGATTTTGCTGATAGAACTGCATTTCCCAGCTTGCCTTAGAGGCATGCATGTTTACCAAGGATCCAGGTTTTCTGTTTGCTGCAGAAAAACATGGATTTTCCTCTTTAAAGAAGAAAATATGGGTTTTCCCTTGCAGGCTGGCAGCCTTCCAACCTGCAAGGAGCTGCTTAGGATGATTGGATGCAGGAAGCACCACATGCACCTGTGTGCACACACTCATATGGTCATGATGCAGCCAGGCAGGGAGGTGGAAGCAGCCCTGGCATCTGGATGCAGGGACATCTATGGGAGGCAGGGGTTGGAGGATCAGGTCTTGAGGACTGTCCGGGAAGCTGTGCAGGGGGAAGGGTATGTGGAGGGACTAGGTGTGCCAAGGGGGATGGGTGCATGAAGGCACTGGTGGGGTGGTGGTCAGGCACCGGTGCTGCAGCAGAGATCAGGGGTAGGGAGAGGGGACAAGGGGGCCCTTTGGTGGTGGTGGGGAGCTACACAGCCAGGCCAGTGGCATCAGAGCTGGTGCTTGCAGGGGCAGTTGTGGGGCAGCCAGGAGGTGCTGCCCAGGGAGGGCTGTGGCCAGGCCTCCTAGCATGGTGTGCGAGCCCCAGCCCAGGGTGAGGGGCGCCACAGGACTCTCCTCCTCCTCCCTCCATCCTGCACCAGGGCTGAATTTGCTCTGCCATGGCCCACATGAGCCAGAGCCACTTCAGCCACTGCATGCCAGCCTGGTCAGGGCAGGGCCAACTGGGGTCCCCTTCTGGCAAGGCTGGGGGAAGCAGAAGGCTAGAGGTCAGGAGTGAGGGGCACCAACAGGGCAGGGGAGGGCTGTGGCTTGGGAGTGAAGGGCACCAGGGGGGGCAGGGGCCTGCAGCTTGGGAGTGCAGGGCACTGGCAGCACGAGGTGGCTGCTGGTTCCAAGTGAAAAGCACCAGCAGGAACAAGGTGTTGCAGGTTGGTGTGTATGCACCTAACTGATTTGTGTGGGTCAGGCCAACTCTCAGGATCTCAATATTGTACTATTAGACAGGAGGGTATGACACAATCGCACATATACAAACACACAAATCAATTAGGTGCATACACACACACACTACCAACTCAGACACATACACATCCAAACCAGCGCAGGCACATGCATACCTATCACCAATTCAAGCACATATACACTACACACCAAAAATTAAACAACAATCAGTTGTCAATACCCACACACTCTGTACACATACATGGGTCACTAACTTGTATATCACGCACACAATGACATATATGTGTATATTCACCAGTTCACACACATACCACCTAGCTACACATACACACACACGTGAGTTCCTAACTTGGATGGTATGGTATGTATGTGTGTGTTTGGGGTACTTGGGATACCTGAGGGAAGGTTAAGGGTGAGAGAGAAAGTGTAAGGAGTGAAAGTTGCTGGAACCAGGATTAGAACCAGTAGAATGAGAGAAGCTGGGCTGAGGAACTGAGGCTTGGGGTTACTTAAGGTCAAGTGGCCCCAGGGTTACTTGAGGTCACTAATGCAAGGGAAAAAGCCCAGTGGCAAGGAGGAGACAGCCAAGAAAGAAACTGAGGCAGAAACCTGGGATCTTGGGGCTGGAAACTGAGGCTGAAAGCTGGGAGCTTGGGGCTGGAACTGAGACTGAAAGCTGGGAGACTGGGGGGCAGATAAGTGGTCCACCAGTGTTTTGCTGCATATCCCCCCCCTTGACATTAACCTTACACAAGGGTGATGTCACTATACTGTGTGGGTTACTGAATACCATTGTCCAGCTATATAGAAAGGAGATGTGTCATCTTCAACTGGTTTGAAGTTAAAACAAAACTTAGGCAGTTAAAAGAAATTAGAAGAGAAAAACCTTGGGGGGTGGAAGAGAAAGAAAATAACATAATAAGGTTGATTTAAACAGTTACAATGGTATAGTTGTCTCTTCGCTTATTAAAATATGACTTTGATTGCAGTTTTTACACACATCTTGTTATACTGATGTTCTAAATAGCATTTAAATCCTTGAGAGAAGGGGGGAAAAAACCCCAAGAAACTGGGGGTTTTGCTACACCATAATTTTAAATGTCAGTGGTTAATGAAAATAAGGGAATGGAGCAATAAAAAGTCTTTAGGGCTGACCTAAAGGGCAGGTCTGAAAAATGAGAGACTCAGGAAGCAGTGTGCAGCATGATCCTCAGCCCTTGGTGTCAGCCTCTTCTCTATGCCCTCATCTCAGGACAGGTTATGTCTGCAGGGTACTAGAAAGGAGCAAGCCATGGCCATAGCACAAGGGAAAAAGGCTTCTTCACCACACCCCACCCCTTCCCCATGTTCCTGTGCAACAGACCCACAGCAGTGTAGTCCTTAGTAAAATCCCAGGGCAGTCCCACAGATTGTTGTCAGTAGAATATTTCTGACTATGAAGCTTGATATTCCTTTTGAGAGAAAGTGCAACTACACTATCAACCCTCCATACAACTCACAGTCATCTGTCTGCAGTGTTACTTCATGAAAGTGGTACCATAGCTATTAGTTCTACTTGTGGACATCTATGCTTGATCTAGGCTCAGCCAAGATTGATGGCCTTGCTTGGGGCCTCATATATTCAAACACACAAACACTTCATTTCAGCATGTGGGCTGTTATTGAAAAGAAATTACTCTGTATGCTGAAAGTTTTCACAACCCAGCTTTATTTTTCTAGCTTTTAAAAATAGGACTGTATTTATTGAATTTTAAGTTTCAGCAAACAGATTTTAAAACACTATATGCTGTAGAAGTTGATATAAACTGCACCTGTAAGTAACATCTTTGCAATACTCTTGTACATAGGAGGCTCAAAGCTATTTCTCACCAGCAGCACTGATCCACAGACTTAGATGTTGTTAAAAAGCTTACAGTATCAGCAGGGCAACTGCTGCCTCCATTAGAAACATGATACTAAGATGCTGATTAATACCAGGAGGGGGCTTTAATCAGCCAAAGCCATATGCTATTTAACTTAAGATGAAAGTGCAAATGATAATCATTATTTCAGAAAGGATGTATTTAAAAGAAGAGCAGAACAGCAAGTGGCATCTTTTTATCATTAGAGCTTCTTCATGAAGCCTCTTTTTTTCTAATGCTTTATAAGCTTTTATGAACATCTGGATCATTTCTTCATTATATAGGCTTTCAATATCATTATGTCTGATGTAGGGTTTTTAGCAGAGCTATGTTAAACTTCTAAATATACAATTAATTCCTATTAATTATAGTTTTCAAACTGGTGAAATTATCCATCATTAACTTAATCACTTCTATTTTATCTTAAAATTGTATTCACTCTTTTATAATCCCTACATCTAAAGCCATTTCTTTGCTAGGCTTTGTGTGATGTTTTGCATGCTGTTTATATAAAGGTTTGCCAGCCATTTTCATTCCCTTGTAGAACTGAAGCTGCCAGTGGCAGACCATTTTAAAATAGAACCTAATTCAGCTTAGTTGTTTTACCAAGCAGTGCTTTAGCAGGGAAAGAAAGTTGAAATCGATTCTGAAAAGAGAAAAGAGCAAGACTTGATTGTGTCTGATGAGAGTTTAGTGCAGAATCCCATTTCCCAATGGAAAAAAGCCTTGACAATGGAGAGAATAAGCTGAGAGTTATTCACAAGCTTCCAATCCATGTGGCAGTAATTCACCATGAATATAGCCAAGTGCTTTTTAAGTCTGCACCCACACAACTATGCTTGAAGAATTAGGAACATCCTTACTATCAAATTTCAATACATTTAAAGAACAAGAAAGAAAGCCTCACAACCCCATTTTAAGTTTGTTTTGCTACTTATACTGGAACGGCTCCTCAGCCTAGAGTTTGATGGCTTTTTCCTTTCCTTTGTGTGTTTAGAAAAAACAACAGAGAAACTCAAGAGAGGATTAAGAGCACAGGCACAGAGTGATTTAGTTCTTGTCTCTGTCAGATATTTGCCCTGATTTCAGCCACTGGTAACTAGCAATGACTTCACCTACATGGGTTTAGACAGCTAAAGCTGCTGGTGGCACTATTAGAATTTAACTAAGGCTGGTTTGGTGCACTGCTCCAATATGTTTCTTACAGCAGTTTCCTACTGTTAGCATTAGAGAGTTTGCAATGGAGCAGCTATGCAAGTGGCTGCTACCAATAGTGAAATCAGGGCAAAATGCCAAAAAAAGACGGCATTAGCTTTCCTCTGAGAATCCCCCGGCTTGAGTAGGGAACAAAGACAATGAAGGTAAAAGAAAAAGCTTTATCAGCTTCTGCTCATTTTAAAGCTGGTCAAGGCTAGGTGAATTTCATGAAAATGGTAAACATTTTCCAAAAACTAAAACTAAAACATAAACCTAAATTTTCACTCCTGGACTTCCAGTCTTTGTTCAGTGCATTTCATCCCTCCACACACTTTCCTCAGGGCTAAATATCTGAAAGCCCTCTCTAAAATCATTTGTCAACCTGGTTAACATTAGTTGTAATTATTGCTAATAAGTATGTCCTTGGAGTCCATTGTGATACGGAAGTGGAGAGAAGGGTGTTGGATGCTGCAGCAATCTTTGAGAGCTGCTGGTGGGTTTTATCCCCTACAGTGTATTGTCTAACCAGCAGCAGTCTAGTAAGGCAAATGGCATGGTCTATAGGCAAAGATTTAGGAAGAACCACAGCAATCCAGCCAGGCTCCTGATAAAAAGTCTTACTGGGTGCGTCTATACAAGATGCTTAATGTGCATTGGACTAATTTTACTGCACAGTAGTGTGGCTGGTGAAAACTATGCTAATGCACAATAGCTTTAGTCCATGACGCATTAAGCATCACAGAAAAAGTATTAATCTGTGCTAATGCGCAGTAGTGCCAATTATTGTGCATTAAGTTATTCCCTGTTATTACAGGTACTAAACTTAATGTGCCATAATTATGGAGCATTAATGAATGTGTAGATGTGCCCACTGTGCTTCTTTCAGCTCTACTCCCATAACATCAGGAGCAAGCAAAACCTTTTGGCTTCCTACTGATACTGTTGTGCTTTAAAGGGGAAAGGAAGAAGGGAGGAAAGTTATTATATGGCAAGGTAGTAAATACCAATTTGAGCTTCATTACCAAACTTCCCCTGCTGCCATCTCCAGCACTGATCTGCAACAATTAGCATGTGAACAGCTGGCCAGGATTCTCTCTTTGCAGGTTAGCTACTCAGTACAATTTTTGCTATGCTTTGTTTTTGCAGTAGATCTATTGGCAGCACAAAGTCTAGCATGTAGTGATCATTCTGGGATTATGGTACTCCATCGAAATCCTTTTTACTCTTTGCATTTACCTCTAACAGGGTGTATCTACATGAGATGCTACTGCACAGTATCTCATTGCTACCATGCAGTAACACTGTCAGGCACTAACCATGATTCAATGCTACTGCACGGTAATAATGAGTAGCGTCAGAAAAAAATGTGCAGGAACGGTACTGCATAGTAACAGTAACATCACTTATGCAGTATAATAATAAAAAATAATGAAAGCTCAAGTACTAAAATACTATGACCCTAAAAGACCCACTAAATTGTCAACAGATGCTTCTAAAGAAGGCTTTGGAGCAGCTTTGCTTCAAAAACATTGGGATAGCTGGAGACCAGTAGCATATGCATCTAGGGCACTCTCTAAGTTAGTGTCTGTAAGAACAAATTGTGAAAGAAGATTTAGCTCTAATATATGGCTGTCAGAAATTTCATATGTCCATCTATGGGAAGCCTGTGATAGCTGAAGCTGATCATAAACCTTTGGTAACTATAGCAAAGAAAGGGCTGTCGGGCATGCCACCCAGATTACAGAGACTTTTCTTTCAACTGCAAATGTATGATCTAGACATACAGTACATGCCAGGAAAACATCTATTTATTGCAGATATATTGTCCAGAGCATATGACACAACAGAAAATGACAGAACTCCAAACTCAGACGTAGTACATGTTAATCTAATTAAAAGAGTGATTCCTGTCACAGATAAAATAATTGCAAACGCTACTGCTCAGGATACCACATTGCAAAAAGTGATAACAGCTATTTGTGCTGGTTGGCCTGGAAAATAGATACTTAGCCCCTACCCTCAGTTCAAGGTTGTCAGTACTGGATGGCATTTTGTTCAAAGGCTCATGACTTGTTGTTCCAGCTAAAGAAAGACATGTTAAACAATACATGAGGGGCATCTAGGCATTTAAAAAAGCAGAAAGAGAGCAAGAGGTGCTGTATATTGGGCCATCATAAACAATGACATAGAAGATACTGTAAAGGCTTGCACAACATGTCTAAAATACAAATCAATACAAAGAAAAGAGACCATGATGGTCATGGAGAAGCCTATAGCTCCACGATATCAAGTGGGTGCTGACTTATTCACGCATGCAGGAAAAAAATACGTATTAGTGCTGGATTATTTTTACTATACTAGAATTGCATTGATCAAAAACACAACAGCAAATCATATCATAACTCAAATCTTGTGGATGATGCTCATCAGAATAAAAAGCAAAACATGAAAACATTTTTAAAAATCAACAAATTCAAGCAAAAATGGTACTATGACAGGGGGTCCAGGGATTTACCACAACTGCACAACAAAGATATGGTGCTTATTTCAGATGGACAAAGGTGGAAACAAAAAGCTCTAGTTTCCTATCGAGTAGCAGCCAGACCCTATAAAGTAGTCACACCGGAAGGACAGGTGTTAAGAAGGAACGGACGACACTTTCAGCTCATAAAGGGGAGAAAAGAAGCAGCATCATGAGATTCACCAAAAAAAACAGAGCTAACAACAAAGCAACAAGACACGCAGAGGAGATTGAAAATGACAGAATTAGAGACATCTGAACAAGGAAACCAAACAAGAACTGACCTGATAAGGATTGAAAATGCAGAGAAACTGAGATCACTTAAAGCTAAAAAGCCAACACAAATACTAATAGAGACCTGATAAAATATGCTTTAACAATGGGTTGAACTAAACTTCCAAGGTTAGGTATGTTACATGTAAAGGGGGAAGATGTGCTGATACCTTTAATGGTGTTATGTATAAGCTGTTACATTTGCCGGGGGATGCAGGAGGGAACAGCAGATCAGTAGGCCAAGAAGGCTTTCTGAATAAACAAGCTTTATTGTTTTGTAAGTTTGACTCCTTGGTCTTTTGAGAATAACACACCAGGAAGCACTGTGGCAGCCTTTATTGTAGGCCTGAAGGTAAGATACAGACAGAGGGGTGAGGTTCATGCAGCCCAGGCTGGTTGGAGAATATCCTCAGGATTGTTTCTAAACATCAGTGTAGATACACCCAGAATACCTCACAGCTGAGGGCATGTTTTCCAGTGAAACTTCTCAGGGACCTAGCAACCTTCATTTTTTAATTTTTATATAGGCTGCAACACTCCCTACACTATTAATAGTAAATTATAATTGTTAAACACAAGTGCTTCAGAACCTTCTATTGACAGAGAGATGGTACCTTCTGCTTGTCTTCCTCTTCAGTCATCCATCTCTTGCAAGTACAGAGTGAAGCCCTGTTTAAATCTCTTCCAATTGTCTTCCACATTTCCACTTTAGTGGAAGTTGCTCCTTTCTTCCACTCTAGATACTTTCTTTACATTTCTGTTTATTTCTGGTGCCTTGTGTAACTCACTAATCCATAATGGTCCAACCTGCTCCTCTTGATTCAGCAGTGCAGTTCCAACTGACCGAGCATAAGAAAACACCAATACCACCCAGTTCAGGGATGCTGATTGCAGATTGCTCTTCCCCCTTCCCATCTCCAACCCCTTCAAACCACATTAAAATTTTTGCTTCCCTCATTTTAAAGAAGGATGTAGGCTGACACTGGAAAATGTTGATCCCTGGGAAGGAGCTAAAGATTATTATGTCTCTTATATGATCAGTCAAGTTTCAAAAACTTTTGGCAGCATGGGAGACCCAGAAGCTATCCTCTTCCTGCTTGGAGTGGAAGCACTGATTCCTATCTCTCTTTTTTTGGTCATCACTCAATTTCCTCCCAGATTCTGCTTCTCATTGCTCTCCAGCCTCACTTTTTCTTTCCTAAATTAAATTTTTTAAAAATAAGATTGAGGCTTCCAACCCTGTGGTTCACCTCCAGAAGTGTCACAATACTCCTTCTCTTCCCAGAGGTTGGTGCTGCTCTGGAAGGTAAAGTATTTTGCCTTTGATCACACACACAGTTTTCACTATAATATACTGAAAATTACAGTTTTGCCTTTCAGGCCTTCAGCAGTTAATTTGCTGATTATTTCTTTAGCAGATCACACAATGAACAAGTGGTGCCAGGTGTACAAAATCTGACATCTGATGATTTTTAAACAGAAAACCCAAAATCTCTAAAGTGGTGATGACAACCTGATTACCCACAAGCAAACTACTTGCCTAGATCTACAAGAACCCAGATAGCAGCATCCAGTCCATGAATTAGGTCATATATATATGGACTCCAGAGAGAGCACAGGAACACCACCGAGTAATAAGCCCTGTCTACCCATTCCCTTTCCATGTGTGCCTGAGCCTGTAAAACAGGCAACACAGCTAGCTTAGTTCACCTGAGCAACTCAGAGCAGGTTTGACTGTGCACCCCAAAACAGCTCTCAGGCTATCTGGAGAGCTTGGGGCTACTCCAAGCTGCACAGGCCCTCTCCTGAGACATAAACACTGCCTAAAGTATGTCCAAAATAAGTGGACATCATTTTCATGGCTACAGACTTATTTAGCAATTCCAAACTTAGGCTAATGAGTACATAAACCAGGAACCCAAGTTGGTTGTTTGGCTATTCCCAACTCAGGGTGATCAGCTATTTATAGTCCGGATTGCAAGCAAACAGAGATCGAATCCTTCCAGCTGGCTCAGGTGGAATGCAGCATATTTATACAGCTATTTCTCAGTTTCAGCCTGGAGAAGAGACTGCAGGCCTCTCAACTAGCCTTTCTACAATCCTTGCTTGATAATCTCACCTACAAGTCAATGCTGAGAGACGCGGCAGGCATGAGCTCTATGCTGTGTTAGAATGCACTCTCAGCTGGGTTTCTGCTGTGCTTCTAGCCTTGTGCACCCACAAGGTGAGCAAGGGATTCCAGGGCCATAGGATTGCTACCTCACACAGCTCTCCTTACTTGTTCAGCAGAAAATACAGTGGGCCTAGTCCAAAGTACTGAGTAGTGCCCTGCACTCACTGGAAACCACTCATAATGATAGACAATAAAGGAACTACTGTTTTTACTCAGATCCAAGATTACTTCAAATTTAAGGCACCTCCCCCCTTCCAATAATTAGATTCTATACAGAGGATTGCAGGGTGTGGGGGGTGGGAAAGGCACAGGCATGGAGACAAGGGGTAGAGGAACAGGCTGCAGTTTTCCCATTGCCACCACTGTCTTCCCCACAGTCCTTCCCAGCTGTGTGACCCTCCCCCACCAAACAAACCATCTCTGTCCAGAGCTGGAAGTGGCTCAGCACCAGCTTCAGCCCCGACCCCAGGGCCAAAGCCAGAACTGAGTCACATCTTATCTTGGCCCATACTCAAATTCAAGAATGCTGATTGGAGGACAGGGGGAACACTTTGTTTTGGATTTGAGTATTCAGTTTAGTCAGCAAGGCAACATAATGTAGAACAGGGGTGGGCAAAATATGACCTGCAGGCCAGATCCAGCCCACCAGGCCATTCTATCTGGCCTGCAGGGCTCCTAAAAAATTTAGAAAATTTATATTTATCTGCTCCTGGCTACCTGTCAAACATGACAGGAGCCGGGGCAGTAGGACCCAGGAGGAGCCAGCAGGACTCAGTAGCAAGGCTGGCCTGCCCCTGCCCCACCCTGAGCCCCCAACCCTCTCCTACCCTGCCCCCCCACCCCGAAGCCTCTGTCTGCCACTGCTTTCAGTGCTTCTCTGCATGCTCGCCGGCCACATCACCAGATTGTGGGAGCCCAAGGCCTGTGCCAATATCCCAGGGCCGGGGGAGAGCGTATGTGTGTGTGTGTGTATGTGTGTGTGCATGAACACGCAATGAGGGAGGAAGAGAGGGAAAGAGTGTGTGTGTGTGTATGTGTGTGCACATGTGCATGCAATAAGGGAGGGAGGGAGAGTGTATGTGTGTGTGTGTGTTTGTATGTGTGCGCACACACGCGCAGTAAGGAAGGGAGGGAGAGAGAGTGTGTGTACATGTGTTCATAGGACAAGTCCCACATGCACATGCACCCACACTCCCCCTTGCACTTCCATACATGCAGGCCCCAGACTCACAACCCTTCACACACCCTAGCAACCCTCCCCCACACACACATCCCCCCACAAGCCCTATACCCACCCATACCTCACATATCCACACACACCCCCCTACATGCTCTATCACCCCACACCCACACCCTATATACCCACACACCCACAGCCCCCCAAAAACCTATACCCACCCCCATTTCGCCCCTCCCCCCACAATATACAAGAGTAAGATTTCATTTTATGCTACTGTGCAATCACCTCTATGTATACTACACAAACACATGTAAATCAGGATAAAAATATATTTTTTAATCAGATTAATGAATGTTGTAGATGTTCAATTTTTAGAACATAATTGGGTATTTTTCTGGTTCCGAGATGGCAAAACCCCTTGCTGAAAGAAGTATTTCCGGGGGCAAGGGGAGGGCATTCTGGTGGCAACAATCAGGGGTTAGGGGAGGGACTTCTGATCACAAGATGGCAATCAGGGGGCAGGGCACCTGTCAAGGGGCATGCTACCTATGCAGCCCTCAACAGCTTGCCTAAACTCAGTAAGCAGCCCTCCACCCAAAATAATTGCCCACTCCTGATGCAGAAGCAAAAGCACTAGACTGACACTTGAGAGATTTGGCTTCAATCTCTGATTTTTCTTCAGAACATATAAATCTTGGCTTCACTCCCTAGCTCTGCCACTGACCTGTTGTGTGACCTGCTTCCTTGGAGTTAATGGGCGTGGCTTGCGGTGTCTCCATATACTGCCTTGTGCCATGTGAACACAACCTTTGTTTTCAATTCACCTTCTCTAGTTAAATTGTAAAGCTGCTTGGAATAAAGATTGTACAGAGCCAGATGGAGAAGGGGGGTAGTGACACTCTCTTGGGTAAGTCCTCTAGGTGCCACTTTAATTACAACCTATAGCCTTCTCTTGTAACATGTCAGTAAACCTTAGCCACATTGCAATAACTACCTGCTCCAGGCCATCTGGTGTACAGAAATGGCCTTGCATCTCTTTACATTTAAATATAACCTTTTGAAGGCTCCTCTGATTATTATTAATCACTGCTTGTTAAGTGCTGTCAGAGTTTTCAGCACTACATGAAACAGTGGAGGATGTGGTCCCTTTGTCAGCAATCTTAATAGAGAAAGCATTCTGCAGTGATGTGCTGAGGATGTCACGCGCTGGTTCTAACTCAAAGTGTTTGTCGGGACTTTGTCGCATGTGAGGGCAGGTTTTTTGGGGAGCTGGCATGGAGGAAAGTGTTTTTTACTTTGGATTGAGGTCATCAGCCTTCTAGGAAGAGAGCTAAAGATTAGAGAAGTGAGAAGCTAGTATACAAGGGCAGCAGCATAATGTGGCATAATGAAAGTGAAAGAAGAATACAGAGTCTTGGGGTAGCAAAGGATCAAGAAAGAATAGGAAGAAACAGAGCAGAGGTCTTTGTAGGAACAGAGCTGTACAGACTTTCAAGCTGAGGCTGAGAAGGGGAAGGCTGATTGAAGAATTCAAAGAGGAAAATTGTATGGTTTGGGCTACAATAGGCAAGGAAATAGTTTCAGCTGCTACATATTGGAGGCCAGTATATTCCAGGAGCAATGTACCTATGACTCCTAGCATCCCATGCAGAAAGACAAAACAAAAATACAGTATCCTATTTGAGATGTATTTTTCTCCTCTTCCTGCTGCCACACCTGAGATCTCTGGGAGTCCTGAAACCTACCTTAGTTGAAAAGAACAGAGACTTCTGGTGTACAGTTCTCCATGCAGTCCTGTTTGTTTGCCCTGTTCTCCCCACCCCAGGCCTGAAATTACCGTGTTATAGTGATCTACCAGGTATGCTGTATAACACCCAATAGTTTCAACAGGTATTACCACAAAGTTGAGGCACCTTATTGCTGCTTGGAAGGTTGGGGTTTTAGGTCACACTGGCCTGTTGACTGGTGATGAGCTGAGGTGTGGTATGCTTAAGAGACAATGCTGGCATTTTGGACAATTTCCACTGTACTTCCTTTAATAATGTGTTTTGAAATGCACACCAAAAGCACCCTAAGTTTTGGAAGCTGTAAATCAAATCAACACACACATAAATAAAACCATCATTAACTCAAAATACAGTAGTATTAAGAACAGTTGCTACCGGGATGTAGAGGCAGAAGGGGCTGGCAAAAATGTTCTGAAATACAAGTTCTCCTCTAGGGAAAAAGTCACCCTGAACTCATTGCATCATAGCTGCTTTTTGGCTTCTGAGACAAATTATTGGAAGGAAACAGCCCCTGAACTCTTGAACTATAGCAGCTTGTAAGAGAAAATCCTGCAAAAAGAAAAAAAAAGAAAAGAAAAAGTATTCTGTTCACTCTCTTGCTTTATGACTTGAATTTAAGCACTTGGGAACAAAGACTATCATTGCAGGTCTGTGCAGCACCAAGCATATTTGTGTTCCGATCCCTGATTGGAGCACTCCACAGTATGACAACACAAATAATAATAATCAGGATCATTACTGCAACATGAAATCTTTCAACTCACTTGTAGAATGATGCACTGAGCTAGAGAGAGAGAGAATTGTGGGAAGTTTTCATCAATTATCCACTGGTCCTTCACCTGTTTAATGAGGTGTATTTACCAAAATTGCCTTTTATTTGCCATTGCTGTTTTCTCCCTGGAATTGTAAGATCACAGCAAAACCAGGTGATTAACCCTCCTATAACAAATACAATTCCTCCTGCACAAGTGCTGAGGGGTAAAACTTTCTTGCTTCTAAAGTCTTTTGAGAATCCTGAAATTCTTTTCTTCTGTGCTGCATTTTGATGTTGCTCCCCGTGAATATCCTTGTCAGACAATACTAACTCTCCACCTACTGATTGTCAGTAGTTTTCACAGAGTTGACATTCAAAAGACTCCAAGCTTGAAAGCTGATCTCTCACAATAGTTACATTTTCCAGCAAATATTTGGATACCTACCAGACAAATAAAGGGCATGTGGATGTTTCTCTATAGCACATCAACCATGGTATTAAAGACAGGGTGAGATTTTGGGATTTAATTTGACTGAGAAAAATAGTCAAGACAAAGTATAGTTGACTTCATCTTTGAGATGGATTTACCTAAAATTTTATAAGTTAACATTCAAATTTAAAAGCCCTCTTTGAGAGCCGAATTCATGTCCAATGAGCTCAAAGGAAGCTTTTCCACTGACTTCAGTGGACAACGTATCAGCCCCTTAAACACATTAGCAAGAACCACATAGGAAAATCATGCCTATGGTGCCATCAAAGGTGTGACTATAGCTCTTGGGGATACACCCAAGCTAGCTTTAAACTAGAAAGCTTGCTTTAACCTAGTATTTACTCAGCTTCTCAGGAAGGTTTTGACATTCACACTGCCCTCCATGCTGCTGCAGGTACACCACTGCTCTACTGCCCAAGCTAGCTAGTGTAAAGCTGCCTGCAGTACAAGCTGACCCAAAGTGATTAAAAATACTGTAGCCCATGTCTTAAATACAGAGTCTGATAACAAGGAACTTTCTCTTTAGATTCCAAAGATATGAGAAGCAAGGGTTTTGCCAGACCAAATTAGCTCAGTGGTCCATTCAGTCTAACATTCCTGTCTCCAGGAGTGGTCTGCTCTAGGCAAAATGATTGAGGTGATGGCAAAAGTAGAACTGTAACCTCCTTCCTGATCTCCCAACAGCTTTAAATTATGCCTTGAAGTCAGAGATTTGATTGTAGCATTGCAGGCAATTTCAGCTGGAAGAATAAGGAATCCAGTTTCCCTTGTAACATCACACAACAGCAGGGCACAAGTGCAGTCCCTGTGTTTCTAATAAATCTTCTCCTCTGTGCTTCTTACTTTTGAAATACTCAAAAAGGGGCAGAAGCAGAGCTAGGGCTGCACAAGAGGGAAAATACTGCACCTCTGAAAAAGCAGAGCAGCAGGCCTGTTCCCTCTGCAGGCTAAGATCTCCAGAGAGGATTCTTCATAGAGATCATCTTGCAGTGCCCTGGCTCCACACCATCTTTATTGTGAGGTTGCACCTTCAAAGGTACAGTAGAGGTCCTAGGCCTGCCTGCGATAATGAATTCTGTAGATTGAGCACAGTAGTCAAAGAAAAGAACATCAAAGAATTGCTTCCATATTACTCCAGGCTGCTCTTTGTTTTGTTTTGCAGATGATGACAAAATTCCCCATCATGTAACACTTGGTCGTGTATGCACCTCTGACAACCTACAAGTGAATGTAGAATGGCCTTCACTAACTGGTTTCCCTTTGAACCGCTCACCCTTAGGAATATCCTGGGTATTAGTGCTTGACTCTTCATGAACTTTTCTATCCAGTCCCCTTCACCCCATGCCTGTCTAAATCTCACAGCAAGACCTGTATGAAAGAAAGGGTCATCTTTTATCCAGACTTTTTTGTCTCTCTACATTATTTTGTGAAACTTGGATAGAGAGAGCAAGATAAAATAACAAGAAATGAAAGTTGTGTCTCTTAAAGTCATAAATAGCTTTCCAGATAGGACACAGGCACCCTGTCTAGTTTTTTTTTTATCTTTTCATAGCATGTCACACATGCCAGAATACAAAAGATATGGATCCAGTGTTTCCTTGCATTACAGCTGCACATCTTTCTTCTGTGACTCAGCAGCTGATGTCTCCATCAGTTTCCTGGAAGTATGAAACCACTACCATACAGTTTCTGTTCCATAAACTGAAGAAGCTAGCCCTAAACTATACTTTCCTTCAGACACACCCTTCTTTCCAATCTCTGCAGCTTCTAGAAACAATGATGATTTATTATTATTCCCAATTTACACATGGAAAAACTGATGCAGAGAAATCAAGTGACTTACCCAACGTTGTGGAAAGACTCTGTGATAAACCTAGTATTAAAACTCAGAAGTTTCTGGTTTCTGGTGTTCTCTTCCCCAACTGCTGGATGAAACCAATCAGAATGGCCATTTACCAGCCCGCACAACCAATGTAACCTAACATTTGAAGCTTATTCTCTACTTCCTGAAAGCTCTTGTATCAGAAGAACCTAATTTTAGCAACATATAATAAGATAATTTATTCCAAGTGGGCTGGCTGTCCCAGAAAAATTGCCTGGAGAACTTCCCTGTATGAAATGCCTGTTCAAGTGGATTCCAAAGTAGTAGTGACAATGAGTCGCTACCATCTGGTCAATGCAATGAATTAGAGTTCTCAATGCAGGTTCTAGTAGATAGGCGTCAACATTAAAATCATCACATTTTATCCTAAAGAATACCTTTTTTTTCATTTTCATAAAGAAGACTAAGACTGAATGGTCATAAGGGTCCCTTCTGTACAGTGCCAGGACATTTTGGTTAAGCCCACAAAGCCACTGACCCTGTGTTCCTCTCCTGCAATTCAATAGATTCATCAACAGTGTCAAACATCTGCATTAAAAAGCATTAATTTTCCAACATCAAGACATGCGATAGGCAGACAAAGCTCTAAGCGACAAAAATGAATGTTCGATCTTCAGAGGAAGTGGGCAGTTCTGTGCAGTTCAATGCACAAAGTAACATCCTATTTATTCCAAAACTGCTCATTGTCTGTTTCAAATATTTACACCACAGCAAGCTGTGAACTGTGGGATTGAATTTAACTTTTGGCACTTTCCTTTAATGGGACATGTCATTGATTTGGCTTAGACTGTCTATTAAGATAGTGGACACCAAAACAGTTATGATTCACTTCTTGTGCTTTCCCCTGCATTCTTCTTCCAAGTATACATCGTATGTCATCTCAAACTGCAAACTGCCATCAAATTAACTACAGTCAGTGATAGGGAGTACATTTGTGATGGTTAAATAAAGCCACTGGAAGAATGCTTATTTCCATTTGAAATACAAGGTTTTTTACAGAATCCCTGCTTTGGTTCCATGCTCAAACATGCACACACATACACACAACACTTTTTCCTAATCTCTTAAACTTAGGCTAGGCAGAGTTTTAAGGTTTGCAGAGCTGTTCTCCAGCTGAGTGTTTCCTTTTAGATATGCACACCTCCTTGTTGGACATTCATTATCAAACCTTGTGTTTGCCTTTTATCTACAAGTCCTCTTCAGTGTTCAGCATCAACTACATGGACACCTTGCAGATTGACATTTCTTCATTCATGCTTTACCTTAAACAGCATGCGAAGACATCAAAGAAGGGGAGCCGACTTTGATGTTACAAAATGAAAAACGCCTCATGATTTGCCAAGACCAAGGGAACTTCTAGTTTGCTCTTTTTCCCTTAAAGAAAAAAATATTATTTTCCCCACGGACAAGTGAGAATCTTTGCCTATTTCCACCCAACTTGCATAAGCATTTTGTTCTCAACTTAAAAACAAGCCTCATCTTGTATTGTTCCATGAGAGTGCTCACCTGAACATCTAAAACTATTGTACATGCTTTGGGGAAGACCTGGAAAAACACAAACCATTTGAAAAACATATAGCTGTTTAATTCCTATGACTTTTACTTGCCTCATGAAAGGCAGAATCTATCCACCAATATTCATAATACTTAACACTTAGGTTTTTTTTTTCATCTATAGCTCTCAAAGCATTTTGTAACTTTGTAAGTAAGCATTATTATCCCTATGGTATAGACAGAGAAAATGAGGCACAAAAAACAAAACCAACTTGAACAAGATCACACAGAGATCTGAACACAGGTCTCCTGACTCCTAATTTCATTCCTTCTTTGTTGAATTAAAAATTCAATGTAACCTATTTTTTTCCAAACATGATTGTTATTATAGATCCCATAATCTTTTTTGGGGGGAAGGGAGAGAGAAGTGGGGACTGATCATTTTTAAAGGGCGTAAAAAGTTAATCGCCTGTGTGCTATAAATCTGATCATTTATAAAATACCCCAAATTAGAGATAGAAGAAAAAAAGAACCAAACTCACTAGCCAGTTCTGAACATTTAGGTTTAGCTCTTTCAAATCTTTATTAAACACAGCATGAGGCAAGATTTTATAACCCTATTTGTACTCCACAATACAATATGCTCCTTAATTAGTTGGAAAATGGATTGTATAGGACAGGGGTGGGCAGAGGGCCACTTACTGAGTTTTGGCAAGCGTTGAGGGCTGCATGACAGGCAGCCAGGAGCAAATAAATATTAATTTTCTAAATTTTTTAGGGGCCCTGCGGGCTGGATCAAATCGCCTGGTGGGCCGTATCCAGCTCACAAGCTTTATTTTGCCTACCCTTGGTATAGGATATGGGCATAATTCTGAAAGTTACTGAACTTCACTTCCAGTGAAGTCAGTAGTGATAATGCTCAGCACGTATAAGATGCTTATCATATAGGGGTAGAGTCGTCTATATCTATGGCCTGTAGCAGGAAGATCTTACAGGCTGAAGGACAAGAAGGACAGTTCATAACCTGTGGCCGCCTATTTTGAATCATTTCTAGGGATTTTTGGTCTTGTATTCTGTTTTATTTGGAGCTAAGAAATTACTTTTACTGCACTGTTCCTATAAGGACAGCAGAATTGTAGCATAATTAGTCAAAGGCGAAGGAGTTTCAAAATTAATATTTGTTATCAATTTTCCATACTGCAAGCGAAACTGAGAGGACTATCACAGGAAGAGCATTTGGAGATTAAATGCTGTTAGAATGCTGTCTAGCTTTCTCACCACATACATATTATTAGGACTCATTGACATCATGGAAATAGCACAATTTCCCTGTCTTATTATATATAATATGTTAAATTTTTAGATTAACTAAACACTCTCTCTTTACTGGTGGAGAATGACTAGTCCTTTTCTGTTCTGCTGCTGGCAATGTGGCTTTTGCTATTTTTCATCAGATGTGGTTTGTCAGGGACATGCCCAGACGATAAGTCAGAATAAAATCCAGTTTTCCTTGAGGTGTATTTGTAATTTGCTTGCTCCAAGAGGAAAGGAATGAAAACTTTGGTCACATTGTTTACACTACAAAAACTACATTTAAGCAACCGAATGCCAGGAGACCCTTCACATACCATACAGCTAGTTTCACTTTTACAACAGAATCCTTTCAATAATTGGTGCCTATCTTATAACGTGTGTCAAACATTTACCATAACTGATTCAGCAGGAATGTGTTTTAGCCAGACTTGCTGCAGCAGAGAATTTCTTTTATTTTCAGTTTAGGCTTTGGAATTTTTGAAAACAAGATGTAAACCTAATTTACTCTATTTTTGGCTTAGTTATGCTTGGAGAATAGAACAGAAACATTCAGTCTTGACCATAGGTAGAAAACCTTTTCTGGCTGCAGGCTGGAATTACCCACCCCGGGATCAGAGGCAGGCAGCTGGGCTGGGGCTTGGTTACCGCTGGTGCTCATCCTTATGGCAACACAGGGACAGTGGGCGCAGCTGGCCTTTATTCCCCAGTGACACTGGGAGAGCACCTGTAGCCCCTCTTTACTGAATGCAGCCAGAGCCTCACATCCAGAGTCCAGATCCAGTGGTTCCACAAGCCAGGTCTGACATAGGCACCTGGTCTTAACTACAAGGCACCAGTTGTTTTTGGTTGTGTACCTTTCTCCCCAAGCAGAGAATTGCACACCAGAAACTACTGAGAGTACAAGCTTTACCTCCCTGAATGTCCACTTGAATGGCTGAAAGAAGAGAGCCAGGATGGTAATCAGATCCTGATGAGATCGTAGTGAGAGCAGCCATGCCTATTTCACAAAGCCTTCTGATGTTCCAGAGGCCTGTAAAACATTTAATCACTGGAGTTCCAGTAAGTTGAGATTTGTTGTGAGTACTGTACAGAGCACTCATCATAGATAAAAAGCTGCCTGGTAATGCTCTTACTGCTACAGAAGCCAGAATCAAGTATTTTTGGTGATTTATCCTAGCATCATCCTCCCCTTTGAAGGGGATGCAAGATTTTTGCGGCCACATAGCATTAGATTAATGTAACTATTCATTTACAGGTCACTCAGTTCCTCTTAGTCAAAAGAAAAAAACCTATCATGTGTCCAGTCCTGTAAGGTACCAAATGTCTTCAATGGTTATACTATTACAGTTCATTCACAATCCCCTCTCACTGTACCTAGCAGCATTCATCTTTACCTAATATAGTTCTATATGTGCTTTCCTGTGCACACTGCACCCATGGTAGGGAACAGATTATACTATGCATGTCAAACAGGCAAGCATCACCATGTGAGATGTTTAATATATAAGTTATGTCCGGCCAGGTTTTATATGACATCTGCGTAAGTCAAGGTAAGCCTCGAAAACTCAGTTTGGTGTCTCTGTCATTAGCAAATCAGTGTGCTTTTGGCTTTGGTTCTGGCTCTGAAAAAATCTTATAGGTTAGATTACAATACAATCAACATAAGGAAGAGTTTAGCTCAGAGCAAAGCTATCTTACCTGGCCCCGCACAGTTTGCAGAAAGGAAAAGGACACTTCTGGGTTTGGTCTGTCTTAAACCTCAAATCCTCAACCATTATCCAGCCCATATGGCAGCACATCAGCTTCATCACATCTCACCTTCAGGAAATCACCTGACTAAAGGAACATGATGCACAGATTCTCTTGAAGGTTATAAAAGTTGGGCTCAGCATGGACTGCAAGAAAGAAAAAGTGTTGGCAAACAAATAACATTGTTTGCACTAGTCTAAGGGAGGTTTGTGGGTGGGGTGTGTGAGAGCAGGGCACGTGGCCTGGGTGCTGCCTAAGGGGAAGGGCACCAGAGGATGGTGAGAGAGAGGTACCTCATCCTGGTGTTGCTGCCTGTCCCACTCTGCCTGTACTTTCTGGCTGCAGGAAGCAGACAGTACAGGCAATGTGCATTATAAAGTGCAAGGTATTCTGGGAATCATAGTTTTGTAGAGTTCACTGCTTCTGTGGGGAGAACTGATCCCATTTTTTGCCACAGAAATCAGTGTATTTTTTGTCTTCTGGACGTGGGCTTCAGTAGGAAACTCCACTGCCACTCTAGAGAGCTACAATTCCCAGAACACCTTACACTCCTGCCAAGCTCTCTGCCTGGGACTGTTCTTGTGCTTGCCAGCCAGAAAGTCAAGGAGAGAGGTGGTGGGGCAGAAGAGGGAGAGACTACTTCCTGGGCACATTTTTTTCCACATTATGCTTCTGATAGTTTCATAACAGTTCAGTCCTGAAGGCCAGATTTAGGGCATGGGGAAACTAGGGGTGTAATCCCTCAGATATGTAGGGAGTCAGAAAAAAGCAAGGGTAAAATTGGACCCTTGCTGAACCAAATGGGACAACTGATAACTGACACCCAGGAAAAAGCCAACCTACTTAATGGGTATTTTGCATTGGTCTTTTATCAGCCCAAAGGGACTACCCTGCGTAGCATGACGCAGGACGGCCAGGGTGAGGACATATTCATACCCAGCATCGGTGTAGACCTTGTAAAGGAACACCTTGAGAGGCTGGACATCTTCAAGTCAGCTGGTCCTGACAGATTACACCCTAGAGTACTCAAGGAGCTGGCAGGTGTCATAGCCCAACTATTGGCAAAAATATTTGAAAACTCATGGTGCTCAGGTGAAGTACCTGAAGACTGGAAGAAGGCCAATGCAGTACCCATCTTCAAAAAAGAATGGAAAGTAGATCCTGGGAATTACAGGCCAATTAGCTTGACCTCTGGAGAAAATTATCAGAGACCCTTCTTGATAAGCTGGCTGATGGCAACATCCTGAGGGACAGCTAGCATGGGTTTGTTATGGGTAGGTCTTGCCTGACCAATCTCATCTCCTTCTATGACCAGGTGAAATATCACCTGGACAAGGGAGAATAGATTGACATCATATATCTGGACTTTAAAAAAGCCTTTGATCTGGTGTCCCATGATCTCCTCATGGAAAAATTGGCCAACTGTGGCCTTGTCTACACCACAGTCCGATGCCTGGGAAATTGGCTACGAGGTCAGACCCAGAGAGTAGTAGTTGATTGAAGCAAATCATTATGGCACTTCATGACCAGTGGTGTCCCCCAAGACTCTGTCCTTGGACTGGTTCTCTTTAGCATCTTTATCAATGATGTGGACATTGGTGTAAGAACGCACTGGCCAAGTTCACTGATGACACTAAACTTGGGGGCATAGTGTCCACACCTGAGGATAGGCTAGTGATCCAGGCTGACTTGGATAAACTTAGTAAGTGGGCTATAAACCTGATGATGTTCAATACCAAAAAATGCAGGGTACTCCACCTCGGGGGAAAAAAACCCGCAGCATGCTTATAGGCTTGGCAGTGCTACGCTAGCTAGCACCATGGCTGAAAGAGACTTGGGGGTCATGATTGACCACAAGATGAATATAAGCTACCAGTGTGATGTCACAGCTGGTAAAGCAAACAAAACTCTGGCTTGCATCCATAGATGCTTCTCAAGTAAATCTCAGGATGTCATCCTCCAGCTGTACTTGGCCTTGGTGAGGCCACAGTTGGAGTACTGTATCCAATTCTGGGCTCCAGAATTCAAGAAGGATGTCGAGGAGCTTGAGCGAGTCCACAGGAGAGCCACGCGCATGATCAGAGGGCAAGAGAATAGGCCCTATGAAGACAGGCTGAGAGCCATGGGACTCTTCAGCCTGGAAATGTGCAGGCTCAGGGGTGACCTGGTGGCTGCCTATAAGTACATAAGGGGTGTGCATCAGGATCTGGAGGAACGTTCGTTCACCAGAGCGCCCCAAGGGGTAACAAGGACCAATGGTCATAAACTCCTCCAACACCATATTAGGCTGGGCATAAGGAAAAACTTCTTTATTGTCCGAGCCCCCAAGGCCTGGAATAGACTCCCTTCAGAAGTGGTGCAAGCACCTACTCTGGACTCATTCAAGAAATGTTTGGATGCTTATCTTGCTGGGATCCTCTGACCCTAGCTGACTACCTGCCCCTGGGGCAGGGGGCTGGACTTGATGATCCTTAAGGTCCCTTCCAGCCCTAATGTCTATGAAATCTATGAAAAACCAGTAGTGTAGTCGTAAAAAGCTCTTGAGGCATTTCTACCCTAGATCTTCTACCTTTGCTGCCACTGGTGGGTATCAGCAATAGACTACAATTGTCCTTTTCAGTGTGAATAAAGCTATAAGTTCCAAGTTTAAAGTGTGGTTTCATGCATGGTTATAACTAGGGGTCTATTTAAAACGTGGAGAAACTAAACAATTTTTGTGGTTTGGTCACATGATATACAAGAAAGGCAATTACATGTAGAGTTGTCCAAAAAGTTTAAAAAACTAATTTATATTTACCTTAATAAAAATAATCCATTAAGGTAGCTGCCAATGCTCCAGTGGGGGAGGAGGAGGGACAAGGGGAGAAAGG
>NW_017728998.1:32618940-32621511 GCF_001723915.1 Gavialis gangeticus | reverse complement strand
AGGGGTCTATTTAAAACGTGGAGAAACTAAACAATTTTTGTGGTTTGGTCACATGATATACAAGAAAGGCAATTACATGTAGAGTTGTCCAAAAAGTTTAAAAAACTAATTTATATTTACCTTAATAAAAATAATCCATTAAGGTAGCTGCCAATGCTCCAGTGGGGGAGGAGGAGGGACAAGGGGGCAGCTACCATTTTCTGTGTAGCTGGAGCAGCCCTCAGTGAGGTGACTGCTGCCCTTTGTCTTACCCCCTGAGCCAGCACATTACCCACCGCAGCCCAGCTGCGAGGCTGGGCTGCAATGGCAGTGAGGACCACTGGTTCCCACTGGGGAGCCAACATTTTATTTTTATTAAGTTTTTATTTTTTTAAGTTGATTTCACAGACAATCCCATATTTCTCATTTTCCAAGAAATCTGTGGAATCGTGAATTGAGTAGACCCTTAGTTATAGCATGTCTTTTTGTGCACACAAGAGGAGGAAATAGAATCATTAAATAGTCAGACTCTGATCATATTTAAACATGATGATTTTTGTAGTGGAGGCCAAGCTAGGAATAGGCATACTAGATTAGGAATATATAGGTCAAAGTTCCCCAGCTGAACACTAAATTATTTACTATATATAGGCTAGTATACAGATGAAAGTATTTTTCCCAGTATATAGCATTTTTTATCACATTTTTTCATTATATAACCACCTGTATAAGTGGTGAAAACATACCATGCAATATTTTTTCAAACAGTCATTCAATATTTTACTAGAGACAGAGATTTTAATTCTTGAATCAGCTCTAACAGACCTGCATATGTGGGAGACCATGTTGTTATACATGCCATTAAGCCTGACCTAGCAGGTACTTATGGTCAAAGGCCACTCACATTTTCCATACATTATTTCTGGAAACAAATGCAGTCTGAAGACTGAAGTCTCAGAGCATCAATCTTCTTTGCTGTGGCTGACAGTCTCTTGCTAAAGAATGGAAGAATTTTTTGGCAGAGATTTTAAGTGTCATGAAAAAAGAACATACACGTTAATGTGGATGTTGAAGAGAATGACACTGCCTGGAATACCATTGTTAGTAAAGGTATTTTTTTTGACAGACTTGGCAGATTTTGCTATACCTTTTGACCATATGAAGTTGTGTATGCAACTTAACCTTTTTATTCCTGCCTTTTGGAGTTCAGTCTTTCTGTCACCATTGCCCTCCGTATTCAACTTCTCTGTAGACTCAGTGCTCCTGACACTGTTCATTATTCTGCTCTCTATTTTCAACATTACACTGAAGTGAATACTCTTGTCAGTGCTATTCCCTCCTAGTCAAATCAATAGCTCAATTTCCCTTGGTGGACCTAGTATTTGTTCATCTCTGGAATATAGCATTTGAGCTCTTTCTGGTTTTGCTACTGTCATTCGCAGGGCAAGAGAGCAAAGTTTTAAAATGCTGCACATAAAGTAAGCCATGGATACAAAGAGCTTCATTTATTCATGTCTCTACAGTGTATGTATGAAAGACAGGAAGAATTCTGTAGTGTGCCATATAAGTAGCATGAATTGCTTGGTGAAGTTACACCCTATTAACTTAATTTAACATGAACATACTGGTGTACCTAAATTGGGAAAACTTTCATGGATTGATAAATCTAACAAGATTTCTTCCCCACAGCAATTTGCCTAGCATGCTATATGTTGGTGACACTCATTTGTACATTGTACCTTACAGTAAATGCTGAGTAACTGGTGGTGAATTCTGCCATCTCACTGACTAAACCTATGTTATGTTGTTTGTATGGTAATTAAAGCAAATACTGATTTGTTAAGAAAATGACCATGCAGAGAAAATAAGGATTTCCAGAAGGCCCATATATCCATCTGCATTTCTTAATGTTGCCATAGGAAGCTAGGGGCTTCAACCTAGTGGCTAGAGTCAAAGGTCCTAGTGGACAGTTAGAAGCCAGAGAAAGGTCATGAGGCTTACGGCAAAGGTCAGAGCTGCCAAATCCAAGATGCTGTGGCTAAGAGGCAGATCCAAAATACTAGGCCAAGCTCAATTGCCTAACGTCAAGAAGCAATGGCTGGGAACCAAAAATCAGGGTAGAAGTGGAAGGTCTGGCTATGAAATGTGCACAGGTAAGGTGCTCTTTGCAGACTGGATAGTGCATTGTGCAGTGAGGTCTAGGTTTTAGGGCAAATCCTTAAATAAAGAGCCATAGCCAATCGGGTGTCAAGGAATGGTTGCCTTGGATCTGAACTGGGAGAGCCAGTGCAGCCCCAAGCAGGACATACATAATGGTCTTTTATGCCCACCAAGGACACATAATGGGATATGACTCACAGTTATACTAGCAAAGATGTAGCAAAAATAGATACTTTTCTCTATGTTTCTTTGTTCCTTGTTTTAGTGTCAACCCCTGCATTCTGTAATTTTCCACCTACATGGTACAGGATAGCCCACTACGCATGTCTTATAGGTTACCCAGGTTTTGTTTTGAAATGACCAATCAAAATGTAACATGTCCACTGAAAAAAATGCTAGCTCAATAAAATCCACGTGCGCTCTTTGTTTAGG
>NW_017728998.1:32604119-32613940 GCF_001723915.1 Gavialis gangeticus | reverse complement strand
TGTGCAGTGAGGTCTAGGTTTTAGGGCAAATCCTTAAATAAAGAGCCATAGCCAATCGGGTGTCAAGGAATGGTTGCCTTGGATCTGAACTGGGAGAGCCAGTGCAGCCCCAAGCAGGACATACATAATGGTCTTTTATGCCCACCAAGGACACATAATGGGATATGACTCACAGTTATACTAGCAAAGATGTAGCAAAAATAGATACTTTTCTCTATGTTTCTTTGTTCCTTGTTTTAGTGTCAACCCCTGCATTCTGTAATTTTCCACCTACATGGTACAGGATAGCCCACTACGCATGTCTTATAGGTTACCCAGGTTTTGTTTTGAAATGACCAATCAAAATGTAACATGTCCACTGAAAAAAATGCTAGCTCAATAAAATCCACGTGCGCTCTTTGTTTAGGGTTGGCACTGATCTGAGCAACAAGCTCCTCTGTCGGCCTGCTTGCAAGCAATAAAATAGGGTTGGACCCAGCCTGAAAGTGTGACTCGCTTCTAGAGGTGAATTGGACTAGCCTCCAGGGGATAAAATCAGCAATTTATGCAACAAAGATTAAAACAAAACTCAACACCAATGACTCAAACTGAGTTGGAAAGGCTATAGTCTTATCTATGCAGCAGGGCATATAGGTCAGCCACATGAGTCAGAGGGTGTTAGAAGAAACTTTCCCTAATGGTAAGTTATTTCATCCTTGCCCACAACAGGGTATGTTATACCTTCCTCAAAGACATGTAGTGGCTGGCCATTTCAAAACTAGGAGGTTGGGCAAGACTGACCATTGGTCCCATCTCCTCTAGTGCTTCTTGTTCAGCACAGATTTGAGAACTATATGAAACTTCCTGCCCTCTGGAAATCTATGAATAAATCACTTTAAACCTCTCTAATTAGATGAGCTCTTACCAATTGAAAGTCCTGACTAAGCCAACATTGTTACTCTCTTTTCACAGGGATACACACACACACACACACACATACACACACACACACACTACACATGAATCATTCAAACTCTCCAATGTCTTTGAAACATTTCAGAAATTTAGGATAGTACCATCGGTTTTGCTAATTGCTAGAAATGTACAAGGCCATCACATATCAAGCTCATTGCTTTCTCTTTCCCTAATTTTTCTTATCTATTACACATTTTTCCATGAAATAGTTGGAATATGGAATTATTTGGGAATGGCTTTTTTACTATTGCTTAATCTGATATCACTTTCAAGAGTAGACAAATCTCCACACTCCAAATTGATGAGTTTAAAAGTAGGAATTAGCAGTGTAGACTCCAGCCATACAGTGAAAAAAGAAAACCAAAATTCTGCAAATGTCCAGTTCTGCAAATAAACCCGGTAGTCCTTTGAACTAACTGAAGTGATGCTATGTCAAACAAAATTATACTGACAGGACTAAACTCAATCTAACCATCTATCAAAAGAGAGATAAATCTCACTAGAATCATGATAAAGCGTCCAAGTAATTTAAGCTCTTAGGACTCGTCTATACATTTCCATACAGTGACGTTGCTATGGCACCATGTTTTAGTCGTTCCTTTTGGAAGGACTAAAGCATGGCGCAGTACAGGCGGTTACTGCATTATGTTTGCGGTGCACAGTTAGATTTCACTGTTATGTCAGCATAGCAGTGCGCTATACCAGGGGAGTGTTCTGGTATAGTGACGTAGCTGGCAGTCAGGTGTAGACCTGTGTGATTGTTATGTCACTGTAGCACACTGTATGGCAATGGAGTATGTTGCTACATTGCTTTAAGGCAACATGTATATGTACCCTTACTGTAAAAAATAAGTCTTCTATTACATCCAATTCATAGATAGCACAGAAGAAACAGAACTATACAGCCCTGAAATCACAAAAATAGGTGCTAGCTGCTGAATACAGATGCAGCGCTCTGTGTTTTCCCTAAAGGGATATTTGGCCATCATCCCCCAAAACTGCAATGTGAAAATATGTGTAATTTGTGCACTTAGCCCAGATACTATAGTGAGTTGGTTGCTAGAAGGTTAAAACAGAAGCAGTTAAGAATGTGATATGCCTTTGGTCAACATTCTACAAGATAAAAATTTAAGATACCCTTTATCAACATAGAATGGAACTGAACAGGGAAACCATCTTTGAAAACCATCTTTTGTAAATGTTGACCAATAGTGGAGAATTGGACTCATTAACCTAGGAGATCCTCCCTCAGTCCTTTGTTCCTAATGGCAGGAACTCACTGAAGAGTGAGGAAGCACCATGAGGTTCAGCATTTCCCCTGACCCAACACATGTTCGCTGTTGGGTCTAGGGGACTGAGTTCCAGTTTGGTGTGGTGCCCTGGTGCTGTCTTCATAATGGGATGGGGGAAAGGGAGAGGAGGGAACTCAGTCTGGACTTGGTCTGCACTGGAGGGTGGGGTAGGCGGAGTGGAGCCCCCTCAATCCATCCACCTCACCCACCAGCAGAGAATGGGCAAACCCCACACTGAAAACTCCCTCCCCTTTTTTCTCCCCCTCCCATTCTGAAGACAGCACCAGGGGTGGTATCAGCCCAGCTCTGCTCCTGGTGAGGGCTCACAGACATTAACAAAGGCACTTTGGGGCACCTTCATCTGAACCCTGAGGGTTCAGACTGTCCTGAAATTGAGAACTTCTAAAGTGTTCTGCAACCATGTACTTCTGTAAGAGCATGGCTGTAGAGTACTTTCAGGGGCGTATCATTTGCAACAGATGTAACTTCTGTCTGTGCCCATAATGAGAAAGAGGTAGGGAAGAAAGGGGATATCCATGCACTGAATTCTTTGATCTTGTGAACTTAATCTGACCAACTTTAAAAATACAAATTTAAAATCAATTTCTGTACTTTACCTGATAATATTTATAAATTGTGGCACACCTGAAACTGCTTTATATGCATTTGTGGCAGAGCACAGGTTGTGCATGCCTCTTTAAGAGGCTTGAGCAGGCTATAGAGCAGCCAGCAGGTACAGTAAGGCCTAATTAGGCAGTCACATGACTACAAGAGGGTCTCTGGATTGAAGGAGGGCCAGGCAGCCTCAGTATAAGCCCAGGCCCTAGGAGGTGAGCTGACAGTTGCTGCAGGGACCCAAAGAAACAACATCACCCAGCTGGAGATCTGCTGCTTCCATAACAGCCTGGAGGTAGAATTTGGTGATGGAGGAGGTTCTTGGTCCTGGGGCATGACCTGAAACTACACCTTGCTGGGGTTGGATGGTGTGGTAGGGCTGCTTGTGGCAGAGCATTCTACAGAAAATGCCACAACAGTGCCTCCCTAGTGAAAGGCGAGTATAGAGTGCCAGAAAGCCTCAGCCTCCATGACCTGGTGGGTAACCCCAGAGAGGGGACAAGCTAGGGATCCAGGCAGGTCATTAGAGACCTGAGGCCCAAGGGGCATCAGGCCCTGAAGCCCCAGTGAGGGGGCAGAGTAGGGGCCCAGTAGGGTGGAACAGCAGGCCCAGGAGGGGTAAAGAGAGTAACTATGTGGCCTGCAAGCTCAGAGAGTGGGGACAGTGTTTGGAGGGGCCCAAGAAGGCAGACCTGTACGGGAGAGATGACTAGCTGCTTGAAAACGTACCCAGACAACAGCTACTGGCCCATGACAGGGCCAGGACCATAGTGGTCAAAGGGCAAGGACTAGAGCTGTGCGAAGCTTTGGATGCTGATTTGATTTGAAGAAGATTCAGCCCAATTCAGTGGCCAAGTCTCCAAATCTGAATAGAATCAGGATACCAATAAAAAGGTCTGAATTGATTTGAAGCTTTCCAAATCTTCAGGGAAGATTTGGAGAGCTTCAGTGATTTGGGCAGTCCCCGCCCGCTGCAGCAGGGAGCTGGAGCCGGACTTGGGGCTGGTAAGTAGGGGGCAAGGGGGGAGGCTGGAGAAGTGGGGAAGGGACCATGGGGGGACCCCTACCAGGCCCCAACCCCTGCCTGCTCCCACCTGCTCCCCCAGCTACCCCCATGGCTGCCCCACCTTGCCCCAGCTCTGACTCACTGGGTGCCGCCAGGCAGGGGCATCAATCCCTGCTGCCCCCCACTGCCCCATGCTGCATGGGGGGCTCTGCCATGAGCCCCCCGAGCCCCCCCATGGCTGCCCCACCTGCCCCAGCTATGGCCCTTTAAGAAAAAAAAACTAAAAAATGAGAAAAAAACCCCAGCTCACCAGCTCCTACAGCAGCCTCAGGGCTTTGGGGGGCTTGTGGAAGAGCCCCCCACATGGTGCAGGGCAGTGGGAGGCAGCAGAGATCACCCTCTGCTGGGCAAGAACCAGTGAGTCAAATTTTTTCTTACTCCTAAAGTGATTTGTTTTCTTCTCTAGCTTATGTAAAGGAAGGGTAATTCTTGCTCTCACACACTGGTTTTTGCATCCTTAGTCTGATGAGAGCAATGAGTCACTCACAAAGCAATCTGGTACACCATGTCTTTACTTATGTATGGGCCTCAACAGGTATTAGCTTGGACCCTAACAAAATAAATATAGACGAACATTATAGAAGGAAAATACTAAACAACCTTCATATGAAAGCGCCAAGCTAGTCTGACTAATGAACATTGGTTCCTTTTTTCATTGTAATTTCTGATCATCTCATATCAAAGCTGGCTGGAGAAAGCTAGAAGAATGTTTGAAATTTCATATCGTCAGCAAAATGTTAAACACTATAAAACCAAACCAAAAGTTGTGAAACATTTAAATGTTTGAAAATTAAAATGTTCCATCACCTCTGGTCACTATTACTGCTGACATAGCACGTAATGACAGTAATATTGATAATGCATGGATGTTGGGGGTGCAAGGTGTGCTAGAGCCTCAGGGCTAAACTAATCATCTAGTTATTTTGATCAAAGTAATACAGTTGATCAAAACAAGCAGAAGGCACTGTTCTATGTGGTGTGTAGGCTGCCACTCGGGAACCTAATTATTCTGCATGCCTTAAGTTTCTATCTTTAGTCTGATGATACAGAACTGTTCTTTTTAGCATCATTGCCTAATGCAGTTGGGGTACATTTGTAAATGGATGAAATTCATATTGCTTGAAATGAATCCCCCATACCATCACACAAGCCTCTTATCTTTGTTGTATAGTAAGCCCCAAGGGGTTATGCTGACTAAAACTTAAGCTTTCATCATCATCAACAACAACAAGCTTTAGCAAAAGCTGCAATGACTGGTTGTGGTGGAACCTGCACTCTAGGTGGGGTTATTTGAGAGCACCCTGAGAGAGAATCCCCTCTGACTCACCTGCTATGCCTTTGGTGTTAATGAAAAAAAGGAGGGTTTAGTGATGCAATTATGGGTTCTGCTTTCTGGGGCTACTCACGGCACAGCAAGTTGATGATTTGGGGCTCCACCTTCCCTATACCCCATCCACACACCAACTGCAGTGTCACCAAGGAGGTACTCGCCAGCTGGGCCAAGCCACTGGGCTCTATCAAAGGTTAGGATTGTGGCAATGCAGTTTTGTTCCTTGTCTCCTGTGGGGCAGTGATCAACCTAACAGCTGTTATCTGGACATCCATTCCCAGAATATCAGAAAGGAGGAACAGAAGATATATAAACAATAATACATTTCCCAAAGGAGAAGCATTAGATCCCTTGCTTTCAGGATCCTCCCCAGGGGAGATACCCTTAGCAAAAGTCCTACTTAGGGTTCTGGAATCCTCCCGAGCCTCTGGAAGGCCCCAGTCAACATCCAGAAAAGAATATAAACTAATACAGGGATCTCCACCCATCAACTGGGCTTGCAAACAAGAAAACAAAGACAAACCCCTCTGGGGCACTCACAAATAAAGAGAAACTGAAATTGAATCCGAACGTGCAGCCCTCAGTAGAGCTGAGTCCTTTCAGGCTGCACTTGTCTTTCCCAGGGCTTCCTGTCTCATATACAAGGGCAGCCCTGAAAGTGAGGATGACAGTCTCAGTCCTCTCACATCTCACCTCCTTGGGGATTCTTTGGGAAGCTGTTAAACCTTCCTTGTACCAGGCTCTGGCTCCTAGCTTTCTTCCTCCCTGTGCACGGCCATGCCTCCTTTTATACTGCCAGCGTGGCCCAGTTCCCTGATGTCATCCACCATACATCCCCACAGCTGGAAGGAGCACGCATTTATAAATCAATGGTGTGGCACCGCACGTCACTCTGCTGTTGACTGCAGCTTTCCTGAAGATAAGTCTAGTGGGCAGTAGGCCCATAGCAGGTCCAGTTCAGCTGTCCTGCAGCCGTCATCTGCAGCTCCAGTACGGTGACCTGGTGTCTCATTCATGTCCCCCCAGGTCTCACCATCACACTGGTCAATGATAAATCGGTTCTTAAGTTTTACTCCAGATGTCAGAAATGCAGAACTTGACTCATGTAATAAATTGCCATGGGTTCTTCCTCTTAGAAATACTCAACTTACACACCCTACCTCAGTTTCTTAAATTCATTTTTGTTTTTATTCAGACCTTTTTTTCCTGCATTGAAAGTCTTGAAACAATTGTAATTTGCTTAATATAGTGCTTCCATATTTTCCATGAAACTGTGTTACATCATTTCATTGTGAATTGCATTTAACTTCCTAGGATAATGAGTGGAAAAATCTTTTACTTACTATAAGGTCTAATTTTGAGGTCTGTACTCTGGAACCAAGGAACCCACAGCACACACTCAACAGGCTATTGATCAATGTCCTCCAGTTACTCAAAGATTCAGGTCTCTTTGAGAAATCAGGGTTGGACTTTATAAATGAAAATTAAGAGTCTAGATCACGTGCCTTTAAGAAGATGTAATCTAATCCCATCAGGCATATTGTTTCATTACCTCACATTACTCCCTCTTTCTTAGGTGCCCAGAAAGACACTGACTGTGTAGACATACTGGGCTAGATTTCTACATAAGCAGACTCATGCCGTGCAGCCCCTGCAGCTGTTTCATCAATATAATCATGGAGGAGTGACTGAAATGCTATGCAACTGCTGCTTGCACCCAAAGGTCCCCTTCCAGTGAAGCAAATAATTGAAAATTCTCAGCCTCCAGTCCATTTCAAACTGTTCCAATGTCATACATGACAATTAAAATTGAAGAACCAACTGCAGGAATAAGTCATATTATCTTGCTAATTTACACATGTACATGTAGCACACAGTGTATGTTCACGTTTAGATTGTTGTTCAAAGTAGGCATTTTACTTCCTTAAGGTATTTTTATTGTTCTATAGTTATTAGACATTAAGCCTTTTGCCACTAAGCCTGTATGTGTAAGGCTGGGGGCATGAGCAGTCTCATGGAGTGTGGAGTTAGCCAAGTACCTGAGCCTGGGGGGGATCCAGATTCACGGTTAAGGCTGTGTAAAAGGGGTCAAACCAGGTAGTCAGTCACACATCTAATCTAAAACAATATCCACATTCATAGTCCAGGTCAATCCTGACACACAACAGTATAGGCAGGGGAAAGGTACTGAAGTCTGGGGATGGAGTGGGACTGAGCTGTATCAAATATGAAGTGGTGAGCCACCAGCACACAGATGAAAAAGTTGTAAGGCTTTTCAGTCTCAGTCCTGACTCTTTATGCCAAGTCTTTTACTGGGAGTAAGCACTGGAGAAGGAAAAAAGAAAAGGGTACAGAAGCTGGCCTTGTGAATTTTCTGCCAGCCAAAATTTTCTGCCAGCCCTACTTAGAAGACAGATTGATCTCTAATGATGTCTATATTTTTTCATATTTCCCATGGTTACATATTGTTAATGTGGCAGTACCCATAGAAGAACTTATAGGAGTGATATGGTAGTCAGGGTACCGATGTTCTTTCTATTGTATTATATATCTCTGCTAAAGGTGTCTTGAGTTCTGTTATCACTAGTGCTCCCACTGGCAAGAATTTAGTAGTGACAGATTTCCTGAAAAAGTATCTGATTCTGTGCCCATGGACTTGGCACGAGCTGTCCTAGGCCCAGTAGAGCCCTGTCACATCCCTTTCTCATCCCCAGCACATTTGTTTCTTGCTCTTTATGCTGAGTCTTCTACTGGGAGTAAGCACTGGAGAAGGAAAAAGGAAAAGGGAGAACTGGTATAGAAGCTGGCCTTGTCAATTTTATGCCAGCCAGAATGATCTTTTGTAAATGGAATTCATGCCAAGAAATGGACTGTTTCCCATGCTTGTTCAGTTCAAAATGTTGAAAATTAAACTCAAAATATCGGTTGCTCACTCTCACCCTCCATTCAGCTTACATCTGTTGAGAATATTTTTGTCTTAAGAATCAAATTCATAGGAACTATTGCATGGTATTTTCAAGTAGAACCTTGCTTCTGGGATGTTCTCCCTCTGAAAATAAATGCTCATAAACGACTGGTGCCTTCTGAGACTGGGGGGGGGGGAGCACCATGGCGTCAAGTGCCAAGTGGGGACCGCCCACAGCTGCCGGTGTTGGTGGCTGTGAGCAGTAAGTGGGGACTACCCACAGCTACCAGTGTCGGTGTCAGTGAGAGGCGAGCAGGGACTGCCCACAGCCACCAGTGTCAGCAGCTGGGGTGGGGGGTGGGGGAAGGGGTGGTGAGCGGGAAGCAGCGAGTGCCCACAGCTGCTGCCAGCCACATTGGTTGCAAGTGGGGGGTGGGTGTGGGTGACAAACACCCACAGAAGCCAGTGACAGCTGTAGCAGTGGCCAATCTCAGGGGGGGAACATACCCCCCCTACACATCGCTTATGGCTATGCTTAAGAGTTGCAAGGCTTTTCAATTTGCCTTTCCTTCCCACATATTATGGATTATAAAACACCAGACTCTTAGCACATTAGTGAGGTCATTAAGCCTTCTGTCTTGTTTAAAAGTGAAATTTTCAGGTGTGGGGCGTATTTCTCTTCTGGATTCAGAGGTGTCAGTTAACCCAGTTTTACTGAGGTAAAATGAATTCTGAGATGCTGAAGATGAGTATATTGTAAATGTGCGCAATGATATCTAACCATAACAGACTTAAGAATAGGTCATCAACAGGGATCAGGTTTTGTGTTTCCCATGGAAAAATGGAGAAAACCACGGATTTCACATTTTAATTAGAGAAAATGCAGATTTTCCTTTTGAGCAGGGAAACCCACGGATTTCCCCCTTTTGCAAAGAGCTCTTCAGGCTGGCTGAGTTCCAACCTGCAAGTGCTGTTTGCAAAAGGGGTGGGAAAATCCAGCCCTTCCTGGAGGGGAAGGGAGAGGGGGAAAGGGTGGGACCCGATGCAGTCACTTACAGCCACAGGAGGAGGATCAGTCCTCTTTGTTCCTGGAGGTAAGTGGAGCTTGGGAGTTGTGGGGCAGGGCTGGGGGAGAAACTGGCTTGGGGCTGAGGGAATGAGGATGTGTTGGGGGAAGACGTGGAGTGCCTACTAGCCAGCAGGCGCTCCTGGTGGGGCTTTCCCCAACACTTTCCCCTCTCTCAGCCTGGGCAGGTGAGTGGGCAGGCAGGGAGAGGTGGGGGAACAGAGAACACGCCGGGGCATGGTGGCAGAGGGGTGAGGGGCACTGCTGGCCCCTCACCTCAGCTCACTCTGTGCCCACTCCCAGGAGCAGGTCTTGGGGGGGTGAGAGCAGCAGTGCCCCTCTGTGGGCCACACATGTTCTACCAGGCTGGTGGGAAGGGGGAGTTTGCATGTGGCAGCCACTGCCACCACCACACCCACATCACTTGCCTGCGGCCAGCAGCAGGAAAACCACATGGGATGCGGGCTGTGGTAGTGGCCACTGCATGTGAGCCCTGTGGCAGAAAGCCATCTTGATTTCTCCCCAAAACCTCTGCCCTGTGACAATGTGATTAAATCTCTGTGCTGTGACCATTTGATTAGGATGGGCCCAGC
>NW_017728998.1:32598715-32599119 GCF_001723915.1 Gavialis gangeticus | reverse complement strand
TCTGGGGGGGTGAGAGCAGCAGTGCCCCTCTGTGGGCCACACATGTTCTACCAGGCTGGTGGGAAGGGGGAGTTTGCATGTGGCAGCCACTGCCACCACCACACCCACATCACTTGCCTGCGGCCAGCAGCAGGAAAACCACATGGGATGCGGGCTGTGGTAGTGGCCACTGCATGTGAGCCCTGTGGCAGAAAGCCATCTTGATTTCTCCCCAAAACCTCTGCCCTGTGACAATGTGATTAAATCTCTGTGCTGTGACCATTTGATTAGGATGGGCCCAGCAGAGGAGACACACCTTACCCTATCTCTTTAGGTAACCTGAGCTGGCTACATTCCTGAGGGAGGGGGGAAACCTGCTCCTTCTGCCTACATGACTGGCATCACATACCTGGGTGAGGGGCTTA
>NW_017728998.1:32592820-32593715 GCF_001723915.1 Gavialis gangeticus | reverse complement strand
CATAAGGCACCCCTACGGAGGCATTCGGAGCCTGGAAGGTGGTTGGGCACAGGGAGGTGGGCGGCTCAACGCAGGAGCATCCCCTACTGGCCCGCCACACTCCCCCTCCAGCCAAGCAGGCATGTGAGGCCTGCAGAGGGGCACTGCTGCCCTCACCCCTGCTCTGCACAAGTGGCATGGGGCATGGTGGTGGTGCTGGCGGCCACCATGTGAGCAGAGGTGCAGTGTGGGAGCAGCTGCTGGCAGCAGTGTGGTAGCAGCTGCCAGTGGCAGTGTGGTGGTGGTGGCAGCCACTGCTTGCCAGTACCACTGCACCACCACCAGCATGCCTCACACCTCTTGCCTGCAGCAGGGCCAGGGGGGCAAAGGCAGTGATGCACCTCTGTGAGCTGCCTATGCCCGCCTGACTGGGGGAGAGCGGGGGCTCACACACAGTGGCCGCCACCACACCCCATGTCTCATGCGGCTTTCCTGCTGTTGGCTGCAGGCAAGAGGTGTGAGGTGCAGTGATGGCAGTGCAGTGGTGGCAGTGGCTGCTGTGTGTGAGCTCCCCCTCCCCCCCACCTGGGCAGCACGTGTGTGACCCACAGCGGGGCACTGCAGCCCTCGCTCCCCTGGCCCTGCTCCTGGGAGCAGGCACAGAGTGAGCTGAGGTGGGGGGCTGGCAGTGCCTCTTGTCCCTCCCCCACTGCACCCCAGAACACACTGTTCCCCCCTTCCCCTCCTGCCACAGAGGGGCACTGCTGCCCTCATCTCTGCCCCCCTTCTTGGAGCAGGCACAGAGATGTACTTCTCCCCCACTCTCAATCTGCCCCCCCAACACTTCCTTTCCCCCTGCCCCCCCACACACCTGCCTGCTGGTGTGTGTGTGTGTGTGTGTGTGTGTGTGTGTGTG
>NW_017728998.1:32589790-32592809 GCF_001723915.1 Gavialis gangeticus | reverse complement strand
TGTGTGTGTGTGTGTGTGTGTGTGTGTGTGTGTGGGGCTGGGGGCTGTTGGGGGGTAAAGGGCATGAGCATGACTGGGGAGGCTGTGGCAGGGAGTGAGGGGCACTAGCAGGGCTGGGGGGGGGAAATGGGGGGCCTTTAATTTGTATCACGGATTTTGGTTTTTTTTATCAGAGAATTTGTGATTTTTTACCAGGGAAAATCAGGATCCCTGGTCATCAATCACATGCCCCTGTGGGATAATCCTTTGTTACATTTCAGCTGATCCTCTCTAAAAGGCCCCTCTGGGTTGTACCAAAGCTACCCTGTATTTAGCAGCATTGAGAGACAGTACCTTCCCCATCATCTAGGGGACTTGATGAAGCAAAATTACCCAAAGATTTTGAAGGCAAGTGCTGCCAAACAGAAGAAACCAGGACCACACCAGTGCTGGACCATGATGAGCTCTCAGCTGAAAGTACCAACTGATGAGATGCTCATTATTGACAATTCAACTTCTGCTTCTGATTGCCCTATATAGTGATTGTGTAAGTGATTGTTAAATTTCCAAACAAGTTCCTTTGTTGGACACCCATGCTGCTGTGCTGGAGACAACCTCCTTAAACATCTCCAAAGCCATGTTATTGTCCTCATTCAAATCCTTCCTTATAATACTCCTTTGCTATGGTGCCGACAGAAAATTTTGACCATGGATAAGCTGCTGGTATGCCGAGACCACTGCTTGTAATTCTGAACAATATTGTCTCATTTTCCTTGTAGTCCTCTGTTTGTCTGTATCTACCTGTCTCTGTCTCTTGCCTTATGCTTAGATTTTCAGCTCTTTGGGGAGCGAACATATTTTTGTCCTGTGTTTGCTCCACCAAATACATTGTGATCTTGACTAGATCCTTGGTGGTGCAAACAATTAATAATTACCCTCCTGAAGAATGGAGATATCAAATGCAACACTAATAGTCTATATCCAGAACCCTTTAGCTGCTGAAGATAGAAAAATGCCAATATTTTCTAAGACTGGTATGAGAGACAGGTAACGTCCCACTTGGAATAAGTGGTACGGAGAACAACTGAGGCACTGACAGATGTACAGGCCCCCACTCTAACTCATGGCACTTTACATAAAGCATCATGAGTTAGAGTGCCCCCCTGACCCAACAGATAGTCACCCTTTTGGTTGGGGGGAAAAGGGGGTGGAGGGAAATCGAGTTCCACTTTGGAGCCAATTGAGCTTGAGGACTCTGTTTGCAGCCTCTCTCCCCAACCTCCCTCCCCGCCCCCAGATCTGATGTTGTCTGCAGGATGGGCGGGGAAAGAAGGTGGGGAGTGAGCCGTAGGAAGGGGGGGCTGGGAAGGGCCACGCTCCAATCCACCCAACCCCCCTCCAGCTCAGGCTGGGCAAGCCCTAATCTGCTGCTCACTCCCTGCTCCCTTCTTGTAGATAGAACCAGGAGTGGGGCTGGCATCAGACCAGTCCTGATCATGCAACAGATTGACCCTAAGGTGCTCCAAAGTGGAGCACCTCCATCTGATCCCTCATTTGATAAGGGTTAATTTGTTGCACAATCGGCCACATTTAGAGCACTCTGCAGACATGCACGTGTGTCACAGCATGGCTGAGTGCTTTCAGGAGGCCAACTGCATGCCAAATGTAACTTCTGCCTGTACCCTTGGTTTCAGCTAGGACATTTGTTTAGAGCAACTGAATGCCACTTACATTTCTGACTTTATTGAGATCCTTAAAATAGAGAGCACCTAATTTTCCCCAGTAGCTATCCTTCTGCAGTGCAATAACCCCCTAGTATTTACCATATCAGACCTCTCCTACCCCCACCCTGCATTTGGTAGCTTGAAAATGATTTTGCTCAGTACCTAGAAAAATTAAATTTCTGATCTGTGTCTTTGACATTGGCCTCGACTTCGGGTGCTTTTTGTCATGCCAGACTCATGATTTTTATGTTCTTGCAACCTGACAGACTTTAATACCATTACAGCTGGGCTACATATCTTAATTTATGTTACAATATTGCCTCAGTGATGTCGGAGACAAATGTTTAATTCACAGAACCTCCGTTTCAAACTAGAGACCCTGCATGCAAAAGGCAGATTTCTGTATTTTTTTCATCAATTTCTTAGTTCATAAAAATCAATTTTTGTAGAGTTTTTACACTGTACATAAAAGACTGTGGCATCAATTAGCCTTAATTCTTTTTTTTTTTCTTTTTTGGAAACCTCTTTGTAGGAAAATCTCATATTTCAGCAATTTGCATTATCCACACAATCTGCTTTGAAGTTCTAAGTTATGGTAAGAAAAGGATCCACTTATCTGCACATAAAAAATGTTCAAAGCTTATAAATTCCCTGAAACAGATGTACATTATCATTGGATTTGCCTTTCTCTCTTTGCTGTTGCATGGCTAATAGAGTTTCATGTGCCCCCTCACATCCTCCCCATTTAGCATCTTTTCTCTACAGAAGCATGCACCCTACTGTGCCAATCCACACTTCAAAGATTTCTGTCTATCTATTAGAAACAAAGCACAAAGTGAGAACATATGGCCCCTTTTAAATTTCCCACATTTAAGTCAATATCATTTCTTTTCTCCTTTGGCAAAGAAACATAATAAGGTTTATCTTCTCCCTTCCTAAATCTGCTGGCTCTCTCAAACTGCTTGTGCCAATTCAGCAGTTACTTTGCAGGATCAGACTTGGCAGCACATAGAAAAACAAAATCTCTAATTTTTTAAATTGCTTTTATTTCTCTAGATCAAGAAGATGCATTTAAATGATGAAAAAGGGACTAAATGTAACTGCACACTTTCAGATAAGTGGATTTTAAAACCATGAAAGGGCACAGCAGAGAGTCAATCGCAAAAACTGTCTCATTCAAGTTCCTTTCAGAGTGACATCTTCCCAAATCTCTCCCTTCACCAGCTAAAGGACTGGAAACACTTTTGGGGCTCGATTCTTTATTGGGTGAGAGCATTTTGTGTTCATAGAATCATAGAAGTCGGGTCGGAAGGGAC
>NW_017728998.1:32588253-32589341 GCF_001723915.1 Gavialis gangeticus | reverse complement strand
AGTGGGATGCACAGAACTGGACACAGTACTCCAGCTGTGGCCTATGTTGTTTTGTCCCTCTTCTCAACATCCACAGAAACACAGTGACAGCATTCAAGGAAGTGGCCGAGCAATAATTACACATCAACTACCTGATGTACAGGAAGAAAAGTAACTTACCTCTAGTGTTTTTTTGGATCTCCATCATCTTGTGCATGTGCCTCATGCATAATCCCAAAATCTTCTGACCAGTAGTATATTTTGGAATTGCTTGCCCCTCTATGCCATCAGAGAGGTAGACACAAGGATATGCAGGTATAGACATACTGAGCACAGCTGGCCAAAATATTCTGTTCTCATATTTATGGCATATAGGTTGTAGCCTCTGGCTTCCTTACTATTCATTTCATCCAGGAAGAGCACAGACCAACTGCAGTTGCTTCCTTAGCCTGATGAAGGGTGTTTGTACCTGAAAGCTTGCAAAGAATTTTTCCAACTATTTTAGCTGGTCTAATAAAAGATATTGGCTTTACCCAAAGAATCTTGTCTGCTCATATTTATGTGCATTTGCAGATTCTAGAGCAGCAAAAAGTTTGTTTTTTGGTTATAAAAATGTGCCTTTCATGCATAGGTGCTTCACATAACCTGATAATTCACAAGCTCGCTGGGAATTGTTTGCAACACAGTCTGTGCAGAGAGCTTGATGGGAATGTTCTGTACTTTATGGGGTGTTATGGCTTCAAATTCTCACATCAGCAACACTGATGTACTTGAAGTAACATTTATGCTTATTCTGACACTCATTTCAGTGCAAAGGTGAACAGAACTTTAAAAAGACAGTCCCCTAAGCAGCAAGCAGATGGGATGAATAGTGGGAAAATAAAAGGATTCTGTAAAGATGCTGGCAACAAAAACTGGCAATTTTCTTTTACATTTTGAATAGCAGTTTTGTTGCTTTAGGAAGGTTTAATCCATTTCATCCCTACTCATTTTTTACATATTGGCTAGAATCCCCATTGAGATCAAACAGAGTTTTTCCTTGAACAAGACATTCAGGATTTGACCCAGATTGAACAATACCAATAGACAAGTCAAGTTTCAGGTCAATC
>NW_017728998.1:32572684-32583253 GCF_001723915.1 Gavialis gangeticus | reverse complement strand
CATACCCCAACATAAGAAGCCTTCCCTTTTCAGATGCAATTCTGGAGAGCAACACAGTTCCCAAATAAAGTTTTCATGACTTCGCACAGGCAGAGCTGTCCCTTGCATAGGGCAAATCAGGGCGACTGCCCCGGGGCCCGTGCTTTGAGGGGCTCCACAGAGCCAGGTGAAGCAAGCCCCTCCCACGGGGCCTGTCTGGAGCAGGTGGCTCAGCCCCGCACCACAGAAGAAGCATCCGGTTTCTTGCCCCACCCCGCCACTGGCTTTGTATCTGCTGAAGAGCAGCTTGTCTGGGGCACACAGGATCTGCTTGGCCCCGGGCACCAAATGTCATTGCTATGGCACTGCCGTGCCCTGCCTTTGCAGGGATCCCATGGCCCTGTGCATTGTTAAAGGGGCTCTGCACCGGCTGATTTGCCCCAGGCCCCTAGGGTCAGCTCTGAGCACAGGACAGATTTTTTCACAAATCACACACCTCCAAATAAGATAATTTTTTCTGTTTTGAGAAGATCAAATGAAGTAAAACAGATTTTTCCATAATCATAGCCAAAAGCTCACCACATGGAGCAGCTCATCCCCTCAGCCAGCTTAGTAGCTTCTTCAGGCAAAAACTCAAGCTTTCACCCCATCACAGCTGCTGCCAAATTGCTGAGCAGCCAAACCTTCTACCAGCTTAGCAGTGGCTGTGAGAGAGTTAAAATGGGACTCTCTTGAATGTTACCTAGAAAGAAGTGAAAGAAGCCTCTAGCAACCACTGCAGCATCTCTGAAAAGGAGAACACAGAAAGATGGGCTCAGCTCTGGAGTGAATCTCACTCCAGGAAAACAGAATACGGGACAACTGTTATTGCAAAGTTTAGTCTCTGTAGACTGGAAGAAAGACAAAAACTACTTATGTTTTTGAACGTGAGCAGATGAATTGTTTAATGAATTAATTTTTAGCATCATTTGGTTGGAGCATCATTTGCTACAGACATCTTCCCCTATTTAGTAGTGTTGCATCAGCATACTGAGGCAAGATTCTCAACAGGTTTAAATTGGTGTATTTCCATTTACTTTGATTGAGAATCTGATGCAGATGCATGAAGCCCATGGAAGTTTTGTCTCCAGTATTCCTCTATAGCAGATGATGCATTAAGTGGGAAAAAAATTATGTTCAAGGTCTTTAGAAGGAAAGTAACTCTTCCTGAAAAGTTGTAAATATATGAAGTGGTCCAAAAATTACAGAGCAATCATATATTTTATTGTAGCCCATTTGCTTTAATCATTGGCTTACTTTTCTATGTAGTTTCCTTGCTGGTTGACACACTTCTGTCAGTCTCACGCTACGGTTCCTATCCGTGAGAAAAAAATTTGGGCTGATCTTGAAATCAAGCTATTACCGTCTCTTCCACTTTGCCATTGGACTTGTATCTTCTTTCTCCCAAGGCTTCCATTAGTGCAGGGGTAGCCCATAAAGCCACTCTATGCAACCCACCAGACTCCTGGCAAAGCTGGGGAGAGTGGCCTGCCACAGAACTGTAATTGGCAGTAGAAGCCTGACAGCCCCTGTCACACTCTCACCACTTGCTGGTCACCGCTGCCACAATCCTACCTCCCCAGCTTCCACCCCCGCCCCATGCCCTGTGCCAGAGCCAGAGCTCCCGTCACAGCAGGGGACACATGGTGATGGCAACTCTGGCTTGGGCACGCTCTGGCTTTGGCAGCTCTGGCACAGGGTACACAGCAGGAGCCAGCTGCCATGTGCTCCAGGTTGGAGCTGGAGCAGCCACTGCTGCGTACTTCTGTATGGAGATGAAGCAGGAGCTACCACCAGTGCAGCGGAGCCCTTGTGTACCCTGGTCTGGATATGGCCCACAAGGAGCCCCACAGTTTGGATCCTGCCCAGAGCACAAGGTGAATTTACCACCCCTACTTTAGAGCACCAAGCAGGTGAATGTCACATAGAATAAGGTGAGGGCTGTACTAGGGTTGAGGAAGGGTCTGAAATCCTAGGTTTTCACTGGTTTCTGTGGTCACGAAAGCAGTATGCAGACAACATTGTCGTAGAGGAGAACGTTCTACAATACCTGCTTCAAACAGCTGGCTTCAGATTTTCACTGAGCAGAGTGCAAAAATATTTTTTGTTCACAAGGGACCCCTTGCTTAACAAGTCCATCACCAAGACATCATTAACATAGCAGAAAGGCAGCAGAAGGATTTCACAATCACATACCCCAGTTTCCAAAAATTGAATCACAGAACACAATCTTCTGTGGTGCAACTAAGATTTGTAACCACCATTTTTATAACTGTTCAGAGAGCACACACAGTGACAGCCAAGTCCATAATCACCGCTTTGCCGGCACAGGTGGTCCCACCAGCAGTACTACAGCAGGATTATGTTGCTAGTCTGCTAGTCATATTTTCTCTATTACAATAACAGATGCCTTGTTAATTTTGCAACAAAGAGCAGTAGTTAGCAAGAATGTGAAGCACCCCATCCTATTGTTTCTGCTTCCCAATCACGTTTTGTGGCACTAGAAATCCTGGGTCCATTTTATCAAGCTTTTCTTGTCCTATGTATCTAGTATGGGGAAGGGTTAATTTGCCTCAAGTCTTAAATGCTACAGTTTTCATAGATCCAATTCCTAGTGGAACTTTCAAAGTACAGTAATGTTCTGTGTTTCAAAACTAAATGACTTACCTAATTAAGTATTTTTCAGACCTGATGAACTAAATAGCTCTCAGCTACCATGGCAATGGGTATCAGTACCTAGGGTGGACAAATATAGTGCATAAGACCTATGACTAACCATGCTGACCAATTTCCTACCTTAGAGTTAATCACCCTGGCATTTCACCGTTTATCTTGCTTGAACTAGCATGACAAGTCTGGCTATTAACAAGCTCAAGTAGCACTTTCTCTATCAACAATCCTATCCTGTGAACAAGCGTATGCAGAACTGCAAACACCCACTCCAACTTCACTTTGCAAACACCATAGAAAAAAAACATTGTCAGGAGTAGAGAAAATACAGGCTCCAACATGGGTTTTACTCTACAAAGTTTTATTTGCAATTTTAAATTTGTAAACCATAAAAAAGAGCTTATCAAATATTTATCTGAAATTGGTACAAGACAATATTGAGACTTGTATAATTATTGGCAAGCTGCATTGGAAGGACCAGATTTCGCCTTGAGGCGTTCATGAATTTCTTCTGATTCCCAGTAGTTACATACGTGTGGTTGAGAACAAATTTGGCCCCAAATTGCTTACTTTGGTATTTGCTTAGAAAATTCATCAAGATTTAATATAGTGTATTTTTATTAATAGAAACATGGGAATGACAAATACAATAGTGCCCACAACTACCATTGCCTTAACTCAGGACCATCATCATCAAAGCACAAGCTTCTACTGCTCAGCCAAAACAGTACACCTATCAACTACCAGTAGCAGGAGATTGCGCTCATCTGTATAAACTAGACACTAGAGAAGAGGTACAATACACACTTCACTAGCATGTTTCACGATGCACATCACAGTTTACAGAATTATCCAGTGCCTGATAACAGTTATATGAATGCTTGCCATTGCCAACCCCATAGCACTGTTCTTGTATGTTCTGAAACACCTGGTACTTTCTACTGTCAGAGACGGGATAGCAGGCTAGACAGGCCACTGGTCTGATTTGGTGTTTCCTATAATTCCAAGATTATGAATACGCTCACTGGAGGTACTAAAATCCTCCTACTGCAAAAGGAACAGCTAGTGCTTAGCACTTCAGAATAGACACGTAAGCCTTCAGCAGAGCCCAACCAAGTCCCACCCCCATTGTTGTTTGATGATGTGCACTATTCTCTTCCTAAGCAGCTTAGCTGGTACTGCAGCTGCTACTCAGGAATTTTCTTTAAAAATATTGCAAAAGACTTACCGAGATGCATCCTCTGCTAACAGAACCCATGATAAATCAGGCATTCGCTTGGAAGTCAGGAGTCTATTTCTGGCTCCATCCCTGGCTTGCCAGTGGGTAGCCTCATGCAAATTACTTCATATATAAAATTGGGTATGAAGAATACTGACTTCCTTCATCAAATGTTTTAAGTTCTACTGATGAAAAGCTCCTTCTAAAAGCTGGGGATTATTAATTATATTATGAACCCAACATATTGTATTATAAGAGGGTCAAACAATGCTATAGACGTGATTCTCTTTCTCCAGATAGCATTTCCTTTTCTGTCTCTTAACTGTCTTTTTTCCACCCTCTACCCTTGTCTCTAAAATCTTGCTATCAACCTCTTCCCAATTTCTCTTCCTAGCTCTAACCCTCACAATAATCAGGTAAAGCCCTTCTATTCAAAAACAAAAAAATGAAAAATATCTATGTCATATAATCTCCATTATTTAGTTCAGTGGGAACGAATTAGCTGGAAATATATAAGTAGATTAGAGTGTGATTGATAACAAAATTATTTAATAAGCATGATCCAACCTGCATATGTGATACTATGTAATGTCTACTTCATAATTAATTAAATGTTATTCTACTTATCTGGTGTCCAGTCTGGCATTTAGTTTTGACTCTCTGAGCACCTAAAACTTGTATAAAAGGCAAAAAGGTAAAAACACCATTACTAAGTCATACCAGCTCAACAGCACTCAAATTCTGCAGATAATAATCATCATGTGCTAAATCAAGGCCCAGTATTGAGGCCAGTAGCAACAGAAGACAGAAATCTAATCCAAAACATTTAGAAAGAAAATTAAATTAAATTTTTCCTTGTGTTGCTTTTATTTACCCTTTAATAAAATAGGCCTTGCAGAATATGTGGTCAATTTTTCTAACAATAACTACATAAGCACAAAGGGTCATACACATAACTGACCTCCTTGGCTGTGTCTATAATGGAACATTGCACATTAGAACAAGTGCTAGCTAGCACAATGTTAAGTATGACTAGAAACATGTTTTCACATGTTTAATTCTAGAGACCATAGGTTACTCATGACCAGTCCATCTTTCTTCAAATGAATGTGTTTGTCTGCACTACAGGCAAAATCATGTTTCAGATCACATTGGTTAACATAATGCATTTTTTCATTGTAAGTAAGACCACAGTGATGCTACTTTGATTCACTGGAGTATCGGATGAAATATCTCTTGTAGCAATTAGGGTACATGAGGTCATATGGGGAATAAGAGTCATTTGTATGTGTATTCATGAAGCAAAAGGTAAGTTCTTGAATATGAGGTTTGGCTGTCTTTTAATACTAAAATGCTATCAAATTATTGTCTAGTAGTCTCCACTGTGTAACATACAACATGTAATTTTTGACAGGGGACATTTTTGAAATTACCATAAATTCTTGTGTTCTTCAGAAATTCTTTTCCATGAGAATACTGCTGTAAATATGCTCCTGATCATTACAGTAGTGAGGCTAAAGATGCCAGAGATACAAAAATTACGTAGCTCTCTCCTTAACATTTTCTTCATGGGTGCACTCTGCCATCATGCCAGTGGAGCCATACATAAGCATCTGAGGGCTGAACTGGGCCATGTTATTTGCTACAGTGACTGGAGGATGTGTAGAGATTGTAAGTCTTGTTTAGTCAAGTGCCATGAGATTCTCTGATGAAATATTCTACTAAAATACAAAGCACAATTAGTATTTTTAATAAAGTTGGCAATATAATTTCCAAGGGCTGAAATTTAAAATGATTAATCATGCCCAAGTCATCAAACAGAAGCAGCAAAGAAGCAGATATTTAAAACATCTGTCTGATCAGGGCATAGATTCCAATACCATACGCCTAGAGAGAAAACATGGTCCCACTGAAGTCAACGGGCACCACTGGATGAAGATATTAGCCTTGCTGTGTCCTCAGATTTATTTGATTTGTATAAAGCAGCCACAAAATACCAACAAGAGCTTTGAGGCTCTTTATTTCCAGACTTTGCACTCCCTGGGCAGAGCTGGGGGAACTTTTCCATGCCACTTTTTCCTGTCAAAAAAATGGATACTGGGTGACACTAAAACAAGTCATGAATTAATCTCATCTCCTCCGAGTTGTTTGAGTATTTCTGAAAATTTAGAAAAAGGCAAAGAATTTTGACGTTATCAAAATGATACTGTTTCAGTTTTTGACCTGAAAGAATTTTTGTTTCAAAATTTCTTTCAATATTATTTTTAAACATATAAAACTTCAAAAAAAAAAAAATGCTCCAATCTGAAAGAAAACCCTTTATTATGAGTGGAACGAAATGTCCCACTTCACAGGAAATAATTCCTTTCAACTTCTGGATTTCCCATAAATTCTGAAAAAAATGCTTGTTTGGGGTCAAGGTGAAACGCATCCCATTTTTGATTTTTTGGAATAATCGGTAAAATGAATAATCTGCAGAGATCTAGTAGCAGATGAGAACTGTGAGCTTTGAGGCTTAACACTTTAAATATAAAATTAAAGCACACTCCCTTCTCAATGGCCTGACCTTTTCCCGTTAAGTTAATGAGAATTCTTCCATCAGTGTAATCCCCTGATCTGTAAGCACTGACAGCAATTGCAATATGCCCCTGAAATCCACAACAAAAAAAGGAAATATACTTTCTGAACTAGTAAAACTTTAATTAACAGGGGTTTCTCTTGGCACAGTTTTTGCTATTAAATAAATAAAGCATTTAGTCAAAACCATCTATATTTACTATACAAAATACTGAAAAGCAAACATTTTAAAAGTTATGGAACTTAGGGTTTTGTGAAAAAAACTGTGCTATATGAGCAGTTATTCACACTGAATGCACATAACACAAATGCAACGCAGTATCAAAATACTGTCTGCTCGTACATGGCTAGTGTAAAGTTGGTAGTGTGGGGATGCCATGTTATTAACATTCAAATATGTACTTCACAGAATCCAAACCAGATCAAATTAATCTTTTGGATCTCAGGAAAAAAAAACAAGCTCAAAGTTGTGACTTATGTTCAATGTAATACAACAGCTCAAAAGTCCACTTGCCTCCAAGTTTTGTTTTGCTGTTATCTTTTCTGGCAGAGTATCTTTGCATTTTAGAGTATTTATGCCCCATTCTACATTCTCTCCCCTCAGAGAACTGGCATACGATTGGAACACATGTTGAGTATTTCCTAGGTTTACACGTTTTCACCCAGGAATGATTTGTGTAAAGGGAAAAAAAAAACCCCTAAAATGGCAGAATTCTGGCAAATACTCTACTGAAAAGAGACCAGCATTGTGTGCATTTCAGAAAAAATAGCATGGCATCCCTTTTCAGATGGAATGTACACTTGTGTGTTTGCATGCGGTATAACGTAAGTCACTTGAATACATCAGACTTTGTTAACACTATAATATAAATAAGCTTATTCCTTCTACTAGACATGTAAATGCCTTTTTTTTTTTTGCAGTCAATAATTATATATACATTGAAAAAGAATGATACACAAGCAGCAAAATAGGCTTAGACTAGAACAACTCAGTGGTAACTAACCAAATTTGTGGCCTTTTCATATTTTCAATACAGAATATTCTGCATATAAATATTTTTGGACTTTAGGAATTTAAAAAATAAACAGAACAGTATAGTTGTCACACAGATCAAACACACTTTAAAACATTTCGCTAGATTTAACAGAACACAATGCTGACAGCTAAAAAAAATAAAATAAACCAGATTTTTAAAAGGGACAATAAGTCTAAACAAATGCTGATTTCGGGAGACATGAGATGGAACTAATTACCAAGAAGCAGTGATTCCACCCAGTTCCACAAGTTGGCAAGGCTTTCAGCTTTATTTTTTTAAAACATTGATATCTCTTTGTCCTTAGATAGGCCAGCCACCTTCTAAGAGTTTCTATGCTCAAAAGTAGGAAAATCTTCCATTTTAGACTGATCAAGTCTCTAACTGGTAGAAAAACGTGCCCTACTCATAAAGGGCCCATAAAAATGTGGGATAGTTACATTTCACAATATATATATATATACTATAGACAAAAAACACATATAATTAGAAGAAACTAAAACCAAAAGCAAATATGTCTGATAGAACAATTACATTTTATGTGAGCAGAACTCTATGTTTAAGTTCCAAGCAATGGAGCAGTTGTTTTTCAGTCATTTCCACTTACAAAATAGCATTCTGTACAAAACCTGACTCTGAACATATAAATTTGGGCCCCATAGAAAACAAAACCCAATTGTATTGACTTTTTCTTCTCAGTTTTCCCATTTGTTTTGACCTTCTAATGTCTCAGCAGCCAATAAGATCTTAGTAGGTCTTGTCTCACTCGATGGAATGGAAGCCCTTTGATATGAAAAAAGTGGAAGAGGCCAGAATGACTGAGAGCAGTGTTTTTCATGTACTGAATTGTCTTTAAAAAGGGAGTTGAACAAAGCAGTTGGTGCTGGGGAAACAAACTGGAGGTACCCAAGAAAATGCCATGGGGTATGTGTTTTATAACATAGCTAAAAAGTCACTGTCATAAGAAAAAAATTATAATGTTAATATTCAAACCACAGATTTCTAAAACACAAGAAAATGTACCTGAGTGTGTATATTTATATATATATATAGATAGATAGATAGATATAGATATCTATCTATCTATATATATTTATATTTATATTTATATTTTATATTTTATATATATTTGCCAACATTTAAAGTGAGAAAGTATATTTCCCCCCAATTCTCTCTCAAAACAAAGAATTGCTAATTTAACCACGCCCCCCACCCCAACCCAAAACAAACCATGAATATTAGTTATGGCCCAAGCACTAAAGTTTAGTAATGGTTTTGAAAAAACCCATTTTACATACTCCTCTTTTCTTTCTTCTCCATTGGTTTTCCAAAGCAGAACAGAGAGTAAAAGAAAAAAGAAGTATATTTAAATATGTTACCCAGTATCTAACAGACTGTACTTGTGTCAGTAAAGAACCTCAAAAAATAAAGTACAAGTTCTAAAATGTAGCTCTGTTGACAAATATCGCTAGTATTTCCTTATAATACTATTAAGATAGCTTGAAAGGATGTGAAAGTCCAACACAAACAGGCTACCTGAATGCAGTATATTAAAATCCCCCTGTAGCACATTACAATCAATAAAAAGAAAATAAAATCTGAATAATACTAGAGGTAGCAGCTGTTTGTATTCTCTGTTATTCTGAGTATTTCTGGAGTCCAAACCTTCGAACATTGCTCCCCTGATAAAAGGCTTGCGTGCAATCAGCCAACATACAGCAGACTGGTAACCTAGATGTCTGCAACGCTGTTTGAAGTATCTTTTCTAATACAATGAAGGAAGTACTTGTAAAGGAAGTGCGTTGACGACCTGCATTAAATCACAGCTCAAAAAGATATGGCTGTTTGCTGTTTTACAAGCCACTTTAAAACACACACACACACACACACACACACACACACAAAATCAGTCCACAAGTTCTTAAGTAAGCTATGCAGTTCCACAACATATAAATAGTGAAAGGTTCAAGAGTTTCATATACTTTCTAAAATATATGCTAGCTGAATATTAATGGAGTAACAATAGTATTAATTAGAGTAATGCCTTAGTCTGACGTCAGAGGAACATGTTTCCTTCATATGGGATGATTCTAGAGGATGTTGGAGGGATCTGCTTTATGTTTGGTAGAAATGATGGTAATGGTGGTGATGCTCATGATGGTGGTGATGTTCATGTCTCTGTATCATTTGTCCAACTTGACCTTCATATAAAATGACAGTGGGCAGGTCTCTCACATGTTCTTTTTCTACAACTGTCCCTGGAGACTGGAAAGTTTTGCACATTTGGTGATTCTCCTTTGCTCGCTGCTTGTGTTTCTTGTAGGCCTGCTGAGACTGCATGGGGAGATATGGAAGATTCTGGCCTACCCGTGTGGTTGGGGAAGCCAATGGCATGGATACCCCTTGAAGAGGTTTATTCCTTACAACCCTTCCAGGGTGAACAGAGGCTACATTTCTGGTCAGAACCTTGGGTGACCTAACAAAGTGCTTGTTTGAGTCCTGATTCCGCAGCCTCTGTTGTATTTCCGCAATCTTGGCATATGAAGCATCAGCCAAATTGATGTGACTGGGGTCCACTACTTGAGATTTCCTATGGTGGGCATGGAAGGTTTCAGGTTCATGAGAGCGGGATCTAGTTTGATTTGCAACTCTGCTTGGTGGGTCTTGTTTTTGAGCTGCTGGAGGAGATCCTAAGAAATAAAAACAGAGTTAGGTATCTCAGATTTCAAAGTTTTAATTAGTAGCATGTACTTGGCAAGGTTAGATCTATCAGCAGAGTGGAATTCTCCTCAAGAACTAAATGCAATTATAGCTATAGATGTTTAAAAATATTTAACAAAATTCTTGTTATTAAATACAAACTATAAGCTATATATTTTTTAAAAGCTCTTATTCTATCCTGAAAAATTTTGGTTTTGGCAATCAAAGTACAGCACACCAAAACAAGTACTTGGAACTGTAACACTTAGAGCAGTGTCTTCCAAACTTTTGATATGTGGGGCTCACTTTTTTCCAGTTTAAGACTGGTGGCACACTTTACTCTTACACCTG
>NW_017728998.1:32571013-32572344 GCF_001723915.1 Gavialis gangeticus | reverse complement strand
GGTGGGTGGGTGGGGGTGTGTGTGTGTGTGGGTGTGTGTGTGTACACACATGCGCACACTTCTCCCCCTCAAAATATACAACATGTTCCATTCTCCTGCCAGACAAAACCACAACAGTGTTAAAAAAGAACACCAAATATATCTTTAAGCAAAGGATTAGTCTCTACACCAGTAGCTCTCAACCTTCTTAGCCTCAAGACACACCTCCAAAACATTCCTGAATGCTAAGGTATGTCATCTGAAAATCACTGAGAAAGAAGAGGGCCTTCAGACTAAAGAAGCTGTGTGCCCTGCTCTTTCCATTGCCAGCCCCCTCCCAACACCTAGTCTGTTCCTTAGGGGGCAAAGGCAGCCCCTGCTGCTAATGCTGCTCTGGTAGGTCCACATACCAGTGGCCACTCCCATAGCTCCTCCTGCCAGCCCAGGGAGCACGGAAGGAGCAAAGGGGACAAGCAAAGAAAAGTGCAGCTCCATTTGTGTGTCTAAGCCAGGGTGGGCAATTATTTCAGCAGGAGCTAATGAGTTTTGGTGAGCTGTTGAGGGCCACCATGGTAGCCCCACCCTTTGACAGGGGCCCTGCCCCTGGTTGCCATCTTGAGACCAGAAGTCCTGCCCCCTAACCTCTGACCTTTGTCACTAGAAGTCCCTCCCCTTGCCCCCAGAGTACTCTTTTTGGGAAGGGGGTTTCCATCTTGGAACCAGAAAAAAAACCCCCCACCAAATTGTATACTAAAAATCAAACACTGACAATAACATATTTGAATTTTATTTAAAAAATATATTTTTGTCCTGATTTGTGTGTTTGCATCGTGTATATAGAGGCGATTGCAGAATGGCTCAAAATGAAGCCTAACTGTTGTATATTGCAGGGGGTGTGGAGGAGTGTGGGGGGTACGGATGGGTGGGAATGGGGTTTGTGGGGAGCTGTGTGCGTGTGGATGTGTGTATATGTGGGGTTTGGGGGAGGGAGTGGGTGGTTGGGTATGGGAGATTTGTGGGAGGGATGTTTGTGGGGAAGGGGGGCTGGGAGCGTGTGGGAGGGTGTGGGGGGGTATGAGTGCATGTGTCGTGAGGTGTGTACACACAGCAGTAAGCAGGGCTCCACCTAGAGGCTCCATGTGTGTGCGGGGGAGGGGGCAGAGGGGAGAGGTGCGGGGGAGCGCAGTATTTGTGGGGTGCGTTATTGTGTGTGGGGGAGGGTGGGGTTTGCAAGAGAAGGTTTGTGGGTAAGGTGAGGTATGCAGGAAGCTCCCCACATGCACCCTCCTGAGCCAAACACCACCCACTCCTGCTCTGCAACAGCCTGAGGCCCACGTCCCATGTGGCACCTT
>NW_017728998.1:32527888-32570812 GCF_001723915.1 Gavialis gangeticus | reverse complement strand
CTGGACTCAACCCCACGGAAGCAGATCAGCCAGAACCCACACACACAGCCCTGCCCACCCACCCAGCTTATCCTGCTGTCCCCCAGGCATGCAGTGAGGCTGGGGTGGCTCTGCAGCTGGACTGCCTTTCTAGGTAGCCTAGGCAGCGGTGGTTCCTTTTGGCTGCTAGGGCCACTGGCCCCAGCCCCACAGTACTGGTGGGGACACGAGTGCACAGCCCTAGTGCAGCCCGCCCTGTGCCTGCTCCAGACTTGCCTGCCCAGGCTCAGCAGCGGCAGCAGTCAGGCAGAATCTGTCGTTCAGTGTGGGGAAAAACCTGACCTTCCCCTTGCCACTGGTGGGCCCTTCCTGCTGCAGTCACACAGAGCCCACACTTGCCTGCCCTGCACTGCCACCGCTGCCCTGCTGGGCAGCCTGGAGGCAGCAGTTACAGCGGCAGAGATGCAGGGCAGCCCAGCATGGGCTCCGGGCAGCTGCAGCACAAATGGCCTGGCAGTGGCAAGGGGGAGAGGCTGCTTATCCCCGACACTGAACAACAGTTTCTGCCTGGCTGCTGCTGCTGCTGCTCAGTGCAGGAGAGTTCAGAGTAGACACGGGGCAAGCCAGGTCAGAACTGTGTGCTTGGGTCCCCACCGGTACCATGGGGCTGGGGTCAGCAGCTGCAGCAGCCAGAAGGAGCCACCACTGCCTGAGCTACCTAGAAAGGCAGTCCAGCTACAGAGCCACCTCAGCCCCACTGCGTGCCCAAGGGGCAGCAGGACATGCCACGGCCGGATGGTGCCCATGGGCCAGGTGGGACCGAGGGACTGGCTGTGGGATGGACAAAGAGCCTCCATGGGCCAAATCCAGCTCACAGGCTGCATTTTGCCCATGCCTGGTCTAAGTTCACAGGAAAGCACACAGCTGTGATTGTAGGGCTGGTGGGGAAGGCAGTGTATTTGGCACAAGGGCTGTCTGGTGGAAGGCAGGGTTGGGGAATGCAGCAGTAGCAGTAGTCCCCAGGGAAGCAGCTGCAAGTGCCCTTGGGGAAGCTAGGGTAGGCACATGGTACCAGACATGGTAGGAGATCCTCACCCAGGGAGATCCCAGGGCATGCTTCTTTTACTCTCACAGCACACTAGTGTGCTCCAACATGCCTTTTGGCAATTATTGACTTATAAACATGGCAAATATGCAGCCTTAACCCTTTGAATTTAGGGAGGGACATCAAGTCCCTTTGTATGAACTCACCATTGGTTTTTGTTCTGGATTAGACCCCCAAAAAACATTTTCTGGTTGCAGCTTAAACCTAGCCTTTACCATTGAAAGCCCAGCCTTGATTCTTACCATCTAGCAACCTGCGTCTGAACACTGTACTAGTTGGTCCATCACCACTAAATAGCTATAGATCAGTCAACCAACATGGTCATTCCAAGATTCCAAGCAAGTGCCCAATTTGGACTGTGCAGCTGAAGGAGGACTGGACACAAAATGCTTGAAAAATAAAAATTACTAAACAGTTACCTGGCCCAAATTTTGATGTATAATTTTCTATTCCTGCAAGATCCAAATAGTGGTTTCTCCTTTCAATGTTCTCATCAACACAATGGCGGTAGCAGCCACTCTGCTCGGGATTGTTGTCACTGTAATGATATCTGTGAATGGGAAAAATAATTTAAGTTCAGCAAGCTTGCAGATTGGTTCCCCCACCATTTTCAAACCCAAGCTAATGGCTTGGTAAAGCCACTGGGCCCTTTGAACTGATAGGTCTCACTTGCAAAGACATTTAACACCTGGTTGTCTGTATCTGAGAAGGGCCTAAGACTAACTGCTCTTTCCTTTCATGAATTGGCCTCTGGTTTTGTAGAGCAAGGGATGCTTTTGCATTTGCATAAGGCACACAAACACAAATACAAAATCTTTGAGGGTTTACTGCAACCTGTAGATGGCCAAACCATTCAGTACATTCTCTAATCATGCCATGTCAGGGAGAGTCTGCCGGCTGATTTGGCTGTTCCCAGCTCTACAGGGAAGAACTGAGCTCAGCTGAGCTTGTTGTTAAATGGCCTAAATGTCTGTGTGGTTCTGCTTCAGGGAAGTAGGCAGCAGCACAGGTGGATTTACTAAAGGAAACTGGGCAAAAAGGTGTCAGTGGAAAAATCTGAGATAACTACTGTTTGCCAAAATACATCTAATAAGCAACTCTGGGCTTCATAATCCTGACTCCTTTTCCTGCTCAGCTTTGCTATTTTATTTATAGCAGAACTATTTCCTGAGAATAAATATCTGAAATACCACTCATTTATGAGCAAACATGCACATGCACACACACATACGAGCTTACAGTATTGTAGCCAATAATGCTGAGAGGTTTAAATTTATCACATCCAATAAACAGATGTTTATAACTGAGACCAATTTTTCCAGAATAGCAAATAAGATGAGAAAAATACAAAATTTTAAAATTATATCATGGACTACCATTCATCAGGGCACTGCCATCTCTGAAAGCATGGAGTGGATTCTGCACTCTTCTGTACCCAATTCAACCTCACTAATTTTAGGTGAGACTGAAACTTGGCTTTCCATTTCAAACTGGTTCCAAAATAAGGACTCATTCCTGGATGATGCCAGGCATTCAGATCTAAGTCTGAATGCACTTTAGCCTATGCCTCTTTTTTGGCATGAAAATAGTTGCACTGAAGTCAAGTACGTTGTGCTTTGCTGAATTGTCACATGAATGTCTTGCTCTCTTGCAGAACTGAGACCTATGCGACACTGGTATGTTGTTAGGGATCTACTGAAAATATATACTCTCCCTGATAAAAATCCCCAGATTTATTCTATTGCAGTGTGTCACTTGCATTTGGGAGATTAAGTTTACACTGCTTTGATATATGCAAATACTTATGCATGTGATGCTGTTTGCCAGGAAAGCAGGAAACCTTTGAAGGCTTTGAACCCAGTTCTTCAGCCACCAGTGTACTTGAAGTAAAAGACACTGCACTTGGACATCTAAAAGAGCTGGAGGAGGAAGCTCCCCCCCTTGATAGTGGCCCACGTCTCATATGTACCTCATATGTATCTGGGTGGAATTTTACAATTTTTCAGCTCATAGGCATGCAATTCAAAAAGCACTTCATGGGCTACTGGTAGCATACAGAGGACCATGGAGTGCTGCTGATTTGCCTATGGCACTCAATAAGTGAGCGCTGCATGCACAGAAGACACTGAAAGGTTCATATAGCGCAGGCATAACCATTTCTGATCCAGCATAATTGAACAGCAGTGTTTGTCCAAAACTGAACTGCATACCATTCTTTTTCTGGTACCGTAAATGAATTGAGACCCTGAAGAAACACTGTGTTAGTCCCTCCACAGGCCCACATTCTAAAAGCTTTCTAACATGCAAGATGATATTCAACAATGCAAATATACACAGAGAAGCAATTATACTTTGATGAGAAATGTGCTCCACTACCAAAGAGGACTCAAGTATTTCTGAACACCAGGGCTTCTGTCAGGTGTTCCCAGACTGCTATTTTGCATATACATGGAAAGATTCAGGCATCAAACACCTGATCTGAATCTTCTGCAGGGTATAAGAATATATGTTTTTATAAAAGATGCTTGCCTGTTTTTTTGAATAGTATGTGAAACCCTTTTCTGAATTCCCAGGCTGGAATGTCATTATGAGGAGGGTCAGGCCAGGATAGAATGGGTCAGAAGATACACGTGAGAATGTGTAGGTCAGGAAACCGCAAAGGATATTTCCTGAAGGCCGCAGTCAAAGAGAACAGTTCATTTACATGAGTTAAAGCTAAGTTACTTAAGCAGGTCAGCGTGAAAAAAGCCTGTATGTTCCAAATGACAGCGTTTCCCTATAAATGAAAGATGTTTTGGGGCCTGGTGCAGATATAAACAGCTAGAGTAATGGGAAGGAAATAAAACACCCCAAATCATAAAGTTGCCTGCCATTGCTCTTCTCACCATCAATTTTATCAACAGCATAAGGCACCTGCTGGGTAAACCAGCCATAAATCTGGATGTTTACTTTAGCACTACATGTGGAAACTCTAAGACTGTATCTAAAGGATGAAAAATCCCTCCCTCCTGAATACTCTTCCCACCTTAGGGGTAGAAACATCCCTAATAACTTCATCTTGAATATTAAATTAAACATTACTTGTGGGGGGCAGGGGTGCAAATGGTTGATAGCTCAGAGGTTGCAAGTACAAGGCCACAGCAGAAACACTCAAGGCGTGGTTTGACAGATTCCAACGAATCTGTGAATTCTGCTAAATATCTTATCACAAGAACACGAAGAAGGAAGGAACCTTCCATAAAATTTTTAAAAGACTGCAATATTTCATTGTTGTTCTCAAAGGAACCCCCACAATGCCACAGATGAGATTATAGGATACTCACCAGCTTAACAATTTGGCTTTGGTGCAGAGAAATGTGGGACTTATTTCTTTTAAAGATACAAATGTCCACATTTGGCTAGGTGCAGCACCAACAGGGGACAATCAGGCACTCTGCTACAGACCTCTGAGAAGGCTTAGCTAATTTGGGTGCAAATTAGAAATCCTTAGGAAAGTTGTAACATGTGCCCAATGGCAAAGGAACCTAAAGACCATCTGTCACCCTGTGGCAGAGGCAAAACGGCAACAGAAGTAAGAAACTTCCCCTCAGTTGAAGGCAACTATTACTGTGGGTTTCAAATGAGAGAAATGAGTATCCTCTATCATCTAAGAATGCTGGTCATGCAAACACATATCAATTATGAAGCAAACAGTACTAGATGCAAAGAGAGGATGTAAATCCTGAACTGCATTGCTGTTACTCTGCAAGTAATCATTCACCAAGCCACAGGAAATCCTCATGCTACAAAAAGCCTATATAAGGTTTCAGGTAAAGAGATGGAATTAGTTACTGTCTTATAATTCTCCCCTCTCTGAATCTGGGTGTACTGTTCTGGACAGAAGTCATATCTTAGAAGTATTTGTGACCGGACTGAAGAAGAAGGGCACAGCTGCTTTTTTTTTTTTTTTTTTTTTTTTTTTTTTTTTTTTTTTTTAAGTGAAAGCGAATGCTCCTCCTGCTGGTATATTTGCTGAGCTAAGTATATTTTCCCCAGACAAATACTCCTAAAGCTGAGAAAACATAAAGCTAGAGCATTTTTTTAATTGCACCTGAAGAAATGGTTTCAACGTCATTGCTGTGGTGTTTCCCACTTCCCCAGCCTGAAAAATGAAATCCCAGTTTAAACCAAATAGACACTGAATAGAGAAATGATGTCTCTAGCAGTGGATACAAATTGGGAGATACCTAAATTGGGGAGGGGAGGGAAGTATTTTATTACCCATTTGAACAGTATAAACTGAACTGTGAAAAGTGCATTTTTTGCTGTTAGTCCAATGGAAAACAAGATACTCTAAGAAATCTGGTTTTAACTGATACATCCCAAATGGCTATCATGTATTCTGGAATTCAGCATAGCATGCACCTATAAGGCAGATGGAAGGCTTGATAATGGGGCAAATCTATGCTTATCTTTGCTAACCTTGCCATTGACATGACTAGACATCTTCAGAGGAGCAACGACTATTCTAGACTAGCATCCAAAATAATATTATACATTCCTTCAGGGAGAAACTTCAAATAGGCCTGTTTTATCTCATCTCTAAAAGACTGCAACTGTACCAGCAGCTGTGCATAAAAGAAACTACTGTGTCTGTACTTTATTGGAAATAGATGCATTCTGAGTCACCGGCAGGAATCCATAGAAAAACAATATATAGAGGTTTTTTCCAAGTGGTGAAGGGCATTCCAAGACTAAATAGAAAGTAACCTAATTTTCCTTGAAGGTTTACTATAAATGCATTAACCGATAGGAAACACCCTAATTGTCAGATTGATAACTGGTAACTGACTAATTTTCAAAAAGTCCAAGAGGAGAGATTCTGTGGTAAGTAGGAGGAATGGTTTCTGGCAGCTTAGGGGCACAGTGAGTTGGGCTCTGGCCTTTGTTTATATAGGGAAACTACTGAGGCAGTAAACTAAGGTATGAATTTACAGTGCACATAGTATTCCTTGTGTAGATACTCTTGGTCCTTTGAAAGTGGAGTAAATTACCTTATCCTTATTGGACACTGGACACATCTACACAAGACGTTTACTGCACAGTTGACTAATTAGCTGTGCAGTAAATGCCATGTATCTACATGTGCACTGCTATTAGGCTGGAATAAACTAATTTACTCTGCAACAGGATAGTACTTGCAAATATTAGTACTATCCTGCTGCATAGTAAAAAACTCTGCACTGGTTCCTTGGGTAAATGGAAGCTGGATGTTTCTCCTTGGTGACCTGGTTGATGTTTTCGGTGATGCAAGAGAACAAACTATAGTAAGGGAAGGGCGGATCTCTGTTGGTCCTTTTCAAAGTAGAGTACTTGCACAAACTATCCAAAAAGTTCTCAAAATAATGAAAGGAAAAAGGAAGCATGTATGACTAGCTAGTGCTAGTTTCCTCAGCTTCCTTGGATATAAATACTGGCATTAGTATCAGGGTACTGGCTATCAATGAATTTGTGCTGTGCATTCCAAAGTGACAACCCCTATAATTCCTATATTTAAAAAAAAGTATCTCCAGCCTCTTGAGGGTGGCTATCACAACTCCTTTTCACAGATGAGAAAGAAGTTCTTCCAACTTACCTGAGAGAAGCTCGCTGTTTCTTTTCAGACCCCCTCAGTTCTTCACTGGCTTTGCTCTCAGTTCTATGCCTAGAGCTCTGCAAATCTGTCCCCCACAAAAGGTAAGTTGTTATTTCATTCTTGCTGTGCTTATTCTGTCAGGTATATGCATTGCAATACATACAGACTTATTACTGTCATTACGTCAATGCCTCATAATTCATTTTGGACAAACTCTTCAAAAGGGACATGGCAGTTCAAGCGCAATTGACTTTCACTGGGAGTTTGGGGCCTAAGTAACTTAGGCTCCCTAGTGAAAAAGTAAAGAAATGAATGGGCATGGCCAAACAAAATCATTGCTACCCGTCAGCTGCTTCAATAACTAACAGTCCCTGCTGTTGTGTAGTTTCCCATTCATTGTACACAAAATGGCTTTATTTCAAAATTACTGTTACAAGGGTATTTCAGGAAGTATAACTATTACAGTAAAGACATGACTTTTTTTTTTAAAAAAATCATTGAACCAATACAAACCCTAGTCTGCACAGAGTTGTACTGATAAGAAGATTGTATTGTATGCATTGTAACAGCATAGTTTATTTAGTTTATTCCTTTTTCTGTACAGGAATAAGCTATACTGTTATAAGGCACCATTATAGCAATAAAATTATGATCAGATTATGCTGGTACAGTTAAAATGGTACAACTTTTATATTTAGACAAGTGCTGGTAATGCTGTAATGTGTGATGCTGTTAGAATAAACACATTACACACAGACTCTACTAGCCACATCTCTCTGAAATTTGTGAGAGCCACCCTTGTATAACTGGTGACAGTCATTAACCCAGTATTTTCATGTACACTGATCAACATATATTAGCCAGGGATGTTTTACTAGCAAATACTGACTAACTGAAAAGGATAAACAGATTCTATGCATCACAGGATTTGAATTTAAGGTACAGATGATGTAGTTCCTCGTTTTCTCCAATTGGCTTAAGACCCGATCAAGTCTTAATGATTTTGGCTAGGAGTATGTTTCTTTTTAATGATTTTTTTTTACTTGTACAAGCTCTAATGTACAGATGTCAAAGAACCTTATAGTGATATGGTTATTTCTCTTCCTGTACTAGAGTATCTATATTCCTATAAAAAACTCTTGTACAAATATAATTGTGTCCACACTGAAAGGCAGGTGGTCATACTACTTTAATTGTACCAATGTAGTTTAGATAGTATAACTTCCTAGGGTACAAGAGGCCTTAATCTTAGGGCATACTTTAAGTACAACCACACATCTCATAGCACATAACTCCTGCAAATCAGAAATAATAAAAAAGAGGGGAAGTTTAAATTTTCAAATGTAGACTCCTAAATTAGAGCAGATAGCTCTACAGGTAAAATCTCAAATGGGCATTTAGGGACCAAATTACCCCCATAATTAATTGTCTCAATTTAATTTAAATTTTAAGTTTTTCTACCTATCAAATGCAAAGAGGGACCTTTGAGGGAAAGCTTTTCAAAAAGTGTAGTATACATCCTTACCAGTATGGTTTAAGAGAATACTCTTTTTCTTCTGACTGCCATCTGGTGCCACAGTAAGCTTCACTCGCAGAGTTTTACTTGAACTTGGAGAGTGGTTTACTGATGCATCAACTACCTCATAGATGGTATGAAGCAAGCTGGTAATATCCTACAGTTGGGATTAAGCACAAACAAAAAGAAAAAATATGGTAAACATGGGTGAAGAATATATAGCCTTGTTACTTATTAATATAACCATTCCAAAAATGGATCTGTAGGTTGCAAAGACGCTTTCAAGTCTCGCTGTATTCATAAGGAATGGATGGTATGCAGCACTTAACTGTGCTAGAAGTGTCTGGCCTCAACAATTCCAGTCTTGTTCCTTAGACAGGCATATCTTTAAAAAATATATTTTCCTACTGGACTTACAGGTACATATACTTCATAGCAATTTTATGACCTTGGGTGACAGATACACAGTAGCATTTCAAGCACACGATCTCTGTCTCTCATATTCTTTACCCTTGGATGCCATAAAACATCATAAAGGTTATGATATGGGAAAAACCAGACCAGAACACCTTTAGGGGGAAAAAAGAGATTATTTACATTGTCCCAAACCAAGCACACACTATTAGCAGTCTGGGATATTCAGTTTCTTTCTAGTCTCTTAAATGTAGCTAAAGTATAATTATTGACGCTGCATTATAAAATTGAGTTCACATGATCCAAGCCATAGCAAGCAGATATTTCCACAAAGCCCAAAATATAAGACACACCACTCATCATAAATTCAGGGAACTGGTTTTCTTCCTGTTACCACTAAATTTGGGCTGAGTTTAAGCTATGTGGTTAAGAGATCAGGCAGGACTGCAAAGTTCAGAGCTGAAATGGGACTGGATCTAACTTCCCCTAAACTGTAAGACTGCTAGTTCAGCCTACTACAGAGACTGACCCCCAATGTTCAGAACAGGATGTGAACTTTACTCAAAGGTTTGCCATACTGACAATATGGTGTTCAGATTCAGGCCTGTCTCAGAACATTCCTCTTATTAGCTTTGCATCTCCAATGCAACATAGGTGTCATAATGGGTAGGATTAACCTCTCACCCCTTCAACATTTCATAATGCAACTATGGCTTTAAAAATGTTAGGCACAGAAATGACTTTGAAAGCCAGGGTTCCTTTCTAACACCCCAGTTCAGAAAAACATTTATTCAAGCTTGAGCTTAAGCCCACACCTATTCAGCAAAGCACTTGAGAATGTGTTTAAGTCCCCTTAAGTCAATAAGATTTAAGTACTTTACTGAATAGGGTCTGATCAAAAGAAAGCATTTCCAAATTCATACAACCCCTTTGTCTCATACAGGAGGAATACTGAATCCTGATTGCTTAATATATAGGTGGAATATAGTCCCTTTTTAGCAGCTAACATTACTGCAAGTCAGCTCATATTTAGTCAGCAAGAGAGTTCCAAGCCAGCCAACCTTTAATATTATACAAATGCCCTTGCTTCATATGTGGCTTCTGCCAAGATGAGTGAGAGATCAGTTGCTGGCTCATTACTTGAACGGAAGTCTTTTCCCAGAGTCAATTAACTAGGACAACAATCTAGAACCAAAGCACTGCGATCATAGAAGACAATCCCACTGAATATACAATTTATAAATTATCTTTGCCCATCTTCTTTGCCCCAACACCCTATCCCACAACCTACACCCTTTCCAGAAGCCAGGGGGAACAAAAGGAACTATCTAAATCAGCTGTATTAAATACAACAAACTGGTTCTGAAGAAGATTGAGACTAGTTCAATAAAACCCTCAAATTCTATAGGATTTTTCCTTCACACAGGGTTCATACCCTTAACAAATGTATCCTCAAAGCTCAGTGTGCTCAGGTGAGCACCAGGAGACACACCAGTTTAAACAAGTGATGTAGCATACACCCCTCATTATCTAGTCAGCTTTATAGGAGACAGTGAGACTTTATTCACTGCACACAGAATATTTTGTTCTTAATAATCATATTCCTTTCTCTGTAACATGCAGAGAAACATTAAAATTATTGCCAAGGCAAATTACACTAGACGTAGTGCTCACTCTCTTCCAGTCTGAGTCAAATTCTGCTCTTTATTTATATTCACTACATTTGCTTAATGTAATGGAATTACACCAGATTTATGATCTGATCCTATTCCCTCTGACTTCAGTAGTGTAGGATCAAGCACTTACATTGGTATAAACAGAGCAGAAGTTGGCAGTCTCTCCATTTTTTCCACAGAAACATTTTTTTACCCCAAACCCAAATGACCCTATTTATAGTATGCCACAAGTGTGATTGGAGCCGGTTTCTATCCTCTTGACAAGAATCTCCGTCTGAAAGCCTGTGCCAGAGAATGACTGCTTAATAAGATGGGTGGTTATGCGATCTCTTTCACCAACCCTTTCCTTTCACACTTCCATCCTGTTTTGACATCTACCAAAATGGAAATTTCTTAACAGACACAGCAGCACTGACAGAAGGTGTCCCAAGCTGGGCCTTTTGCGACAGCTGACAGATGGAGGGGGATGGGTGGAGGGGGGGACAGAGAGTGGGGTTGTAAGTATTTTGCTTAATAGGAATGGGCAAAAACATACACAACGGATATCTACCTTTGGGATATCCCATCCTAAACTAAACTTCTGGAAGGCCTCATGCTATGCACATAGGCTCCATTTCATTTAATTCAACCCTATCCAGCAAAGTACTTGAGCACATGCTTAATGTTAATGGGATTTAAGCATGTACTCAAGTGCTGTGGTGATCTGGGGTCTTATTCATTCCTCCACAAGGATTCTCCCACTGCATTCTCCCTGCCTGGGACATGATTAGCCAACACAGGCAACTTTCTGTGTCCCGCCAGTTTCAATAGGGTATTGCTAAACCATTCACCTATAACCCAACTCCTTCCTTTTGTTCAGATACAGTGACTATTTTTCCTAGCTGTTAAGGTGCTCTACGTTTTACTCTGAAATATGTAAATACAACAGAGTATATCCTTATGCAGTAGCATGAATAGGTGTGGGAGAGAGGAGAACCAGCCACAATCACCAACTTAGGTGGGCTGCCAAAACTGTCAACCCCACGCCTGCAGAGTCTGTGCCCTGGCAGCAAGAGCCGTTCCACAGCATCGCTTTTGCAGCTGCAGCTGGTGCACAGACCCTGTACTGCTGCTGCTGATCTGAGCACAAGAGCAAGGGCAGGAAAAGCACCTGGCAGCAGCAGCCAGGGTGTTTTCGGTAATAGGTTAGACTTCTGAGCCACCTCCACCCCTTACTCTATTTGCTGAACCATTCCACCTCCTCCCCCTCACCCCTACAGGGTTTGACCAGGCCACAAACTGCTTGCCCAGGCTTTTGAATTGGGTTTTTGGTAGGTGTTGTGGCTAGGGGCAACTCCCACATGACATGTCACCCTTTTTCCTTTTGCTGCGTTTTGTGGGTCTTTCCCAACAAACTACTTAAGCCAACTTTTTAAAAAGTACTTGCAGGCCCTGTCAAGGCAGGCCAGCTGCAATACTTGTGTAACACATACTGTCTCAGCCAGCAATGTGTCTGCACACGCATCATGTCAGAACATTTTGCCTCACTCAGCCAAACAGGCTTGGATTTTCCCAGACTGCTTCAGCCTGCCCAGCCACTAGACATTTAAACACACTGCACAAAAGCCTCACTAGACCTGTGGGTTTTCATTGTGCACCTTTAGTATTTTGTGATTCTTCCCAGGTAGAAAATCAAATCCTTTCCAAGAGGATATGGTCTCCTTTGTATCAATAAATAAATAAAAGCACCCTTCCGATTGTGCATAAATCACACAATCATCCTTATACAACTATTTTTTGTGCTGTTGCACCAGTTTTTTCAATATCTACATTTTAATTAAAGGATTCATTTATTCCTGGTGACTACCTAGGGGCCTATAGAGTATGTACAGAAGTTGCTTTTTTGCCATTTAAAGCATTTTATTGCTCTGACTTAACAGAAGTCCATGCCTTTACAGAATTTAAAAATGGATAAAGGCACTTTAAATTAACCATTGCTAAATAAGGTATTACATTTGAAGTGCTGTATTTTACATCACTTTAGCAACTTACAGTGCTCTTAATAACTTCTGTCAAATTTCTGGTGATTCTGCCAGTAGCCCATGGGCTTTGCAAGTTTGGTTCATGCACTCCGGTACCACCATGTCTGCAAAAGCCAGCAAACCATCCTGCTTCTGTCAGCCGACTGAGACAGAAGTGATCAGGCTAAACAGGACTGGGGAAGGGTAGGAAGGAAAGGGAAGGGTGCATCCCTGCCCTTTGGTGCACAGCTCACTGCAGCTGGAGGGCTGGCTCCATGCTGGGGCACCCCAGGCCCTGTGGAGCTCCTGCCACCCCAGAGGGCTGGTGGATGCCTAGCAAGGCTTGCACATGGGGCAGGCTCTGGGCTGGGCAATGCTGTGGGGAAGCGGGTTGGTTCAGCTCTGTGCAGCCCAGGCAGGAGAGAAGCACTGGTACTGGCTCCACACAATCCTGCTCAGCTGGGAACCTGCTCCCTCCTGGCACAGAGTGGCTGGGAAAGGCCTCTGTGATCCTAGATGAGTCAGGGAAGTATGGCAGCTCGGCATGTGTGAAGTTGGGGGAACTCAGCAAATACCCATAGACCACAGAGCCAGCTGTGGCTGGGAGCCCGGCACATCACCCAGTGGCTGGGCACTTCCTGGGGGAATCCGGGAATGGAATAGCACCTCTTCCCCACTAACTTCCCTACCCCACTTCTGCTGGCCCCCCTTTCCTTCTCTGTTCCCCTGCTCTGTGCCCAGCTCCACCTTCTCCACCACTCTCCTCCAGTTCCAGGAGGCTGCAGAGTGCCCCCTGCCTCCTAGCCTGGAAAATGCAGGGAGGCTCAGAGCCCTGCCGCCCCACCCCACCAACAGACACTGCACTTCATGTTTAAGAGCGCTGAAACTTTATAGTGCTATAAAAAGTGCTCTAAATTACAGTGGTGTAAAACATGCACAGAGCATTTTTGTACACACCCATAAATCTGGTATATTGGTATCTACCAATTCTATTCCCTTGTTATTCAGCAACTTTCTGATTGAATTGCCACCAGCAAAAAGACATCTTCTACATCCTGACTGCTCTCTAGTACCACCCTCACAGATATGACTACCTGAAATCACTCAAATTCCTGAGATAATGACCATATGGGAACTGAAGCCTCAGACAGTCTTTAGCAGGACACATGCCTTGAACTGTGACTGAAACTGCTTTCTCATGGTCCTTTCTCTATCATAGATTTACTCAGCTACTGTGGGGCTCACTCCTCTTGCAAATTATTGGCACCAGGCTCATCAGGATGCATGCTACAAAGCCTGTACTAGTCCTCCAACCATTCCTAACATTTTTCTTCAAGGTGAATTTTCAATCTTAAAGTAATATGCCCATGATAGCTGGGCAATTTGTGCTCATCCTGAAACCTGTCTTGTTGATTATTATCAGAACTTAAAATTCTTTGGACAGCTTTCTGTAGGTGTTCACATTATTTTATAATTCCATCCACTAGCTGTCTAGCAAATCAGTGGTTGTCCCTCCTCAAGAAATTCAAAATCAAAAGCCAGTTTCCCTTCTCTGGCATAGCACCAAGCATGTTCAAGAAATCTCAGGGCTTCATACATCTTTGCAAGTCCACTTACCAAAGAAACTGTGTTTCCTACCATACAAATCAAAACTTTTGGACAAGTTGAAGAAAAACATACCTAGAACAGATCGAAATTTTCTGTACAAGAATTTTTTTAATAAAAGAAAATGCATTTTCTCCTTACAAAAACAATTTTTTTCATAATTTATCTAAAATTTGAGCATTTTCCAATTTTGTTAAAGTTTTACATATTTTTGCCAAGATATTTAGTGAAGCTACTTCCAAACTGTAACAAAAATATGATGTTATAATAAATACTGGAGAAATTTTCACAAAAGTGGAAAATTTTGAATGTTTTGCAAAAATAGAAACAACCTTAACATTGATTCTAAATTATTTTTTCAACTAGCACTAACTGGCACTGTGAAAATAAGGACCATGGAGGTGGGAATTAAAAAAAAAATTGAATGCCTTTTTGTTGAAGGGCTGAGATTTCTACTAAGATTATATACTTTGTAGAAGACATAGCTAGTAAATTAAAGTATGGACACATAAACTAGTTACCATATAGTAAGTAACTATAATAACTGTGCAGGTTCTTCGCCCTGATAAACGCATAGTAACTTCCCACCACTTTTACTGGGAGCAAGCTATCTTGCGATTGTTTTGTGGTAAAAGCAGGCACATGAGTAGCTGGTGTGCTACTAGGTACCCTACATCATCTCCTGGAAACTTGCTTGTGTGCCCACACACAAGGAAAAAATAAAACTATTACTTCTTGAACAGAAAATTATGTTTTTGATAGTATCTAAGCATTACTACATGCCATATGAATGTGTTTCATTGATCTAATATTACAGCTGCTTTTTTCAAGGTAAGAATGCATGAATTTTAACACGTATCTTTTCTTTGAGCCTAACCTGCATAAAATGAACTGTGCCAAACAGGAGATTTTACCACACCTTCAACCCTCCTGTGAAATATGAACTTTCATTTCTACCTGGGAGAACTTTACAGTCTTTTTTCCTATGCCTGAAGAAAGGTGCTTGTGTCTGAAAGCTTGCAATTAAAGACATTTTTTGCAAAACTCTAGTTGGTCTATTAAAAGATATCACCTCTACCACACGTTCTGAACTTTAACAGGGTTTTCAGAAATCACTTGCTTGGAATTATTATAAAACACACTGTTAAGATAGCTTGGTGCATGCTAACGTTTCTCAAGCGGAATATTTTACAAATTCCTGATAAAAAGCTGGTAGTAGTTCACTACATTAAGAAGCCTGTTGGGTTTTTTAAATAAAAACAACATAAATTGATAATCAACTACTACATGTTCACAGAGCAAATTCTGATTGAGGACATCCTCATTCAGGGTATTCATTTTTTGCTTGTAAGAAAAGTTAACTGGCACATGCCGAGGGAGACTGTACCCCTTGGTATTTCTAGACCTCAGATCTGCTTCTAAGCAGTAGGATTAGTTAACAATCCCAATCCACAGATTTGGGGTATCAAGGTAGGTTTTCTCATTCCAAATTAACTAAGTAGAAGAATATCATTGCAACAAGAAGAGAAAAATGTAAATAAACAATGTATTTAACAATGAAAACAGAGCAAGCAATGCAATTTCATTCCTAGATATTAAAATATAGTGTGAAAGACAGAGGAACAGACAAACTTCTGTCTCCTAAATAAATTCAAGATACTAGTACAGTCACAATGAGCTTTGCTTTAATACTTCCCATCCATGAAATTTCACCAGTGATTGCAATGAGGTGTAAATAAGGTGGCAGTAACTGCTGGCCATTTTACAATCATATTGTCTGGATGTTCCCTGTGAAAGTGCCAGCGCCATCTCCACTTCCCCTCTTGCCAGTTGCTCAGAGTACTGGAACTGCTCCAGCATTACACAGAGGTGGCAAATGTAGTAAAAAAACCCAAAATCCACAAGGTACAAGAATAAGACTTGAGGTTCAATTCACCTAATTAAGTCCCAGCCTGAAAGAAATCAGAATCCTCCTTCAATCTTTTCTCTAGGCCAGAGATTTGAGTGTTACTGCTGAACAGAAGTCTGGGGCTGAGTTTTGAATACAGAAAGAACTAATAATCTTTTCCTCTTCTGGCAAGAGAAATATGTACAAGGATGGACACAAAAAAAATGGAACAAGATAAATAAATTGGGTATTTAAAACAAGATTTAAGGAACACTTTTAGCATTAAATACAGATTAAGAAAAACCTTAAATATCAATTCTTTCCCTTTCCCTCTGAAAGAGAAAGTACAAGTGTCTTATTTAGAAGCTTGCTTGTAGCTTGGTTTTGCCAGCATTACATACAGTAGGGTTCTTTATTGCAACATCAATTTTTTATACTCATTTACATTTTTGAAATGCTCATATTTGGAACTGGAAGGAACATCATTTGGTAACCAATCAGCATCCAGGCTAAAAACACTAGTACTTTTAACTCCTAACAACCAAGGCTCTTGAATACTTAGAACTCTGTAACTACCCTCTGAAGGGATTATGCTTCATGGGAAAGAACAGATATTAATAAAAGGGAAAATAAAAGGGTGTCATTTCTCAAGTAAAATTATATTCAGAGAACTCAATATAAAACCTCCCAGATCACAACAAATTAGTTCAATTATCCAAGTTTCAAGTATGATTACAAATATCCATGTGAAGATAATTACAATGCAGCTGTCAGTTCTCAAAAAGCTTACAGTACATAATGAATTGGACTCTTAATGGCCTATGGAATGAAGGAAAACATTATTAGACAACTTTTTTAATATACACATTAGAACTAGAAAGCTATCTTCACACACAGCAAAAGAACTATAAAATGTTTGTCTTGTATCACATTAAGTACAGCATCCTAAGCACAGCTATCGAATGCTAATTTTATAATATGCCATTCCATCAATTATGCTTTGAAACACAGTCATATCACTTCATAGAAGCATGGCTATATTCAAATTTCTAATTGTAAAGAGCAGGCAATAAACCATAACACTCAAAAAGGAAATCATAGATACTTTCAGTTCAAAAGACATTGTTAAGATGCAGAGGAAATTCTGCTGGGATGGAACTTGAACTCTCTTGTGAAATTTGTTATTAATACACTTGAAATTTTATCTAGTGACCAAATCTGTGCTGCTTTTAGAATTTTTCAGATAAATACTAAACATTTTTGCATCAAAATCATATCTCATCAACAAAAACTGGACTCCATCTAAATGCTTTGTGTTAGGTTCATTTTAACACTGTATATATCTTTTTAAAAGATCTTAGAGATAAGGCCCAAGCTTTAAAAATAATTAGTAATTCAGTGGGCTTAATCCAAGACCCCAAAGAAGCCTTAAAGTTCTTTCACATCTAACTTTTTAAAGTGTCTGAGTTGGACACTCAAAAGAACAGAAAGTCAAATCCAAATTAAGGTTGTAGATGTCTTTACTTACATATTGCAACGCCCAAAATATAGGCATCTTGTCCTAGGAAGGAGATCCAAACTGACAGGCTTGATCCAAGCTGATCCAGCTTGCCCCACGCACGTGCCCAAGCCCTTGCCCCTTTCTCTGGTGCACTCTGCCCCTGCCAATTCCCACCCAGGCAGTAGGAAGGGTGCTCAGGCCAGTCCAGCCCACCCCCCAGCCTCCAGCTGCTGCTCAGGAGGAGCCAGGCTGGGCATGTGCAGACGGCATGGCACCAGTCTGGAGCTTTTGCTACACTTTTAGCTAACCGGCTATGATGCTGGGATGAAATCTGAGACCGTCCCAGCCAAACTGGGATGTATGGTCACCCTATTTATACCTCTGTTTCCACATAAGAAAAACAGGATAACATTATTTAACTCTCTTTGTAATGCACTTGGAGATCTACTGATGAAAAACAGGATATACAGTAACAATTATTGTTGTTATATTTTCCATAAGGAAAGGACATTTTACCTCATTTAATTCAACAGGGAATCCAAGAGCTACTCCTATCAAAATGTCATGGCAAACTCCAAATGTTTTTTTTTCCATTTGTTTGGGATTTTTTTTGCTTTTTTTTTTAATCACTGCTTCAGTTCTGTTGCTTGGAAAAACTTCCTGGGTCCTGACAGCATTTGTCCTAGTCTGCCAAGTATGGGTGTAAATATTGTTTTAAGCACACTTTATGCATTTAACCTCCTCTAATTATATCAGTTATATGGTTAACTGATAACACGTACCTAATCCCAGCCAGGGGGTGTGGAGCCACGGGCAAGCGCTTTCCCTGCCCTGCCTCACCACAGGAGAGGGGCTGCAGCCACCTGCCCAGAGCCAGGGACCATGAACAGATCCATCTGGGCAGAGCTGCTGCTGGGAGCCATTCCCTGGGGCCTTTGATGGAGGAGTGGGGAGTCCTGCCAGGCAACACAGCCCATGTGAAGCAGTGGGTGGCAGTAGCAGGCAAGGGGCTTTCCCAGCCTGCTGCAGCCACTGGTGCGTTGGGAGGGAGGGAGCAGACTACCTATGGGTACTAGTCTCCCCTTGCCCGTCTCCCTCCCTTTCTCCTGTCTGCCTTGTTGCCTTGCTGCTCCTGAGGCACCATGCCACTTCCCTTTCCCAACGGACTGCACCCCACGCTAAATGTTAAGCAGTAATGTATTACTGGTATAAATTTACTTATTATTTAAATGTTTAACCTTTCACTTACTTCCAAGTGGGCACTGTTATAGGCAACAATCTTTCTCACTGTGGGCTTCATGCTGCAATGGGTTGCTCATCCTGCCTGTGAACTCAGCAAAGTACTTAAGCTGTGTCCGGTGAATTTAATGGAACTACTGGTCCATTTCATATTGAGCATAAGCTAGGTGTTTTGTTGGGTCCACAGAAAAATACTCAGAAGATGGTAGAATTCAAATTTTTTTTGATAGGCAATAACCCAAAAATCATTGGACTGAGAAGCTCTACATCATTTCAAAACTAAAATTCTTAGAGACTAATATTTGGTGCTTGCTAAAAGCTATCTGTACCTGTTCATGTAAACATATATGTATTCAATAAAGAAAAGTGAATAATTCAAATGACAATTTTAGGTTCAAAACCTTGGAAAACAAGTGTCAGACACAACTGGAAAGTTTTCAATGGCATACACATTTGTTCCTAGTCCTGACCATATGGGAAGAGATGGAAATTATCAGCCTGCTTGGTCTCTTGGTCTGAAAGAATTTTTTTGGCACAGATTCAGAACCAAATATAGCAAGCCCCAGACCTCAGAGTAGTATAATTTTCAATCCCTGCACAGATTTGGTTTCAGTTAAGCTGCAGTCTACTCTTATAGCAAGGCAGAGGTAAAATTTGGCTGTAACACATGCTCTAAGTATATTCAAATTAAGCTCTCTGGTGTACCACATAATCACAAATAATTATTGTGTACATACTTAAAAGCATATTCTCTGTATGTTCAACACATGGAACTCCCACTGACATTAATAGGAATCCTATGCTTCGGTATAAGGGACACCCTGAGCAGCTTTTCCACTTCTGAGAACCAGGTTGTTCTTGTGCTTCAGGCACAGGTTTAGGCTCAGAAGACCAAGGTTCAATTTCAGATTCTACTGCAGATATCTTGCATGACTCTGGGCAAAGCAGTTATGCTCTGTGTGCCTTGGTTTTCCATCTAGAACACAGAATGGCACTTCCTTTTACTCTACTCTGCTTCTATCTCACCACTTCAGATGTTAATCCTTGCTCTTCAAAGCAACGCTTGTCTCTTTGTATGTGTTTGTAGAAATGCCTAACATCAGAGCACCCCAATTTCATCTCAGTCCTCTCTAGGTGCTACCATAATGCAAATAATAAAAACAGTAAGTGTTAATATTAGTAGTCCTTTAATGTGGTTGGCTGAAAAATGTGAAAGTTCAGAAAGAGGTTTGTTCTCCTCCTGAAGAAAAATCTTACTGCTATTTTCTGGCTAGTACCACCACATTTTCAGTATTTATGCTACTGCTTTTTACTCAGTTCTTACTCATTTTCATAGGTGTCAACTTCCAAGCTGATGGAGAATGAAGATTACAAACTTTCGGTTAACCAGTTCAAGACACAGGGACGAAACAAGCCTTGTAAAGAACCAGTGACAGCACACTGTATGGCATTTCACTGAAATGTGATTTATTTTGGTTAGTAAGCTTTTGAAGAGGACTGTACACTGGTCCCCATTCTTATAAGGGAAGAGGATTTTTGGTTTTTTTATTTACCTAGAAAATACAAGTTGAATGAATCCTAACAATACCAACATGAATCCACTTTCTATTGAGAGCTATCCATTATGAGCCTGTGGTAGGTTTCACAAACTCTATCAGAGATAACCTATACTATGACAGAGATGGCAGCATGGATCTCTGCCCAACACCCAAGAAATAGTTAGTATAGTTAGTACTACTGGAAAGAATTTCAAAAAGCAACCTTGCCATTTGGTTAGCTTAACTCTGAAAAGCAGGACAGGAGCCAGACCAATATATGTCTGTAGGGGTTTATTTTGACAACACTTTTGGAGATCCAGTTGTTTCAGACCCTGCCCCCCCCCAAAATGTTGGTCCTATTTTTTAAAGGCTAAGCCCAGACATTAAACAGCAACCAGTTTAACAAGTGGTACAGTAATCCTGAAAACAGTAAACTACTGGTGGGGCTGTTTCTGGAAGGGAAGGGTCCATGGAAACTGCTGTTTAAGTTGGCAGGACACCTTTATTTCACTGGAGAAAAAATGTTCCTGTTATAATACACTTTTGTTAGCAAATGCTGCACGGAGAGGGGCAGCTTTACTTTGCTTACCTCACGTGTGACTCTTCCGTTGTTATCAAAGTCATACAGTGTGAAGGTCCATTCTTGCCTGTTATCTTCCTCTACAGACACATCACATTGCAATTCCTAAGAAACATGCAAAGAGCAACTGATTACCTAAAGCAAAAGGCCTATTTGCAGAGGAGGCTAACTCCTCTCTGTAAAAAGAAGCTGCTCTCTTTAGTCCTTCCTTTCTCGTGGGAGAAGGCATTCAGGATTTGTTCCTGGCAGCAACCCTCTGTCCTCTGCACAGAAGGAGTCTCTTGACAATAAGGTTCTTTTCCTAATTCCCCTGAGCTAAGCTGCTGGGATACTGAGAAATGCTTTCTACTTTGGTCTAGAAAATACAAAAGTACAAGAAAGCTACTTCTTGAAGCTCTGAAAATATAATAAGGTTTCCCATTAAAAAGGTGAGAAAGAAAAACTCCACTTAACTGAAGGAGAACAGAAAGGGATAACAGAAACAGACTCACAGTGTGAAACAATATGCCATTGAATCAGAAGTGGTAATTACTACAAAATGGACGCATGGTATTAACCCCACCCACGAAACCTGCCCTTGACACAGATACTTGATACGCCATATCAATTTTGGCAACCCTTTGACATCATCACGCCACTAAAGTCACTGAACTTGAACCTGATTTGGAATTGGTAGGTAAGAAAAATAACCTAGGTAACATTGCCTGATCCTCATTTCAACTGTGTTTCATCTAGGAAGAATGTGATTAGAAGAAAGCCTGCAAGAATCAATTAAAAACCAACCAAAACAAAATCCTAACCAACAAAAGGTGCACTTATTTCTACTCTTATCACCTAGTTACAAGCCACTTGTTTTCTCAAGATCTGTACAATCAGTCATCCAGAGTCACAACAAGGCAAACACAAAAGTTACAGTGCAATTAAAATAAAAGCCACTGTACTCAAGTAAAATAAACAGCTCCAAATAGCTTCAGCATGATAGAGCTCAAAATACCTGGTTAATCTGCTGACTTGAAACCAATTCCCTACAGCAGTTAACGGTACCCCCATCCCCTGCTGAGTTCAAAGGCAGTCTTCTCTTAGTTGTAACAAGCCCTTCTGAAAGCTGCCAAGTGCCCCACACTCTACTGTGGAAACACAGTTTCATATTACACAAACATCCCCAGCACCTTTAGAAGCCAAATCACATCCACCTCAGATTTAGACTTCTTGTCTCAACACTCGCATTTCTGATTCTTTTCTACCTGGTCATAAAATAAAAGCATTTATCATTCTCTCAGCCCCTACCTTACATGGTTAGAAAGCTTTGATTTGGAGAACAAGGAGAAAAAAAATATCAATACTTGGTTTCTTGCCACATATTAATAGTTCCCTGTCCCACATTGCCTAACATAAGATCTTTATGTGAGGATGTGCACTACTCAGTTAATAACATGGCAGTCTTCCCTGCATTAGTCATGGAGCCTGGTACCAAGTGCTAACCTTTATGGCATGCCAAGAACTACTTGGGAACAAACACAGTCTTTGCCAGTATGGTACAGTTCCAGCTTAGCTGGCATCAGCCATGTTGACAGGTGTCCTCCAACTTTTCAAGCATCAAGGCATTGTTAATTGTAATTTATCATGCTTTTCATGTGTGCAAAATCACATGTATTAATCAAGGTAGAACTGAAAATTTGCCTAAAGTGTTATTCCCCTGAAAAAAGAGGGAAAGAAGCCATCCATCAATGTGAATAAGCACACAGAAACACCAGAATGTTTGTGGAAAAGCTTGCTCCATTGAATCGTCCTTAAAACAGCAAAAAGTAATTTGCACAAGAGTGCTGAACCTTCTGTAGAGAGGCAGATGAATGTTTTAGTTACAAGGTGGCTAGATAGTTTTTCAAATAATAATCGACGAATGCAAAGCTCATTAATGTGACAGACTGACAGCACTGAAAGGCAGAAGTTTGCCATGTCTGCTGTAGCACGAAAAGATGAAATGCATGCTGTTCTCCCAGTACCAGTGTACCTCCCTATTTGCCAAGACAGACAACCCTCTAGCCGGATGACAGCATGTTTCAGTGCTCATATTTATTAAATCTCTCTCTTTATAAGCAAAACCTGCCAGCTAGGCACAATGTCTGGCAGTTTTATGATGTTTTTAAGTCTAGAAGGAACTAGGCCATCAGACTCATTCCCTGCAGGATCCTTTTCCTCCCACCATCTAATCAGATGAACTGCCAGTACAGTAGGGTCAAGGTTATTTCACTCTGGAAACCCAGACATGAGAGACTGATGGCTAAGGCATCTTTCACAAACATCTTTTACATCAGGCACATTTAGCTGAGTATGATAGTCCATGAAAGCCAATAAAAGAATTTCATAACATAGTGGGTGGCACAAGAAATACATCTGAAAGGATCAAAAGTACAGAACTAAGAGAAAACAGCTCTCCCTTACTGTGCACTTTGGATCCTCCTGAGAGGTCACCATCATTTGGCTTTATTTGACCTCAGGAACAAAACTTGCAAACCATCTTTTAAGAAACAATGCACTGACAGTAGGAAATACAGATGATTAGCCAAATCCTGCTCTCTGAGACATATGCATAGCTCCCATTATAAACAATGGGAGCTGCATAAATGTTCCAGAGGGCACCGTTTGTCCACAGACTAGTTATCTGACTTAACTGTATCTGTAAACTGCAACCCTGGAAAACAAGGAACTTACTTCAAATTTTAGTTGCTTCTTGGAACTTGTACGTGTGTCATTTTCTTTTTCTGCTTTCTTTTCATCTCCACTGCAAACTCCATCTGTCTTCTCTGGAGGTAAAGCCACTGCAAAAATAATATATTAAAAAAGTTTAGAAGGAACCGCCAAAGTCATCTAACAGCACATCAAGTCAGATCCCTTGGTTAGAAAAGTTTCATTGTATTTAGGATCAAGTTTGATTTTGGCAGATTTTTATGATTGAGATGTTATTAAATTCAATTTGCTTTTGAATCCGATACATACTTATGCTCATTTTGATGGACACTTTACTAGCAATTCTTCTCTCAAGTACACGTTAATAGATTTTGCATCAAGTTCACATAGCATTTTGACAGTGCAAACTGACTCAAAACATTACTGTAAATTTGTTGTATATTTCTGTCTGTCTTTTTGCAAAACAGTACAGAACCACAACTTTCAAAAACAGAATTCACTAGAAGAAAATAAGATAACTAAAGCTGAAATAATGGTTCTCTTCTATGCCAACCTCCTTCTTCAAAAACTCATAAAACACTTTCTGAAATTCCTCCTAAGACAACACTTTCTACGCTGGTTAGAGCCATGTGTTGATTTATATTTTCAAAAAAGTTTGACCAACTTTTTGAGGTACGCAAGTATAAAGGAGACTTTCCCAAGATGTTCAGACTGAACTATTTGCACAAGCATAACTTAAAAACACTTGTGAAAAGCTTAAACACTAGCATGTTTCAGAGTCCTGTTTATGGAAGGTAAGACTATACCAAAGCCCAATTACTTCTCTTTCAAGTCTGAGGCATCTACTGGGCACGTCTACACGTTCATTAATGTGCAGTGGTTACTGTGCATTTAATTTAGTACTTGTATAATCAAGTACTAAATAAACACGCAGTAACCAGAGTTACTGTGCAATAGTGCCAGTGAACACCTTTCCTTAGTGATCCTACTGAGCAGTAGACTAATAATATTGGATAGTAGCATATTAGCATCGTCCATGAGTGTTTTAACTTTTGCAAATTCAGGGTCACATCTTCAGCAACAGCCTTCAATTTTCCCATGAAATTTTCCACTGGCAGATAGTCTTGCCTGATATTTTATGCCTACAATTAACTGCAGGTGCAAATACTAGATATCTATATTCTTATCTACACACGCATATGTTGTCAAGAGGCTTAGGTAAGAATATGCCCTTTAATGTTAGCACTGTTTCACTTATACATGGACATCTGCTTTAACCAATCCATTTAATCTACTTCCATTTAAGAACCTTTTTCTTAGGAATGCCTAGATTAGAAATATCATCATTAAGTATCTGCTTAGCAAAAGACATGTTTGTTGTAAAGCAGAAAATGACCTCCCTCAATTTAGAATGTGTCATTTAAAGCTGCGCTGTTAAAACAGCTATGTAGCTAGCACTGAAGATACACAGCACTACAGAGGTGCCATACAAATTACCCCAAGAAAACAAAGGTATCAGTAAAGCAACTTAATCACATTCTTTGCTTTGCCCTGGACATTTTCTTTAACAAAGAAAACAGGAAAATTGATTTTCAAAACCTTTTCTTAACATATTTAAAGTTCAGAATTCCAAAAGCTAAGGTTTCTATCACAATAAAAACTCAGCCACATTGCCCATAAGTACCACTTTAGTCTGGGTTTCTCTGATAAATTTATGCATTATTGTAGTACTGCTTCCATTTTTAAACCTTTAGTTTACTGTAAAATGTATCGGCTGTACAGTAAAAACAAGTTAGCAATGAGGTAGAAACCTTAAGCTTTGGAATTTCCTGGCTTACACATTTGATTTTGGAGTTTCAATGTTGTATTAATGTCAGCTTCATGAGACGCACACATGCAGAATTTACTATGCACCTACTCTCATACACACACACTATACTTAAATTATCACAAAGATTAATGCTCTACAAATGTCTAAGATAGAGATGTAGTCATGATAACCAAGCAAATTAAGGCTTTAAAGAAGAAAGGTTCACTTCAAGAAAAACCTTGAAGAGAATGTTTTATTCTTGAAAATGTCAAGGTCACGAGGTCTACAAGATTGGACAGTAAACTGAGACACAAGACATGTATTGAGTTCTTAGCTCTGCCACTGATTTTGTGCGACCTTACCCAGGTCTCGTCACTTCTCTGTGTCTGCCTCGGTCCATATTTGTAATGTAAGGGCAGGGGTTTTCTGTTTACAGTGCCTAAATAAGGGAGCAAGGTGGAGAACAATAATCTACAAAAAAATAATCCAGACCTGTGTTCTTCTAAGAAAGAACAAAAACCTAGAGACTATATTCTTTATTGTGATTTTCTTACAACGTATTACATTGGAAAGCTAGGCAATTCAAAGCTAAGGTACCACTTAAAAGGAATTTTAAAAATTGAAGATATGCATTTTAAGTCATTGAACAAACCTACATTTAACCCCTGTGACATCACCTGAAGAACACCCATACATGGGAAAGTAATATGGATCTCAGTAACACGCAGGACTATGCTATCAGTACCTGAATTATGGATATCCTTAGCCCTATGATGCCTGACTGAAATAGCCCTATTCCACATAGTGAGTAGTTCCACTTACGTTAACGCAACTATCTGCGGAAGTAATTGCCCACCCGTGGGAATAATGCATGCACCGTATGGTGACGTATTTTAACTAAACTGTGTCTGTGTAAAATCCCGTGTATCTTGGCTTTAGAACCAGGGGCAGACCCTGGGAAACATGTACTTTAGCATTCCATACATTAAGTACTATAGCAGGATGGATAAATTAGTGAAATATCTTTGGGACTCACCTTTCCCCAACCAAAGGAAAAGGACTGCATCTTTTGACATTACTCTTGAAAAACAAGAAGAGGGGGAATATTCACAAAGAGAATGTTTCTGTCCCCAAAACTCCTCCTGTAGGTTTTCTGCCAGAAGAGTGAAGAGTTCTATAGGTTACCTCTATTCTCTCGACTCTGGTACTATGCTCTTTTGCTTCGTGAATAAAAGTTCTGCACATGTGTGAAGAATATTAGGACTCCATTTCTCTGGGTGGATCAGAGAGGAGAACAGAGCCAATGCCACAGAGTTACTTTCTGATTTCAAGAGCTACACTTCCAGCATTATGCTTAATAACTTTTCTGGATGTATAGTATGTATGTTCAGATAGGAAGCTTTCACTTAAATGTATAATTTATGTAACAGGGAAAAGATCTGTTCTGACAAATTAGATTCCTCAAAATTAAAAGAGTTCAGCTATCAGGGAGGGAGGGAGCAAAACTTGTAATACATTCCTTGAGAGAGTTAGTAAGTCAAAATATATTCCCTTCGACCTTTGCTGACCCTTGCGCCAGATTGCTCACTCGATTTGCTGCTCCAAGGAATTATCTTTTGAAATCAATTATTCAATTCTGAGCTCTGACAGAATAGGGAAACCAAATGATCTTATCCCAATGTAATGTTTCATTCAAGAAAAAATAGAAAAAGCTCTAAATGAAAGGACTTTAAATAATATAATATACATGGTTTGGATGCATGCATATATGGATTTTCTCTATATAAATGTATACAAACAAACATGGATAGACAACGAACTGTTTTATAACCTATTCTGGAATATTTGTTTCTACTGTATTGTCTGAAACCAGATCCTTAACTATGTGCTTTGCTTTTTATTTCTGTACTTACTCTTGAATGATGATATCCTTTGGTGTCTGTTGCTCAGTTTCATGAAGGAGGCACACATGTTGTATTTATTTATAAATAAAATGTGAATGTCTGCTGGGGACAGTTAAAATTGGCAGCCTTGTCAACAGAGATCTGCCAGAGAGCAGCATGCCAAAGTTCAGTTATATTCACAATGTGAACTTCCTCTCAGTCTTGCCAATGATATTAAACTGGACCAGACTAGATCTCTATCATGAAGGAGGGTGGAAAATTAATAGATTCATGTTTTCAGTGTTTATGCCATCAGAAATAGGGCTACATACATTATATCATCTGTGCTAAAATATTCACTTGCTTCCCTACTCAGTTAACAGGGCCCTCACAAAAGAAACACACTGCGTACACACGCGTATGGAAACTTACCCTTGTTATGAAAATCCACAACTGAAAAAAATGTATTTTTATTACTTCTCATGGGAATAACCATATGCTGTCACACACAATGTTCCCTAACAGAATGCTGCATTTGTTGAAATACTGCATATGTTTCCTTATAATGTTCTCTTTTCTTGTTCATTATTAATGGGTTTGTATCCACTGCTATAACCTTAAGACACTATAAAAATATGTCTGGATAACATTTGAGATTGGAAAGACAATAAAGGAAAAATATTAACTTGGAAAAATTGTGAAATACCATTCTTTCATGAAAGACAAACTAACTGGCTTAAGTGTACTTGCAGATGTTTTTCTCCATGGACTGTTAATTACTACCACCTGATTGCTCATAACTGAGACAGAGAGAGCTAGTAACAGTTTAAAGGTACTCATCTATTGACACCAAGACTGTGTTCAAACTTTTACTCCTTTTTAAGAACAGAAATAGATAATGATACCAACAGTTCTTTACAGCTAGGTACAGACATTTAAAAAGCCCAAGGTGGAATTGAACTAAATTATGAAGTTTTCTGTAAGCAGAATAATTTAGATCAGTAGCAAACAGAACACACATTCGCCCTTTGGGTGGGGGAGGGAAGGCAACCTTAGACCAGATTCTGCCATTATAAACCGGTCTGCATGTGCCAAACTTCTGTTCTCTTATAAATCGGTTCCCAGTCACTCATGCCTAGGGACCTATGGAACTCAAGGCCAGCCAATTTCGCAGAGAAAATATGGGCCCAACAGTCATTTTCATGGGCAGAGCATGACAGCCCCCCCCATCTCTGATTGGCCGAGGGGCCTTGGTGGCCCCACCCATCACTGCTGATTGGCTGCAAGGGCTATCTGTCATGTTGCCCTACCCCTTGCCACTGACTGGACAGCCCTTGCAGCCAATCAGCTGGGGTGGGGCAGCAGCCATCTTGGGCTGCCTGTTGTGTGAGCACTCCCCCTCCCTACAGTGAGGACTGCTGGCTCCCCAGAGAAGCCAGCATTTTATTTTCAGTAAGCTCTTTTGTTTTCTTTTTTGTGACTTTCACGAGCAATGCCGGATTGCACAAAATCCATTAAATCGCAATTTCGGAAGGTCCCTAGTTATACCTGTTAAAAGAGTAATGTCTGCAACCTGGCCTATGGGTCTCCTCAATGAATGATGGATGTAATAGTCAGTAGAGAATATTGTGCTTCAAATACACAATAGTTTTATAGTTGATATAACCAAAATATCACTCAACCACCTCCGTTACAGCTTTGAATAGAAAATTAATTAGAACTGTATTCAACTTGAGAAGTGAGTGCTCAAACTTTTAACAACCCAAGTGGCTGGCACTTTTGATTTCTCTGAATGCTGGAAACTGTTAGGGAAGAGGAGGATGGAACACATCCATCTGGACAGACCCTGCATAAGACTCTTCACCTTAATATTTGCTCTCTGCCACGCTGAGACACAGGATACTAGACTCTGGTTAGTATGGCATTTCTTATGTTCTTAGGCTCTCAAATCTTCACCCGCACAAATCCCCATTCAGTGCAACAGATGATCTTCCTCAACCTAGTCAAGGATACTGTTTCATTCTGATCTGAGACCTTCCACTGGAGAAGGAATTTTAGCCTCATCATAGCCAGCTAGACAGATGTATGTCCTACTACTGTTCAGTTCTAAGGTAGAGTTAGCCAGTGAAGATGTACACAGTGTGCATTTGTACACATACCTATGCTGCAGCACCGGGCACTTTTAAAAGGCACCCAGTACTATGGAGCATGCACTTGTATAAACAGCGAAATACACGTCAGCGCTGAGAAAATGGCGGCAGCGCGCTTTTTAACTAAAACACATCAAAGGTTAATTGAGTCTGCTCCAACAGGCTGAATCTTTGGCATGTTGGAGCAGACAAATGTATGTGTATAAATGCCCAGTAGTTCTGAAATGTCAGGATTTCAGAACTGATGTTCTAGCCTAGCTTAAACTCTTCTTGGGAAGATAACAGTTTGAAAGTATTTTATAGAATAGGGGTCAGAAACTCCTAGCACATATGCCAGAGCATGGCATGTGAAGCCATTTTACTTGGAACACCACAGCTGGCTGTGGCTATGGGCACATCCCTCATACCAGCCCCGGAGCCCAGACTACTTGCAGCAGGTGGCAGGGAGGCTGCAAGCAGCCTGGGCTCCATGGCAGGCAGCAAGCACCTGCCCAGAGCCCGAGTTGCTTGAAGCAGGCAGCTGCAAGCAGCTGTACCAGGGTCCAGAGCCCCCAGCCCAGCTCATTGCTGCTGATGGCTGCATATGTACTTTGGGGCATATGGCAGGAAAGGGGCCACGGCTGTGCTGCCATAACAAGGATTGGGCCCCCCGTGACTTCCCTATACATCTACCCCTGGCATACCAACATCTTCCCAAATTGAGAGTGTGGGGTTTTTTGGCACTAAGCCAAAAAATGTTGCTGAGCCCTGTTATAGAACATGGTAGCTGACTTCTCAAAGCAGGGTGTTATGACTCCACAACAGACATTACCACCAATTACTAGTTTTTGTTGAGGTCACTAGTATCTAAGTTTTGGAGTAGGATCTATCAGTGCAGAGCTCCGTTCTCTGACTACTCTAACTTGTATCATTACCAGATACAGGGAGCCGGTGGAGTTCTCTGTGTACAGGAGACTGTTGGTAACACTGAAACAGAGAACTCAGAAAGAGAGACCAGGGAATTCTCAGAGACACTCAGGGAGAACTTGGGAGGCAGTAAAACACATAGTTGTACTAGACAAAGAGATGAGGACAAGAGGACTTCAGCAAAAGGAGGAGCTACAACCAAATACTAAAATATACTATTGGAATAGTGGCACTAAGCACAAGGTGGTTAAAGTCCAGCTCAAATCAAAAGCAAAACTCCCACTGAGGATTTCACCCTGGATTTGTCAACCTAGGAGACACAGAGAAGAATTCAAAGTCAAAACCTGCAGGCCAAAAGGATGGACGAGATAAATAAATAAATAACGTATATCAAGTATCTAATTTCTGAGTATTCTCTAGTTTTGTCAGCTACCTTCTGCATTGCAATGCAAGTTTGACATATACAGTTAACACTTACATCACTGCATAATATCAATCAAGGCAACAACCTAGTTTGAAAATTCAAATTAAGAAACTCTTTAATCAGCCAATTATCTTTAAATTCAAATTTCATTTGTAAATTGTCCATGAAGACATGAATAAAAAATTATCATCCCCACCCAACTAAATACATTTTTTTTATACAAGGATGAAATAATTTTTTTTCAGGGATTTGATTTTGCTACTCTGAAGTTCTTCATCTACACCTATGGATGAGCATAGAAAGAGCAGAACCAGCATCCACACAACATTCCTGTTCCAATACTATGAGAAAAAGTACATAGAAAAACACGTTTGTCCTAGGTAGGCCCCAAAACTGTAAGTTCATCTCTGTCTGGTTGAAAGCTGAAGCTGATAAATTAGACAGACCCTTCAAAATAACAAGGATCCAAATGCCTTCCCTCATGCTTGCTGGAGAAATTAATCCTTGAGGGAAATTAATTGTCCCTGTTAAATACAGTGGGAAAGGCAGAAAGCAATTTAGCAAGTGCTACAACAGTGGCACTTCACATTCGTATAGGCTGAATGGTTCAGAAACTTAACTTGTGAGTAGGGCGAGAAGTGATTTCATGCTATTTCAATGTATCCTGGCTAGGAGAACAAATTGAAATGTTCAATTACTAGCACTAGAATGAAAAAAGGTGCATGTTATCATACAACCTAACAGTTAATTTTTTATTAATAGTGCTGGTTAGATTGACTCATTAGGATAAACCTGAAATGGTGTAGCATTAAGGATAAATAAATACAAAAAATACCCAAGAGCCATTACAAATGTATTTTAATCTTTCAACCATAGGTAACTCAAGACTTTCTGACACTGCTACAATGGAGTGCATGGGAGTGTCATCAGGGATGTATTTCCAAAGAGAAATTATTTTTGTAAATAAATATCAAATGCATGTTTCTGTGCAACACCAATTATTTGACAGCTGTTAACCCGTCCTGTTAGCTCCAACAGTTAGATATGGATCCATACACACACATACACACAGTTACAGATTTACAGGACACACTTCTTTTCAAAATAAGAGAAATTTTAGGAATTCTTTATAAGAAAAGCATTTGCAATCTACTTGCTGCTTGAGATCTCGCCTCTCAAACATGAATTAGGCACCCAATCTGAATGCCTCTCACATGCTCCACTTACACTGCTGCATCTTACCAGACATTTGCTGCAGTTACCAGATTATAGTTTCTGTTTCCAATTAGTTCCTCTAACTGGCTACATTTCATCAACAGCACTGCCAGATTAAATGCTTTACTTGACCATCTTCACCCAATACACTTTGATGTTCAGTTTTCAAGCTGCAGAATACCTTTTGGATGAAGATCAGACAGCATTAAACAGAATTACTAATTAATTAAGCAAAGTTAAATTTTAAACACTGTTTGTTGTGTTAGCCAAAAGCCTGAACAGAACTGTCTTTTTTTAAAACTCATTGGAGATCAAAGAAGATTATTTTTCACCCCTCCCTATCTTTAAAAAAAAAAATCTTCACAAGCTTTGGTTAGACTAGTTCAGGATGATACCTGTAGTAGCAAAATTTGTGTTTGATCAGTGGGCATATCAAAAGCCACATTGGCAATCTGTTATAACAAGCTATATCAATTTAATCTCAGGAAGTACTGCTTATGTGAAAACTGTCACTTTCCCACAGACCATATACCATCATCTAATAGCATTATGTGTCCCAGGAGCTCCAAATGGGATAATGAAGTGCTGAATTCTAGTGCTGGAAGCTGACATGTCAGCACACATAGTAATAACTTGAAATTCAGAAAAGAAAACAACAGAACACAACAGAACCAAACCTCTTGGATTTACTGTCTCTTCCCAAAACTTCTACATACTTATTTTGTTGGGTAACCGTATGTTAAAAATCCATTTCTACTATCCCATATAAAAAGTTGTATGCGTGTGCACACAGTATTTGCAGTCTTCAATTTTCTTTATGTCTTTGGATTTTATCACCAGGAGTCATAAGAAAAAAAAATTCAGAGCCTATTAAACCTTTTATTTAAATGAAGACCAAGTAGGTCATGTCATTAATAATGCAGATGTTGATATCAATCTGTGCCCATATAAAACATAGATGTTCAATGAAAAGACAATTTCCAGCACCTGTGCTATATAAGAGGCATTGGAAGATGTCTGAACTATGGAACATTAAACTAATCATCAAAATTACTTTCCATAAAGGAAAAAACATTGCTCTAACTCATACACAGCTATTCATTTAAAGAACATGATGCTATAAGACCAAGCTTGTACTGTTATTTCAGTTATGGATGGACAAATCTCTCAAATTAACACTCACTTGCTGGCTTAGAATACTATCATCCTTCATCCACCTATACATAACTCCAACTTACATCAATGGTGAGAAGTGATTTTTTTTATCCACTGCCCATCATAAAGCTAACAAAAAAGAATATACTGACATTTATATACTATGGGATAAAAATCAGTGACTAAATTGATCGATCAGTAACAAAATGCAGCCACCTCTGGGTGGTAGAGTTTCCTATTGGCTAGGCAATCTAGGTGTTCCATGACCTAAGAACCATTAGTGGCTACAAACTCCTTCAGGACTGTATCCTAGATTACCCAATTTAGATTTTTAATAGTGTGATCTCTTGAAAACTGAGCCATATTCACCACTTGCCAGTGAAATGTCAGCTGCAAGGCTCTCTGCAGTAAGAGCATTTGCCATGAAGGCAGCAGTGAAGCTAGGAACAGGGCACTAGGACAGCTAGAGTCTCTCTCAGTAACTTCCTTACACAGTTTTAGAGCAGGGACTGAAAGTGGCCTTCCCTTTGGCATAGTCTGGTTGTCTTTTTCATGATTATCCTTCCTTCGCTACATGTATGCAACAGAACTGTCCTTATAAAGTCACCTTTACGAAAAAAGTCCCAGACCAACCGGGTTTTCACTTCATGCATACAAATCCTTAAAGAGTTCAACTCCCCCTGGAATAAATCCTTAAACAAGTATTTCATGGCTGTACTGAATCACCTTGCCTGTTCCCACAACAGTACATCCCAATCACAGCACAGATTGCCATGCACAGCAAAAAACTGAGGTTTCTCCAGAGCCCCATGAAAATTCCTAGGGTAGCAGCTCTTTTCCTTCTGGATATTTTGCTTTACAACTACTATTCCTTCTTTTTATGTTATCCTTTAAAAAGTTTAAAAAACCCTTTCACTACAATGTTGGGTCCTTTGTATTGCATCCTTCCTTGGTTAGAGGAGTCAAATTGCTGGATCTGATTTATACAGCAAGAAAAATCTGATTACTGGATTTCTTTTTTCAAGCTGGGGGCTGGGAGTTTCCATCTTACCAGAACAGCTGGACTCCAGGCTTTTTTCAGAGTAGAAATGTTGCTTCAGGTTCATTTCCACAACTCCATAGTGCTGCATTTATTATTTGCTTTTACTCATAGACTAGTTGTGGTTACACACACACAAAAAAACCCTCCTCCAAACAAATGACATTTTATCTTTTTTCTATTTCTCCACAGGAGAATAAGGTTGACTGCTACTTGTGCTTTGAGGTTTGGATATGATTGAGATGAAACATCTGTTAAGAAAAAGGTGGAGGGGGAAAAAGTTTTTTTCTGCTAAAAATATCATGTCTTTTTTTCTTCACCAAACTTAAAACATGTGATGAAATTCAACTTTTAAAATATAACCCTGGAGCTACTTGAAACTATAAAAGTCTCCTCAGTATCTGAGGCAAGTCAGAATTTCCACTGTTCAAGCTGGGCTTTTATGAAGAGCAGACTTTAGAAAAAGCTATAATCTGTCTAGGTAACAAAGGGCACTTGTTCTGCCTGTTGAGGTAAAACTTTGGGTTTCTGTAGCTACTGCAGCAGTAGTGGAGTTGAAGCATACAAAAGCACCCTGACTGATATATACTTTGAATTTGGGACAGCAAGCCGGGAAAAGCAATATGCTTTTCACTGCGATTGCCTGTATGTCTCCACGTACATTCTTGTGCATCTGTTAGCTTCAGCAAGAGGGTGGGATGTTGTGTCTAAAATATCCAGCCCTAAGGTCTTCTGGAATGTGACTGGCTTTACAACTTGAAGAAAAGATGGTTTCCAAATACTAATCACAGCTAGAAAGTTTTTACTTTGGAATCTATGATGCAAAAGCAGAAACTGTTTAATGTGGTCACAAACCATGGTCTTGCATGCAATACCATCACCAGCGATGTGAAATCTCTTGAGGGAAGGGGAAGAGCTTGCAGGGAAATGCATGTGGCAGCTAGACAAAAGCCTTCTGAAGTACCCAGAATTCATAAACCTGACCAGCCCAAACAGACCATCAAACATTTGTTGCCTGGCTGAGGCAGATCTTTGGATCAAGGTCAAACACAACTGAATTGGTAATCTAAGAGATAAGTGACACCCTTTTGCAGCAACAGTTGGTAAGGGCAACGGTAGCAAAATTTCCCCCAGGGACATTTTTCCTCCTACATGTGCTCAGAAAACACTCCTTAAAACAGCAGCAGCCACTTAGGGAGCATCATAGCACCAGATACCTTTATGTAACTGCTAACAGGTGTTGACTGGAGTTGCTTGAGACAGAAGCTGTGGCTTAAAAGACATGGTCTTTACTCCAGGCTTTAAAAAGAAATTTGAAAACTGCTTTAAAGGAGGGAAAGACCAAAGGCCAAAACCCCCTTTTGCAGTTACAGTGGCATAAATCTGGAATAACTCTACAAACACCAGGTTAAGAATACAATCTGGCCCCAAGTCTCTGGCGGGAAATGAGGTCCAATTTCACGTGGATAAAAAAGGCTGACACATGAGAGGCACAGGAGAATGGCATGTTTACTCATTTTTCAAAAACATGCTTACTAAAAACTCTTCAAACTGTGGTCAAGGCTATGAGAAAAATAACTAGTAATAATCGCTCCTGGGAAATTAAAAGTAGAAAAGGATCTTTGTTCTTCAAGTAGAAGAAATGAAACTGCTGGTATTCATCATATTTCCAAGGAGATTGTTTTCAAACCCTTAACTGGCTGTTTCCCTTATTGTGTTCTTTGTTCTTTGTGGTGGTTGTCCCAGTGCAAAGTTCAATTGCATTCTTCTCCTGCTGCACATATATAGGAATATAGCTATATCTTTGGACTGCACATATAGGATCAACTGTTTCTCCCAGCCCCATGTCTGCACCATGCAGGAGAGCACCTCCATAAAAACATGTTTTGCCCACTTGAACTTACTCCAAGCCTACAACAAGTTCTGGCCACTCTCCTAAACACCCTCAAGGCTGAGAGTGTAAAATGACTGCTAGACACACTATGGCATTGGGCATAGCTTGGGCCAAAAAGGCTAGAGACATTCAAAAAGTCAGAGCCTGAATTGATTCAATCTTTTCAGGTTAGTCTAAAGAGGAAATGCAGGCACATGCCTGCAGTGGCTCGGGCTAGAAGCCAGGGGGTGCTAGAGCAGCCCTCCCTTCCCTTCCATGATGCTGAGCTGAGGAGGGGCATGGCCTGGCCCCATCAGGATGCTCTGATTAGGGAGGGGTTTATACCCAACCTGCCTACACTGTCCTAGGCTTTTCCCTGGTCACTGCTCAAGGGGCAGGAGTGTTGCCAGACCCCAGACCCTGGCTAGCACTCTGAGGCAAAGGTGGGATGTGCAGTGCATGTATCTGTTGATGATACTGAGCTTTTTAATCTCCCTCTCCCTGCTTCTTCATAAAAAGCTTTTTCCAAGAAAGGAATGGAAGAACATTACCAGCTGACCTGTTGATTAGTTCCAAAAAGCCCCAAGCAGACACTGTTCTGTCTACCTGTCTCAGGGAAATTGGACACACACACACACCCCTCTCTCTCAGTATCAGATGTCATAGACATTAGGGCTGGAAGGGACTTTGCAAGATCAAAGGGCAGGAAGTCAGCTGGGGTCAGAGGACCCCAGCAAGATAATCATCCAAACGCTTCTTGAATGTGTCCAGAGTAGGTACTTGCACCACTTCTGGGAGGAGTTTATTCCAGACTCTGGAAACTCGGATGGTAAAGAAGCTTTTTCTTCTGGCTAGTCTAAAATGGTCTTCCAGCAGTTTGTGACGGTTTGGCCTCATCATCCTTTAGGGTGCCCTGGTGAACAGATGCTCTCCCAGAACCTGATGCACACCCCTTATGTACTTATAGGCTGCCACCAAGTTTCCCCCTGAACCTATGCTTCTCCAAGCTAAAGAGTCCCGTGTCTTTCAGCCTCTCCTCATAAGGCCTGCTCTCTTTACCTGTGATGATGCACGTGGCTCTCCTCTGGACTCTCTCAAGCATCTCTGAATCCTTTTTAAAGTGTTGAGCCCAGAACTGGAGGCAGTACTCCAGCTGCGGCCTCACCAAGGTTGAGTAAAGCAGGAGGATGACTTCCTGGGTCTTGCTTGAGATGCATCAGTAGATGCAAGCCAGGATTTTATTTGTTTTGCTTGCTGCAGCATTGCATTGGTGGCTTGTATTCATCTTGTGGTCAATCATGATCCTCAATTCTCTTTCAGTCACAGTGCTAGTGCATGTAGCACTGCCAAGCCCATAGGTACGGTGTGGGTTCTCTCTCCTGAGGTGGAGAACCTTGAATTTCTCAATGTTGAAATGTCATCAGATTTTGACTTGCCCCCTTACAAGCCTGTCCAGGTCAGCTGAATCCCCGGCCTATACTCTAGAGTGACCATGCCTCCCCATAATTTGGTGTCATCTGCAAACTTAGCCAGTCCACTTCTGACACCCGAATCCAGATAATTTATGAATATATTAAAGAGTACTGGTCCAAGAACTGAACCCTGGGGGATGCCACTAGTCACCATGCACCATGTTGACTTGGTTGCATCGACAACCGCTCTCTGGGTCCAACCACGGAGCCAGTTCCCCATCCATCGGACCATAAGGTTGTTGAGGCTGCAGCTCCCCAATTTTACCATGAGGACATCATGGGAGACCAATTCAGAGGCTTTTCTGAAATCCAAGTAAATGACATCAGCCTCTGCTCCCTTGTCTAGGTGATGCATCACTTGGTCATAGAAGGAAATGAAGTTGGTCAGGCATGGCCTACCCATAACCAAGCCACATTGGCCATCTCTCAGAATGATGCCTTCCATTAGCCTGTTGTTGATGGATTCTTTAATAATTTTTTCCAAGATCATTCCAGGGATTTAAATCAAAATGACTAGCCTGTAGTTTCCTGGGTCTTCCTTCCCTTCTTGAAGATGGGCACCACATTGGCCCTTTTCCAATCTTCAGGAACCTCTCCCAAGTGCCACGAGTTCCCAAATACCCTCACCACTGGGTGTGCTATGATGTCAGCCAACTCTTTTAGCACTCCTGGGCGCATTCCATCCAGTCCCACTAACTTGTGGATGTCCAGCCTCTCAAGGTGCTCCCTCACAAGGTCTTCATCAATTGTAGGCTTTTACCTTGGTGATCCTGTGTCCTGTCAGGAAGGGTGATCCTCTTGGGCTGGTGGAAAACCAATGCAAAGTAATCATTGAGGAGATTAGCTTTTTCCTGGGTGTCAGTTGTCAGCTGCCCCATTTGGTTCAGCAGGGGTCCAATGTTGCCCTCATTTTTCTTTCGACTTCCCACGTATCTGAAGAAGGACTTTTTCATTGTCCTTGATTCCCTTAGCCAGTCTGAGCTCGGTTTCAGCCTTGGTTTTTCTGGTCTGCTCCCTGCAGGTGCGGGCCAGTGATACATACCCGTCCTTGCAGGTATTTCCTGTCTTCCAACCCTTATGAGCTTCTCTTTTAAGATTAAAGAAGTCCATGAGTTCCCTATTGAGGCAAGGGGGTCTCTCAGCCCTTTTACTACCTTTTCTATAAGCTGGAATGGACTTCCCTTGTGTATTTAGGATTGCGTCCTTAAGGAGTGACCACTCATCATGTACTCCCCTTCCTACCAGATTGTGATCTCTCAGGGCCTTGACAACCAACCTCCTGAGCTTGTGAAAGTCAGCTTTCCTAAAGTCAAGGATTTCTGTGTTGCTGATTTGCCAGCTTTGCAATGGATAGAGAAAGTGATCAACTTGTGATCACTGTCACCAAGCTTTCCTTCAATCCTCAGGTTGCTCACTAGATCGTCCTCTTTGGCCAGAACGAGATCCAGCAGCGCCTCACCTTGTCGGCTTGTAGATTTTTTGTGTCAAAGACGAGAGCATTGGTTCCCAACCTTGAGGCATGACCCAAATCAGGGTCTTGGTGGGTCCTTAGTAGAGTCACAAAGGGCCCGCACATACATGCACACTTACGTGTGTGACTTGGGAGCAGTGGCAGGCGGGTAGGGTGGGGCCACTGAGCACAAAGGGGGCAATGGCAGCTCCCCCGCTCCCACCCCCAAGCCGCTGCCGCACTCTGCTCCCAGCAGCCCCCACAGCGCCAGGTCGGGAGGTCCTGCTGGTGATCAGTTTAGGGTTGCAGCAAAAAAAGGTTGAGAACCACTGGACTAGAGTCATTAGCCAGCATACCACATGCCTAAGGTCTATGGGGCTGGGGTGATGCCTGCTTGAGCAGCGAGGGGGAACCAGGGGGAAGCAAGGCAGACCCTTCTATGCCTGTAGTCTCTCCCTTCTATGCTTGCAGTCTTCCCCAGAGCTCTGGCTAGGAAGAAAAGGGGCAGGGCCAGCCCTGCTCTCTGGAGCAGACAGCATAGCCTAGGGCTGCCAAGCATCTGGGATGCTGGAGGACTCTAGTTTAACTTAAACCAGGAAGGGGTCTGAGACAGATGTTTCATAAGCCAGTTTATGAGCCTGCTTGGGACCTTGAGTACTTACACAGGCAGCTGGCCCCACACTGAAGTTCATGCTGCTCCAGCTTCACCCTACACAAAATAGAAAATCACTTTTTGCAAGCCAGGACATCCTGCAATGGCACCTCCAAATTGCAATGCAGCTATACCCTTTTCTAATGGTCCAACCTGGTTTTGTAACCCATTGGAAATTGAGAACTGAAGCATACTGGGCTGTTAAACAGCTATAAGCAGAGCAGATATTTTAACCACATTTACTCAGGACTGAGAGGTCAGGTAGTTTAAGTTAATATTGTTATTGTTACTTGATCCCTTTTTATGACATTGCAGCATGAGAATGAGCTTGGCTATAATGACAGGACAGCCAGAAACACTTTCAACCCTGAAGAGAAGGAAAACGTGGATAACCACTACTTCTACCAAGATGATAATGCATATGAAATAGTATCTTAAAGGTTTCCACATTTCAAATCATATACAGGGGATCTGACCTTTGCTCATTCTCTCCTCTTTCACTACTTCAGTTTCACTGTAAAAGGTACACAAAAGTAAAGTCATATTAGTGACTGGCTGCTTTGATCAAAAAGTCAGAGAAAATTGGAGCTCTTCCTAGTTTTGCAAAAAGCTTTGTCTGTACTGCCTTTAAACACTTCTCACCAGCACAGCCCAATGGACAAAATTGTAGACTGGTATTTAGGAAGCCTGAGTTCTGTTCCCAGCTCAGCTACTGTGTGCTTAGGCAAGTCACATTTAGTGCGTGACTTTCTCTATAATGGGAATAATATTTACCCAGCTTTGAAAAGCAATTTGAGACTTAGAGATGAAAAGCAATAAATAACCATTTTGTAGCACATATAATCTCTCTCACCTAATGCAATAGGTTAATAACCTAACACAAAAGTTTAGCGCTCATACTAAAGGGGAAAAAAACATTTTCCAAAAACTGTTTTATAAATGCCGGTGCTTGTAAGAAATGATTATTTTCTGCCACAATAACTGAAGTCCTGTGAACAGAAGACAAGCGCAGCACATTATGCTCCCTACTATGGCATGTTTCAATGTTGACCAGGAAGGATCACCATTAGGGCAGCAGAAGAGCTCACTTTTCAAGCCCATTATGTCAGGGGCTTCTCTGTAGTAACTGTCAACATGGGTGGCAGTTGCTATAGACTGCAAAGGTGCATTTGGAAATGCCTAGAGACCACTAACTTATTTCATACAAGCTACAGACGATCATTGGATGGCAATAGCTTTTCATCACTACTAGCCTGGCTGCAGTTGAAACAGCAACCCTAGAAGTAAAAGGCTTCTGATCCAAATACCAACCCTCTTAACTGGAACAGTTAATGTTAAGAAACACTTGTACATTTTTTTGAAAGTGCCTTATGCCATAACATTTTCCTCCCACTCATGGCAAACAGCCTACCTGTTTCTTATAATTTCCTGGATCTTTGTACGACCACAGGAAAACTTCTGCTAATCCTACCAGTCTCATGTTCTTTGGTGACTTTTATTCTATCTGCCAATCTAAGCAGTTTTCACTTGGCGCTTTCCTCTGCTCCTTTTTTCTGTGTTCACTGGTGCTCTTTCCAATTTGCAATAACCAGCTTATCAGCTTCCAGTTTGGGTGGGGACCCATTGTTTTGGCAGACAGCGGTAGCTGTAATGAGTGGGTCAGCCTGTAGTAGAAGATGCACTCTACAGATAGCTTCTTTTATAGGGGCATTTAAAAAAAGAGAAGAATTATCTCATGTTATCCAGACATTTTGCAGTTATAAAAGAAATGCTCACCTGTTGGAGGAGTCTATAAGTGCAGTCTCACTGAAAGTGAAAAACTGCTAAATGCACTAATTATTAACAAAACATAAAAATGTGGAGTTCACACATTACACACCAGACTGCTGATAATACGTAGAGCTTGGTTTATGACATCAGCAAGGAACAGTTATTTAGGCTGTGAATTCTGTGGGCAAAGGACTTTTCCTTCAATATCTATAAGCACTATACCAGAGGTGGGAAAAATGCGGCCCGCCAGGCCATTCTATACAGCCCGTGGGGCCCCTAAAAAATTTAGAAAATAAATATTTATCTGCCCCTGGCTGCCCGTCATGTGGCCCTTGATGGCTTGCCAAAACTTGGTAAGCAGCCCTCCGCCCAAAATAACTGCCCACCCCTGCACTATACCCATCAGTGGCAGTTTGAAGATTAAACAGCTGTGCATGTCTGCACAACATATGCTTTGTTGAATGAGCCTTTCCATAATACATACAAACTACATATTCCCTACCTCCATAGTGCATGTAGCTGATGCCTACAAAATTACGATATGGACATGAAAGAATTGATAATTTTCATACCTAATGACACTAAATGAGACAGTGGAATTAGGTTAAGGAACCGGCCTGTTGTTATGGGTTTATACAAAGCCTGGCGTAAAGTTCCAAGGCACCACAAATAAAAAGCAATGAATTAAGCAATGTTTGGTTTTAAAAAATAATCATATGCACATTACATTCCTTGTTTCCATCTTACATATTTTAAAAGTTTCCTTGAGATTACCACAGAAAGTGGGTGCACTTAAAATATTTGTGCAAGTTTCAAAAGTAAAGGATTGAGTTACTTTCCAGGAACTGGAGTTTGAGAGGTGTTTTGTGTGTATGTTTTTAACTGTGGCTGAACATGCATCTCATGCTCTTGATCTGGGAAACTTGTTTGCCTGCACTAGCGCTAAGTACTGCTCCTCTTGCCTTGCTGCAAGAGTATGAAGGTGTAGAGCATATCCGCTAGCCTGTTTCCTCTCAACCATGGAATCCCAGGGTGCCAGATACCCAGGAAGTGGGCTATGGAACGTGCACGTAGCCAATGCATCTTGAAGAGCTCCAGGTACCATAAGTTAAGCAACTTCTCTTTTTCCTTCGAGTGGCAGCCCATACAGACATGCCATAGTTGCCAAACCAGGAAACAGTCCATTCGAAAATGGCACCTCAGAAGTTAAGGACTAGTGACTGAAATCCAGCAACTACTTTGCTGAACACAGCATCCCTATCTGTAGGCTTTGAAAAATGTATGGTATTTTGTTAATATGTAAATAGAGATGGTCACTCTAGAGATGTCCAGGATTGATACTTGTTCAGCAATGCTGCCAGTATTGCTTGAAAGCAGAGGGAATATGCTGCAATTCTCATGGACTAAGAAATGAGCTAAATGATTTTGTCCTGTGTATGTGAAAGGTTAAGTCACATCTCACATTCAGGGTATATAGGGTTTCCTCTGTCCTAAGTGCATAAGGTTGGGGAAAAAGAAATTTGAGGTTTAGAGGCAACTCTGTGGCTCTCTTCAGCAGCAAGCTGGGGTATGTTTCTGAAAGATACCTTCTCCACATGGAAATCTATACATGGATCTACCATTCAGACTTTCTTGCTTAGGACTTTCTTGCTTGTGATTCTTTCTTGCTTGTTGCGATTCTCATGATCTACTCAGCACTGGAGAGGCCTCACCTGAAGCACTGTGCCCAGTTTTGGGTTCCGCACTTCAAGAAGGATGTGGACAGTTTGGAAAGAGTCCAGC
>NW_017728998.1:32523000-32527877 GCF_001723915.1 Gavialis gangeticus | reverse complement strand
ACAGTTTGGAAAGAGTCCAGCACAGGGCAACAAAAATGATCAGGGGACTGGGAGACCAGACTTATGAGGAAGGGCTGAAAGAACTAAGTCTATTTAGCCTGGAGAAGAGAAAACCGAGGGTGGATTTGATAACATTCTTCAAATACCTGAAAGGTGATTATAGAGAGAATGGGCAAGGGCTTTTCTCTGTGGCTTTAGGGGATTGGACTAGAAGCAATGGACTCAAGCTGCAACAAGATAAATTTAAGCTGGAAATTAGGAGGAGCTTTCTGACTATGAGAGTAGTCAAGCATTGGAATAGACTACCTGGACGTTGTGCAATCTCCATCCTTGAAAAGCAGGTTAGAAAGACATTTGGCTCAGATGGTTTAATCTGGAATGATCCTACTTTGGGCAGGGGGCTGATGAGGTTCCTTCCAGCCCTACAAGCCCTACACCAGCCCTAGTGCTCCTACAATATTCACTAAGAAATGTAGTAGACAACATTAACCTATTGGCTCAAAAACAGTAGTTCCCTGAGAGCTGCAAGAACTGGATGGCCATCTGTGCTCTAGGAGACTATACTTGAGTGGTCTCAGTTGTGATAAGGAGGCTGATGAGAGTAAGCCCACCAGTGGTGCTGAGGGGAGAATGGTCAGGAAGCTCAGTGCCAAACTCTGCAGGCCCCAGCATCAGACTGGGGGTCTCCCAAAGGGTCTGGGTGAGGTTATGTTGAAGATGAACGCATTGAGGGTCAATGTTGAGGCTATCTGCCAATGCAACTGAGCTGGAGATTGCAGGAACTGCACCCCAGAAGGAGACAGATGCCTTTTACAGAACCATAAGCATCAGCTTGTTAAGCCCAATACTTTGCTAACAGGCTAACAAAATCCAGGGGCACTCAAGCTGCCTCAGGTACTACTTTGTAGAGAGCCAAAGCAGATGTTGAGATCTCCTCACAGAGGAGTATTTAATAGTGGACCTACCTCTCAAACTCTGCATGCCCTATAAGTTATCAAACTATACCTCCCCCTTCTGATTTGAACACAGATGAAGACCTGTAGGCTAAGAAGCCCAACCAAGCACCTTTGGGCATTTTAGGAGACATGCCAAAGGGAACTCAGAGTTCATGGATCTGATACAGACTGAATCAATTTGCTCAGGAGATCTATCTGTAGCCCTCCTCCCTGTTTTTTTGGGGAAGAACTTCTTAGTCTTCAGGAGGTAAAGGACTAGCAGGCAGAGCATTTTCCTGAGATATGGAATTGTTTCTGGCAGCAGAAACCCTTGGAGTATCCAACCTTCCCTGGAATAGTTCAGTTTTATGATGGACAATACTTTAATCCAAGGACCTTCAAGGACATAATTCTGGATCCAAAAAATATATATATTTTATTAGAAAATAACAGATTGCTAGTGGGCACCAGGGAGAAAACTGACCTATCTAAAATTAAAGGAATAAAGTATTTGATCAAGAAGTTACCTCTTGAGCCAAGAGACAGCTGAGACGAATTGTGACACAATGTCTTCTGGTCCTTGATACTTTCAATGCAAGATGAGGAGCATCAGGGGCACTGGTGGTCACGAGTCTTTGAGCTAGTGCATCAGGAGTATGTGCTGCCCCCAGTAAGCTCTGCTTATAAACAATCAGGACAAGCTTCCATTCAATTTAAATTCTCTATACCAGGAGTTTTCAACCTTTTTGGGTAAGTGTACCCCGGCAGCCAGACAGAGCAGTGCACCCCCAACAACCAGATGCGGAGCGGGGGGATGGGGTCGCGTGACGGCTGGATGCTGGGGGGGAGGGGGGGCAGCCTCTATGTGAGACCTTCCCACGCCCCCGTGTCCAGCCGGGTGGGCAGCACTCTGTCCCCACCTGTGCATACCTCCTTGGGCCTTCTCAAGTACCCCCAGGGGTACATGCACCCCTGGTTGACAACTCCTGCTCTATACATCAAATAGAGAGTAATTGTGGAATTAGAATGAAATCTGCCATTTTGTCTATGGTATGGAGTATATTCTGTAGTCCTTGCTTCTGACAGAGAATGAACAAAAAAACCAGAGTACGGTAACATGAGATATGATAAGTGACACAGCTCTACTAGCCTCAGCTTATTTAAGGGATCCATTGACCATATAAGAAAAAACCCAAAATTTTCAACTTACGGTGCTTTACAGAGCGGCAATATCAAAGGCAGGTCCTGGATATAATAGACAATACTGGTCAAATTGCTTCTTTCTGCCTGGCACTCAGTAAACAGAGTAGCCACTATTGAGTTCTAACCTCTTGTCATGCAGCAACACTGAGTCAACAATCTACTCTCATGGCTTAATGCTTTTGATGTTTACTTTGTTCTTTCTATAGTTCAAAAGAAAGCACTAATGCACCAGTCCTCTTACCAAATACAATCTTAATCCCAGAATCCTGAGCCTTTTGCTGTTGGCCAGTTAAATCTGTTAAGACGAAAGGATTTGATCAAGCTTTACATAACAACACAGAAGTTAAATCCAGCTTCTTTCTGGACTGCTAAGAGAGTTCTTTTTATCTTTGCTGCTCAGACGGCTTTAAAAAAAAAAAAGGTAATGAACTTGGCTATGTAAAACAAAATAAGGAATTCAATTATTTCTCTTATTGCCACTTTGTCTTTTTAGTGAGACTTTTCTATAGAACTAAGATTTATTCTCCAATCAAAGCTCTGTGTGAACGGTAAGAATCTCCCTTAACCTAAAAGGACTGTTATCACCTGCTGTGCTTTTACTACAAATCCAAGAAATGCCGAGTTTTTCATTAGGAATTTTCTTGATTAAAAAAAGTGCAAGCTAACATATGTGCTGTAGGTCAGAGCAAAACCACGAACATTTGTGATGAACTATATAGCCACCTGAAAAGGAATAGATCAGGGGTTTTCAACCTTTTTTAATAAGTGTACCCCCGGAAGCTGGACGTGGGGGGAAGGGGACCAAACGCGGAGAGGCAGTGCAGGGTGGTGAATGGCAGCAGCAGCTACTGCCGTGTACAAGCTTCCCACTCCCCTTCCCCTGTGTCTGACCGGCCAGGCAGCACCTGTGCAGCCCACAGAGGGATGCTGCTGCCCTCGCCCCGCCCCAGCCCTGCTCCTGGGAGGCAGCAGCATGGCATAGTGGGTGGCAATGCTCCGTCCCCACCCACACGTGCCAACATACCCCCTAGGGCCTTCCCAAGTACCCCCAGGGGTACACATACCGCCAGTTGACAACCCCTCGACTGGATGAATGAATATACACCACCATAAAACAGATTAGCCTCCACTGGAATGACACACCCATTTATGGATTTATCCCAGCCACAGTAGGTATTGAGAGAGGGAAAAAGGTTTACTGGTTAACTGCCTGTCAGACACTTGGGAGATCCTGCCTTGCCACAGACTTGTGTAACCTTACTCAAATCACTTAGGTGTTCTGCGCCTTAAATCCCCTCCTGTGAAGGAGACTCAGCACCTCTCTCCCACACCCAAGGATAAATACTTCAAAGATTACAGGATAGCATGGGGTGTGGCAGGGGGCACACAAAATTGTTTTGGTGGAAAAATGGATTTACCTACCTAACGTAAGAACTGCTAATGTACACAAACAATCCGGGGTAGAAACCAGTTAAAAGTGGCTGTCAGTCTACATCCATACTACACAAGTTCTCAGCTGTGTGGTAACCATGTTCTAGACTGATGTTGGAGGTTACCAGGTAGGAGTTGCTTCAATATTGTTCTAGTTAATAGACCTGTGAGAAGCAGTGCAGGGGAACTGACAAACCTGAATGCATTTTGCGTGAACACATTTTTGGGGCCTTGCATTACATTTAATCCAGTTATTAATTTCATGTTAATGACTATGTTCTGGGAAATAGAACTGTTACTAGTGCAAAACGTTGTCACTAGTGTAATTGTTACTAGTGCAAGAATGGGAGGAATCTACTTTCTTTGTATCAAGACACTGCTTCCCAGATGAACCAATAAGCTGAACAAATAAGCACTGAAAAAAGCAGTTACCTACTTTTCGGTTGGAGGGGTAACAGGGCAACATTCTCCCTTGACTCCAATGACAGAGAAAGGACCACCTGCTGAGGTTTAAATCCTGTCTTTGCTACTCAGTCTGTCCATAAAAATGAGGCAAGCTAGTAGTAATAATGTGAAACTGCTCATTTTGGCACTTAGTTGCAATGACAGAAATTATAATAGTCTAGAAGTGCCAAGAACAGTTTTACACTCTAGTAAAGAAACCTGCTGCTGGCTAAAGTGTCACACACTAGCTGTTATATTTGTTATGCAGTACAAATGCCACAAAACAAAAACAAAATGATGAGGTAATGAGCAAAAGGTAGAATTGTGTCTTATACACCATAAAATAAAGAAACAAAGAGATGATGAGATATCTTGTGAATGAAATAATTTGCTTTACAGGCATTTAATACCCAGCATAAATTGACTTTTACTAGAATTCTGACTATTAAGAAGTCAACATTTTCTGACTGTTACCACAAGTATCTCCAGTTATAAGCAGAAGGGAAAATCCACAGCAAATATCAATCTCCAGTGTGTGGTAACTGGTACCAAATGCTGATTTAATAAAGGCAATTATATCATATTATTTTGTATTTTGCCATAGCCCAGAGGCACCAGCTAAGATTGGAATCCTAAGATAGTAAGAACACAGTAAGAAATAATCTTTGCCATGAAAGGTTTACAACCTAATAAATGATAGAGATGAAGAATACAAGTAATGGAGTACAGTTAAATCCATTTACAGGTATTCACTATCTGTGGCATTTATGCACACCAAAGGCAAAAGGTGTGCATAAACAGTGGTTATTCCTTAAGGACACAACCCTTGAAGCACAAAGGAAGTCCATTCCCATGTGGAGAAAA
>NW_017728998.1:32514684-32522948 GCF_001723915.1 Gavialis gangeticus | reverse complement strand
TCTTAAGAAAGAAGAAAGAGGCTTATAAACAATGGATGCTGGGGGCAGGCCCCAGGGAGGACTGTTCCATGATAGCCCACATTTGCAGGGAATGGATAAGACAGGCCTAAGCAGCAACCAAACTTAGATTAACAACAGGAATCAAAGACAAAAAGAAGTCCTTCTTTAGGTGTATAGGGAACAGGAGAAAATAAATGGGAGTGTGGGGCCACTGCTGAACAACTCAGGAGAACTGGTTACTGGTACCCAGGAGAAAGATGAACTCCTGAATGACTACTTCGCGTCTGTCTTTCACCGGACCACAGGGAAAACCACACCAGGTAGTGTGGTTCCTACTACTGCCGCAGAATTGGTGTATGACCAATTAAAAAAAATTAGATGTATACAAGTCAGTAGGACCGGATGATCTTTGTCCAAGAGTGCTGAAGGAGCCAGCTGAAGTCATTGCACAACCCCTGGCAAACTCTTCCACAACTCGTGGCACTCTGGAAAAGTCCCTAAGGACTGGAAGAGGGCCAATGTTGTGTCCATCAACAAGAAGGACAGGAGGGAGGACCTGGGTAACTGTAGGCCAGTCAGCCTAACTTCAATCCTAGGGAAAATCTTAGAAAAGTTCATCAAGGAGTCTATCCACGATAAGCTTGCAAAAGGTAAGATTCTGAATAACAGCCAGCAAGGTTTCATCACAGGCAGGTCTTGCCTTACCAACCTCATCTCCTTCTATGACCAGGTAACTCGCCATCTGGACACGAGAGAGCAGGTTGACATTGTATACCTTTGTTTCCAAAAGGCCTTTGATCTAGTATCCCATGATGTCCTCGTGAGAAAATTGGAGGATTGTGGGCTTAACTCCAAGATAGTCAAGTGGGTGAGAAACTGGCTGCAGGATAGGACCCAGAGAGTTGTAGTGAACAGATCTGTGTTATCCTGGCGACAAGTGGGCAGTGGTGTCCCACAGGGGTCAGTGCTTGGTCCAGTACTTTTCAACATCTTTATTAATGATTTGGATGTGGAGGTGAAGAGCTCACTGGCCAAGTTCTTGGACAACACCAAGTTATCAGGGGGTGTGGTCACGTTTGAAGACAGGCCACAGATACATTTGGACCTAGACAGGCTAGCAAGTTGGGCACATCAGAAGCTGATGAAGTTCAATGTCGACAAATGTAAAGTGCTCCACCTCGGGACAAGCAACTCCCAACACACCTACAGGCTCAGTGGCACTAAACAGACTAGCACCATGAATGAAAGGGACCTGGGGGTATTAATAGACCACAGTATGAATGAGCTGGCAATACGATTATTTGCCACTAGGGAAAATAATACTCTGGCATGCATCAATCGATGCATCTCCAGCAAAACCAAGGAGGTGATTCTTCCGCTCTGCTCAGCACTGGTGAGACCACAGTTGGAGTACTGTGTCCAGTTCTGGGCACCATACTTTAACAAGGACATGGACAAGCTTGAGAGAGTCCAAAGAAGAGCCACCTGTATGATCAGGTCTTAAAAGGCAAGCCATACGAGGACAGGCTGAGGAATCTGGGACTCTTCAGCCTGAGGAAAAGAAGGCTGAGAGGGGACCTGGTAGCAGCCTACTGCTACACTAAGGAAGTACATCAAGGGCTTAGTGAACAACTATTCACCAGGGCACCCAAGGGGAAAACCAAGAGTATGGCCACAAACTCCTGGAAGACTGATTCAGGCTCAACACTAGGAAAAACATCTTCACAGTCAGGGTGTCCAGACTGTGGCATAAGCTACCTCCAGAGCAATGACCTGCCCTGGAAATCTTCAAAAGGAGACTAGACGGTCACCTTGCTGGGGTCACCTGACCCCCAGTTATCTTTCCGGTTTGGTGCAGGGGGCTGGACCTGATGATCTTCCAAGGTCCCTTGTGGCCTTACAATCTATGAATGGGAAACTGTAATGCATATATCTTAAAAATCACAGAATCACAGAAGCCCCCTGCTTAAAGCAATACTAGCCTAGCCCCAACTACATTATCCCAGTGAAGACTTTGTCTAGCCGGATCTTAAAAACCTCCAAGGATGGGGATTTCACAACCTAAGTAACCTGTTTCAGTGCTTTACTACCTTCCTACTGAGAAAATTCTTCCTAATATCTAACCTAAACTCCCCCTTGTTCAACCTGGGACCATTGCTCCTGGTTCTGTCATCTGCCACCACTGAGAACAGTCATAGATTCATAGATGTTTGGGTCAGAAGGGACCTCAGTCTTGCACCATCCTCTTTGGAATCAGGTAGTTGAAGGCTGCTATTAAATCTCCTTTCAGTCTTATATTGTCCAGACTAAATAAGCCCAGTTCCTGCAGCCTCTCCTCATAAGTCATGAGGCCCAGCCCCTTAACCATTTTCATTGTCCTCTGCGGAACCCTCTCCAAATTTGTCTACATCCTTTCTGTGGGGATGTAGGGAGCAAACTGGACACAGTGCTCCAAATGTGGCCTCACCAGTTCCAGATAGAGGGAAATAATCACTTCCCTTGATTTGCTGGCAACACTCCTACTAATGCAGTCCAGTATACCATTAGCCTTCTTGGCAACAAGACTGCACTGTCAGATAATATTCAGCTTACTGTCCACTCTAACCCCCAGGTCCTTCTCTGCAGAGCTGCTGCTTAGCCAGTCAGTCCCAGCCTGTACCAGTGCATGACTACTGCACTGGGTAGCACAGTTTGAGGAGGAGGTGAGCATCCCTCAGTGGTGAAAGAACAGGTTAGGGACTACTAAGAAAAGCTGGACATGTACAAGTCCATGGGGCCAGATGGGATGCACCCAAAGATGCTGAGGGAGTTGGCTGATGTGACTGCAGAGCCATTGGCCATTATCTTTAAAACCTCATGGTGATCAGGAGAGGTCCCTAATGATTTAACTCACAGCAGGATGGTGCAGTGGAAGTGTCCTGGGCCTATAACCCTGAGGTCTATGGATCAAAACCATCCTCTGCTAAATATTTCCTTAACTGCTCCAGTGGGGCAGCTGGTTAGCACATGGTACTTGTACAGCAGTACTTGGGTGAGCCATGCTGAGGTTGTGAGTTTGATTCTCACCTAGAGCAGGAATTTTATTGTGGGGAGGGTAGTTTTCCAGTCACTGTTTTCTCAGGAAGAACTTCTTTACAGTAAGGGTGGCCAGAATTTGGAACGGGCTTCCAAGGGAGGTGGTGTTCTCCCCTACCTTGGGGGTCTTTAAGAGAAGGCTGGATAGGCATCTGGCTGGGATCATCTGACCCCAGCACTCTTTCCTGCTCAGGCAGGGGATTGCACTCGATGATCTGTTGAGGTCTCTTCTGACTTTCAGTCATAGATGCTAGAAAGGGCAAACATAGTGCCCATATTTAAAAAATGGAAAGAGGAGGGTCCAGGGAACTACAGACCAATTAGCCTCACCTCAGTCCCTGGAAAGTTCATGGAGCAGCATGCACACGGCAAGCCTGGCAGCATGGAGAGCAGCATCCAGCTGATACATCTGTTGGAGGGGAAGGTAGTGGGAAAGGTAGGGGGGGGGGGGCAGACTGAGGCCCCCACAGTGAGGGAGGGAGTAGGGCTGACGCTAGGGCAGATGCAGACAGGATGGTGCTGTGAGGGTCTTATCCAGGAGACATGACAGGGAGCACAGCTCCTGTCACTGCATGCACCCTGGAGAAGCCATGTGGGGGCTTTGCCCCCTGGATCTGTGCCTAGGGTGAGGACAGGCTGCTGATGTGAGCTGGGGCCAGGGGCAGCAATGGACTCTTCTCAGCTGCACCTGGGGTGGGCAGCAGCAGTGCTGGGAAGGGGGCTGGCGGGGGAGCTACAGCCACCCCAAAATTCGCCATAGCCCCGTCACAGCACTGCCACCACCTGCTCCAAGCACAACCTGGCCCGGCCCCCTTGTTGGGAAGAGTGCTGCACTACCCCTGGCCCCAGCATGGAGTGGCAGCCTGCTGTTGCCCCATACAGAGATCCGAGGAGCACATGCCCCCCATGCCCTCCCTGGGGTATGTGCAGCAGCGGAATCCACCCCCAGTCCCCTGTGCTGCCCCTGGATGAGCTACAGCTCCATCCTGCACCCCACCCTGGCTGTGCAACACCAGCCCGTGCTCCAGCCCTAGCGCCAGCCCCATTCCCTCCCTCACCATGGGGGCCTCAATCTGCACCCCCCTCACTCCCCTTCCCTCCCCCTCACCCCTTTCCCCAAAACAGACTTACCATCCAGATGCTCCTCTCCAAGTTGCTGGGCCACCTGTCAGCAATCAAATCTGTATTGGGCGATATACCTTGTTAAAAATTGGCCATCGGTATCGGCCCCCAAAAATTTCTATCAGCGCACCTCTATGTAGAGTGCACCCTCAGCAAGTTTGCAGATGACACCAAGCTGGGGGGAGTAGTAGATATGCTGGAGGGTAAAGCGAAGATTCAGAATGACCTAGACAAAGTAGAGGATTGGGCCAAAGGGAATCCCATGAGGTTCAACAAAGACAAGTGCCAAGTCCTGCTCTTAGGACGGAACAATCCCATGTACCAGTACTGGCTGGGGGCTGACTGGCTGGGGAGCAGCTCTGCAGAAGAGGACCAGAGGTTATACTGGACAATAAGCTGAGTATGAGTCAGCAGCGTGCCCTTGTTGCCAAGAAGGTTAATGGCATACAGGGCTGCATTGGTAGGAGTGTTGCCAGTAGGTCAAGGGAAGTGATTATTCCCCTCTATTCAGCACTGGTGAGGCCACATCTGGAGTACTGCATTCAGTTTTGGGCCTCCCACTACAGAAAGGTTGTGGACAAATTGGAAAGAGTCCAGCAGAGGGTAACAAAAATGGTGACAGGGCTGGGGGACATGACTTATGAGGAAAGACTGAAGGAACTGAGTTTATTTAATTTAGAGAAGAAGAGACTGAGAAGGGACTTAATAGTAGTCTTCAAATACCTAAAGGGGGATTCAAAAGAGAATGGCGTGAAACTATTCTCAGTGGTGGAAGTTGACAGAACAAGAAGCTATGGTCTCAAGTTGCAGCAAGGCAAGTTTAGGTTAGATATTAGGAAGAATTTTCTCACTAGGAGGATAGTAAAACACTGGAACAGCTTAACCAGAGAGGTAGTGGAATCTCTATCCTTGGAGATTTTCAAGACCTGGCTAGACAAAGCTTTGGCTGGGATGATCTAATTGAGGATGGTCCTGCTCTGAGCGGGGGGTTTGACTAGATGACCTCCAGAGGTCCCTTCCAACCCTAACTTCCAATAATTCTATGGGATTGTTCCATCCTAAATGCAAGACTTTGCACTTCTCCTTATTGAGCCTCATAAGATTTCTTTTGGTCCAATCCTCCAATTCATCAAAGTCTCTCTGGCCACATCCAGACGAGCATGGTCGTGCGGTATGTGGCACCGCAGGCACATCTGTGACATACCACACTTCAGTTATCCTCTGTGCTGCAAGAGAGCAACACGAAGGGTTTGTTTTTTAAAAAACTCATAGAGAAATAAAACAAAGCAGCACACAAATGAGCAGCACCCAATGCTCAAAAGCAGAGCTGGGCTGCTTGGAGCTGCCGGTCAGACTCTGCGCGGCAGAATTGCCATTGCTGCAGCCCCAAGCGGTTCCCAGGACCCCAGGTAAGGCTGCTGAAACCAACACTGGCACTCCTCACCCTCAAGGTAACTTCCCATGTGCCAGAGTGCACGTGGCACAGGGATTCCCTGGGGACAGTAAGCAGTGGTGCAAGGTGCGCCACTGCCTGTTGTCCCCATGGGACCAAATGTCCATACAATGTGTGGATGCAGTCTCTGAATCCTAGCCCTACCCTCCAGCATATCTACTATTCTCCTTAGCTTGGTGTCATCTGTAAACTTGCTGAGAGTGCACTCCATCCCATCTTCCAGATCGCAAATAAAGTTAGTGAACAAAACTGGCCCCAGAACCAACCCCTAGAGCACTCCACTTGATACAGGCTGCCAACTAGACATCAAGCCAATGACTAATACTCTGAGCCCTATGATCCAGTCAGTTTTCTATCCACCTTACAGACCATTTAACCCATGCTTCTTTAGGTTGCTTCTGCAAATGTCATGGAAAATCATGTAGCCCGGGTGTACCCATGGTAGGTACTCCCCTTTCTGATTGAAGAGGACTGGCAGCAGGCAGGGGTGCTGTGGGAGAGAACTGCAGGCTGAGCACAATCTCCCCACTCCCTATAGAGCCAGGCCAGAACAATATTAAATTTATTAATATTTACAGGGAACCTTAAAAGATAAATATTAATATAAAACTGATATATATATTTACATATAATATAGGACTAATAACCTTGCTTCTCTACAATGGATGACCACAACTGGGATTCAGGTAAGTTACAAGTAAACATAGGTAAGTAATGAGGAGGACCTGTAATGTAAAATATAGATTTTACATTCTAATGTTAGTTTTCTTATGGATACAGGAGCACACAATTCACAGGATACAATATCACAAAACATAAAATACACTATCACAAATTATAAGGCACATAAGCACAGAAGTAACCATAAACTATTAAAAGGGTCTCCAAGCCCCCTGGGGCCTGGATTACGCTCTAGTGACCCATGAGGGAAGAACTTATTGCCCCTTGGGCCTCACACCAAGCCCCCTAGGCAGTCCACAAACTCAGAAAAGACCCTCCCTGAACCTCCTCTCCAGGAACCCCTTTCTAGCCAAGAAGGACTCCGCCTCCCCTGTGGGAACCCTATTCCCCAGCAACTCACGAATCTGATGCCAAGGTGGGGGTCCTCGTCCCCTCAGGTGAGTGGCTCCTTGTTCACAGAAGCCTCCGGAACCTCTGGCTCCTCCTGGGCCACCCCCCGTTCAGAGCTTTGAGCATCGTCACATGCTCTTGGGGGCTTTGGCCCTTGCTCAGGGTTGGAGGCCCAAACCACCTTGCACAGCTCTGGGGCTCGGTCAGCTCCTGGACCCTCCATGCAGCGGCTCCTGCACTGGGTTACCTGCCATGTGCCAGGAGTTGGAACCTCAAGCCACTGCGGATGGCTCCCAGAGCCTCATTGGTTCCGTACACCCAGAGCCCTGCCTGCACGCCATGGATTGCAGACCTGAGCCTCTTACTCTTAGGATCTGGCTCCATGCACCGTGCTGCGTGCACTGAATGGCTGGAGGACCGAGCTATCTCACACAGCTCCGAGGGTCTCGCCCCGTGAGCCGCACTGTGGACCAACTGGGGCTGAAGCTGTCCGCTGCTCCTGTCTGATGAGAGGTGATCACAGGGGCTCTTCAGAGTAGCAGCATCTGCCCACTGGGCAGCTCTTCTCCAGCTCTTCTTAGTTCTGCTCTCATTTCTGTCCCTTGCCGTGTGCGCCACGTGCTGGACATGCAGCCCCTTTTATTCTCTCTGGAGGCTCCACCCCCACCAAAGTTCTGCCAGACCTGCAGAGTGCAGGCTTAAATCAGGTCTGGGTCTCTCTACCTCACCTGGATAGGGGCAGGGCTAGCGCCTCCCTGCCATTACCCAATTGGTGGACAGGCTCCACCAATCATACTGGAGATTCTCCAAGATCGGATGTGCCAGGCTATATCAGTAAGTCCGCCACGAGCAAAGTCAAGGTATATCACGTATATCATGCTCTTCCTGCATCCAAAGCCAGTCATCTCATCATAGGAAACAATCAGGTTGGTAAGGCATGGCCTGATCTTGTTGAATCCATGCTGACTTCCTAATAACCAGGGATCCAGGTTTTCCATTTCCCACGGAAAAACGGAGTAAACTATGGATTTTCCCCCTTTACTAAAATGCAGATTTCTCATTTTAGCAGAGAAACCCATGGATTTTGTAGTTTTGCAGTGAGCCCTCTGCAGGCTGGCAGAGTTCCAGCCTGCAAAGGGCTGCAAGGGAGCAAGAGGAGGGTGGTCAGGCAGTGGGCACCACATGCATGTACATGAACATGGCCCCAGGCAGCCTGGAGAGCAGCTCCTGCAGGTAAGTGAGGGGGAGTATTGAGGCCCCCATAGGGAGGGAATTGGGCAGGGCTGGGGCTGAGGCTGCTGCCCTGCTGGGCAGCGCGTGGGGCTTGGGGCCCGGGGCTGCAATGTGTGGCCTCAGAGCCTGGGCAGGGAGCAGGATGAGGCCATAAGTGGCTTGTTCGGGGGTGGGAGGTTGGGTGCTACAGTGTGTACTCCCAGGGAGGCAGAGGTAACCCACGCCCAGGGCTGTCCCTGGGGGGGCAGGGGGTGCGAATCAGGGCGACCGCCCAGGGTCCCATGCTTTGGGGGGGGGGGGGGGGGGGGGG
>NW_017728998.1:32505193-32509684 GCF_001723915.1 Gavialis gangeticus | reverse complement strand
GAGCAACTGGCTCCACATCCAGCTGCTTGCTCGCCCTCCCCGTCACTGATGCCACTGCCAGCATTGGCGACAGCAGCTTCTTTGGGGCTAGGGCCCAGATCAGAGTGGGGGCTGGGCCTTGCATGGGCTAATTTGTCTAGGACCTCACATCCTGCTCAGGTCAACTCTGCCCGTGCCCCTCAGACTGTGCGTGGGGCGGAGGTGTTCTACAGGCCCATGCTCCCTGCCCTGTTGCCCTCCTAAAGGTCACCACAGCACAGCATGTGCAACCGAGCACTGCAGGGCACAGTGGGATCATGCAGGAAAGCTGCCTGCCTCTGTGAGCTCCACGCTGTCCTGGCAACAGTGTTACAGGCGGAGTGAGGGGCACAAGCCGGACACAGGGGATTGTGGGGGGAGGAGAGACTGTGGGGGGCCTTTAATTTTAATTAAGCATTTTGGGGGGTTTATCAGAGAATTTGTATTTTTTTTTTTTTTTATCAGGGAAATAAGGATCCCTGCTAATCACCATCTTCTTCAAGTGCTTAGAAATGGATTCCTTGAGTACCTACTTCATGATTTTTCCAGGGACTGAGATGAGGCTGACTGGTCTGTAGTTTCCCAGATCTTCCTTCCCCTTCTTAAAGATAGGCACTATAGGCCCCCTTTTCCAATCATCTAGGACCTCTCTTGATGACCATGAATTTTCAAAGATGATGGTCAGCAGCTCTGCAAACACAGTGGCCAACTCCCTCAGCACCCTGGGATGCGTTGCATCCAGCCCCAGGAAGTTGTATACATCCAGTTTTCTAAACAGTCCCTAACCTGATCTTTTGCTACTGTTGGCTGCTCACCTCCTCCCCAAACTGTACTGCCAGGTACAGTAGTTTGGGAGCTAACCTTGCCTGTGAGAACTGAGGTGAAAAAGACATTGAGTACTTCAGCCTTTTTCTGCATCATCTTGTACTAAGTTGCCTCCCCTGTTTAGTTTCCCCCAGTCTTCCTCTTGTTGCTGACATACCTGTAGAAACCCTTCTTGTTACTCTTTATGTCTCATGCTAGCTTCAACTCCAGTTGTGCTTTGGTCTTTCTGCTGTCATCCCTGCATGCCCAAACAATGCTCTTATACTCCTCCCTAGTCTGTCCAAGTTTCCACTTCTTGTAATCTTGCTTCTTGTGTTTTGGCTCACTGAAAATTCCCTGCTAAGACAAGCTGGTTTTCTGCCATACTTCCTAATCTTCCTACGCATCAGGGTGGTTTGGTTCCTGCGCCCTCAGTAAGGTTTATTTACAGTACAGCTCTCTTGGACTCCTCCCCCCTTAGACTGGCCTCCCAGGGGATCCTGCCCATGAGTATCCTGAGAAAGTCGAAGTCTGCTTTTCTGAAGTTCAGAGTCCTTATTCTGCTGTTCTTCCTTTTTTCCTTAGGATCCTGGACTCAATCATCTCATGGTTGTTGCTGCCCAAGTTGCCATCCACTACTACATTCCCCATTTTTTTTTTTTTACCATGAATAATTTTCCAAGCCCCGGTCCAGTACTCTAGTACAAGAACATCCACTCTACAGGTTGCCTTTACAGTTTTTCCAAAAGTTAAACTCACCTACATGTATGACTGGCATGATCTATATACTTTAAAAAATAAAAAAATCAGAGCTACTATAGTCTACAACATGAGTTGCAATGTAGCTAATATAGCTACAGTTCACTGAACCTCAGATTTTAATTTCATAAAACACAGCTTACTTTTTTAGAAATAAAAGCTAAAAGTGAAAGTTTAAGCTGATGCATTAAAACAAAATTATTTCTGGCAATTTTATCAGTTTCCTGTAGCAGTGTCTTGCCTACACTCAAAAGAATGAGACAGCCCCTACTTTACTCTGGTAAAGGCTTAATGTTACAAACTGTTTGATTTCCAACTTTAGCCTACCAATGCAGACCAATAGTTTAGATGCCTCCTCTGCTATAAATCAAGCAACAGGTTCTGGATAGAGTTTAAAACATTGTTCCCTCTCCCTTATGAATAAAGATGTTCCAAGAAACATCCATTAACACTTCTTAGAAAAAAGCAAGAGAAGACTAAGAACCTAATCTCAGGAAGAAATATGTAAGGAAATCTTACCAGACTAACAGATCAGCATAATAAGGATCATAACTGCAGAACCTATATTTACAGGTATGATAATTCTGGTATCCACCTTTGCACCAAGACATAATGTGATAACATAGGTAATCATCTTGACAAACAGCTCTTGGGTTACTGATGTGAAAACTCACATCCTTGCCACCTTTTGCTGTTGAATTCACGCTATACAACAGTTATGCAGAGTTGGGTCTGGTCACAAGGGAGAACCATAAATAACATGAACATGCCAATTAGGGCTGTGCAAAGCTTCAGTTGCTGACTTGATTCAGCAGATTCAGCCCGATTCAGTGGCCGAATCTCCAAATCCAAATCAAATCAGGAGACCCTTTAATCTCTCTGAATTGAATCTGAACCCTCTGAATTGAGTCAGAGAGATTCGACGATTCAGACACAGACACAGCTTTAAAATGTTTTCTCTGCATACCTCAAGGTACCAGGTGGCTTGTGAATGCTGAGATGCTGGGGTGGATGGAGTGTCCCACAGGAGCACGGGGGGCTCCCCAGTGTACTTGGCAGCAGACCCAGAAGTGGACCAGAAGCACTTCTGATCCACTTCTGGGTCTGCCGGGGAACGCACAAGGGGTGGGAGTGCACAGGGCAACTGGCACCTCCTGGGTCTGGGGGGGCACCCGGGATCCCCCTGCAGCCAATCACTGAGCAGGGGGGGGCTCCCCTGCACTCTCAGCAGTGGACCCAGAAGTGGACCAAAAGTACTTCTGGTCCACTTCCGGTTTTGCCACCAAACACATGGGCCCCCCCCCGCTCCTGTGGTATGCTCCATCCGCCCCACCATCGCAGCGTTCACCATCACACCTGGTACCTCAAGGTATGTAGAAAAAATATTTAAAGCCATGTCTATGTCCAAATTGCTGATTCTCTGAATCAACACTGAATCTTCAGATTCGGATTTGGCCGAATCAAATCAGGACAGTGATCTGAATCAACAAATCAAATCACTGTCCCTGACTCGGGCCAAATCTGAATCGAATACGGCCCATTGCACACACCCCTAATGCCAATGTGCAATGAAGTCTTCCCTCTGAATAAGCACTGAGCAATCCCAGATACACTGTTAAAGGACCTACAGCTTCTAATAGCAAATGTATGAGCTTGGCATTCCAGTCTTAAGGACCTTTTCCACTGGAGCTTTCCAAGCAACTGTAGGCAGTATCTATCCCTCTCTTTTTCAGAACAAGAGATTCAACTATAATTTCAATCATAGGTGCTGACTTTTATATTTGCTGGGGGAAGAGGGCAGCCCAAGATGATGCCCACTCCTAGCAGCATAGCTGAAGCAGAGCCAAACAGAGCCCATGCGGGCACAGGGGGCAGAGCCCATGGGAGCATAGGGGTGCCAGTGGGCTGCCCACTTTGACCACAGGGTTCCCCGCCCTGCTGCCCTCCCCCTGGAAGCCCTGCACCAGCTGTGCAGCCATAGTGAGGTGCCCTCTGACCACCCATGCTGCCACCCCCACTGCTCCTGCAAGAGCAGGGGGCACCTCACCATGGCAGGACAGCTGGCGCAAGGCTCCCAAGGGGAGGGCAGCAGAGTGGGGAGCCCCAAGACTGCAGCAGGCAGCTGCATCTGTCCTCACCCCACACACAAATCTAGGGGACACATGCCCTCCATGCCCCCCTCCCTGAGATTGTGCACAGCAGCAAGAGCTGCTTCCTCCCCCACCCGAGATGAGCCATTCATGGCTCTGTCCTGCTCCCCACCCCAGCCCTGAGCCCCATGCCCCACCCTGGCTGGGCAGCACCCTCAGGCTCAGCCCTTGCCCCACTCCTTCCCTCACCATGGGGGCCTCAATCTGATTCCCTCCCCCCGAACCTGAAGAGAAATAGTTTCTACTTCCTTGTGTCTGAGCAAACTTCTTTAGTTAGTAATGAGTTTAGCATAGAGTTTGGTCTCTACACTATTACTGAATAGCAGTGGTAGATTCAGGAGGGATACAAATATATGGACTATCCCCCTCCTTATTAGCTACAATAGACAATAATGGGCTACCTGCCACCATTTACCTGCTTTTTAACTCGGACAGAATTTCCCCAACATGTCTTAGAATTAACTAAGAAGAATAATTCTTTAAGTACCTTCCAAATGAAAGTGTTCATCACCAATTGTCTTGCTCTCTTCTGTTCTGACTGGAGGTAAAAGCTCTTTGGTTGCTAGTTATCTAGAAGAGGCTGCATTGCTATAAGTGTTGCCAGCAGATGAAGGGCAGTGATGCTTCCCCTCTATTCAGCACTGGGGAGGCAACACCTGGAGTCCTGTGTCCAGCTGTGGGCCCCCCACTGCAGAAAGGACCTGGACAAGTTGGAGAGAGTCCAGCAGAAGGCAAAAAAAATAGTTCAGGGGCTGGGGGA
>NW_017728998.1:32489870-32500193 GCF_001723915.1 Gavialis gangeticus | reverse complement strand
TCTCTGTAGCCTTCACCAGATGGATCCTGTACAAATAAAAGGTACAAAGAAAAAACAGATGATTTAATGACATGTTTACTATCTACAAAACACTGAAACATTAATGAGACATATATTTTGTTGCCAAAGTAATTGTAAGCATTGCTAGAAGGAAAAAGATCTCTTTCCAAAAAAAAACATAATCCCTTTTGTTACAGGTGCTTATGTGGTGTAGTTGGTTATTTTTTAATGTGGTTAACATGCTTTTGGGCACCAGTTTAAAGTGAAGAATAGAGTGTACCTGGAGAAAAGTTAATATTCAAAATAATTTACAAAGTCGATAAATATTTAGCATTTCGATGTTCTGTAAATCATCCAAGATAAAAATCACCATGAAATACCAATTATAAAGGAGAAATAAACCCCTTCCTCTCCACAGAGGAATGCTGCAGTTTGATTCTACCACAAAGAACTCTTCTTTCATATGACAGAGATGGGTGGGGGGGAGAGGAGGAAGCAGCAGCAACTATGAGGCTCAGATGCAGCTGCCTGTTCTTGCAGTTGTGAAGGCAATGAGTTTTTGTCTGAGTAGGCAATGCAGTCCATAGTTCTGCAGATAATTTTATGCCAGAACCGAGAAAAAACATCCCTAGGTGATGATGCTAAAGAAAGAAGTAATAAAGTGCATCAGTGGGATTTGGAGATAATCCCACTTGTAAGGAGCCTAAAGAACCTAATGCTGGTTCTGCTCCAATATTATAGGATCCTCGCCACCCCACATGCAGGAATCACACCAGTCCTCATAATTTACACCTCTGCCAACTGTTTGTAATGATCCAGGAGTAACCTAACACAACTGGCCTTCACAATACAGTCGCATACCTACCCTTTAATAGCTGTTTTTGGTAATGACTAGAAAGAAGTATTAAGGTACAGTTCTGAAAGGCTGAAGTTTCCTACTCTTGACTACTAGAGCTTTGCTAGGGAGACACCCAAGAAGCGCACACCTAACTTGGAATTTACCAGTTTCAGATAGATGACAGAGAGCTTGTTTCAGGTAGGCATGGAAACAAATGATAGCCTGGTTATATTAGTTAGCTTATCTAGCTACACACATAACTACTACAAAAAGATTTACTCCAGAATTTACTGTACAATAAAATTATATTACAGATACAGGACCAGCTCTCTCGCACTGACCATCTGCAAGGGGTGCTTTTATGGTACCTACTATGTGGTTGGGGAGACTGTTTGAAATCAGCAATGGTTCCTCCAGGACAAAACTGACCAGGGACACAGACTCAGGTCTGCTATTCAGATATAAAACTCTGTACAGTTATTCCTCACTTGCTGGGGGGCAATTTTAACCTAGAATACAGTGACTTACACGGGCTTAATGCTGCATATCATGTGTCCACTCCACTTTTACAAACATCATAAATGCATGTCCAAAGCCCCTTATTCGGGTTATTTAATTGATACATCATTTAGAGACTGTTAGAGGCTCAGATCTTTACTGATCTTCGGAGAACTAATATATTCCCCTACTATGGGGGGTTGTAAACTGGGGGTATGTGTACCCCTGGGGGTACTTTGAAAGGTCCCAGGGGGTACATGGAGATGGAGCACTGCCACCCCACACCTCTGTCTCACAGGAGCAGGGCTGAGGCGGGATGAGAGCAGGGCTGCACAGATATTGCACTGCTGCTCCCCATGCCCCTGCTTTGTGTCTGGCCACTCACCATCCTCCCCTGCCCAGAAGCACACTTACAAAAAGTGGGGCTGCCAGAGGTACACTTACTAAAAAAGGTTGAAACCCCCTGCCCTACTATGTTCTCAGGAGACAGCAGTTATTAGCAAGGATCTTGGTTTTCTCTGTTTAAAAATAATAAATTCTCTGATAAAAACATAAATTCCCTGATTAACCCCCCCCCAAATCCACAATTAAAATGAAATGCCGCTGTATAGATAGGTATCAACTGAACACAATGTTTTATTGATATATTTATAATTTGGAAGCAATTTGGAAGCCTATCAATGTCTCAGTCACAATAAACTCTTAAGTACCTATACATTTTTGGTATTTGATTTTGGGTTTCTTTTCATGGAAAAATCAGAGCTCCCCCTGTCCCCTTCACTCACCAGGATGTGGGCCCAAGCCCCTCACTCCCAAGCCACAGGCCCCCATCCCTACTGGTGCCCTTCACTCCCCACCCACAGCCATGTCAGAGGGAGCCCCCAGCTACCAGGGCTACGGGGCCATGGACCCAGGTCTGCAGCCCCCTGCACCAGTGCCCAACACCCAACTGCTGCCCACTGGAGGCAGTAGCTGCTGTAGCAGAGTGGAGTGTGGAGCCCAGCTCCCCCTCCCCCAGGGGTGGCACAGCCGAAACAGAGCTCATGCGGGGGATGGCAGCAAGTGCAGGCTGACCACTGCATACTCCCCACCCTGCTGCCCTCCCCACGGGGCCTCCAAGACCCAGCAGGTAGGACCCGGAGTGGCAAGCAGAGCGGGGCTGGGTGGGGAAGCTCAGTGCCATTGCTAGGAGCCCTCCACTGCTACGGTGAGGCACCCCCTGGGTCCTGCCTGCTGGGCTGGGGGCGAGGAGGGCAGCAGGGTGGAGAGCCCAAGCCCACAGCACCCAGCCCACCCCTACCCCAAGCACAAATCTTGGAGGTGTGTGGTCCCCCCTGCCCCCTCCCAGGAATGCAAGTAGTGGCCAGGAGCTAGCCCCTCCCCATTCCCTGGACAAGCCACCTGCAGTTCCATGCCACTCCCGTACAGGGCCCATGCATTCTGGCCCCATGCCCCAAGCACCACCCAGGCTGGGCAGCAGCCACAATCCCAGCCACAGCCCTGCCCAACTCCTTCCCCTCCCTACAGGGGCCTCGATCCCTACCTCCCCCACTGCCAGACATACCTACAGGAGCTGCTGTCCAGGCTGTCTGGTGTCCATGTGCACGTAAATGGTGGGGGGAGCCCTCATCCACAGAAGGGGAAAGTATAGAAAGAATACATGTACTCTCTCCCTAAGTTTAACTTTGTTTGGTTAACTGATCACCGGTCCTTGCTAATGAAGGCAGAAAAGCCAGCAACGCAGATCAGAGGACAGGAGCCATAGGGTTTACTTCAGACCCAGCCCAGTTCCCTCTGGGTTTTGTTTTTATTTTCTCTCTCTCAGAGAAATAGCAAGAGGCTCTCCTCCAGCATCTTATCAGTGCCATGAGTGGCAAGGATCCACCAGGGAGAGGAAATATGAAGCAGATGCTTCCACTCAAGGTATCCTTTGCCCTAATTGCCTCCCAAAAATGATCAAGCCTGGCAGGGCAGCAAAGTAAGTAAAGAGACCCAATCGGCCCTAACAGAGAAAGTGCAGCTGCTCGAAGGAAGACAGACCGAGTAAAGGAACTAGCTAGACCCTGAAAAACTCAGAAAGGGACCCTGTTGGTCCAAATAAAATCTCTTTTCATTCCTTCAGTTCATTTGACACCTTCTCTTTTCGCCGGGGTGGAGGTTGTAACGCGCATTAGCAACCGGTGGCAATTGTGTGGTGGCACCAGCCTCTCCCTCTCTCCCCCTTTCCTTTACATCTTCAGGAACCAGCAAACAAGAAAAGTTGTGGCAGGTGGGAAAAAGGGAGAGCAAGGGGGGAGGGGGGAGCCATCCTGGGGCAGTTATGCATGGGGAAAAGACCTGCGAACAGCTGTCAGGTGTGAAGACATGCCCCTCTTCCCAGTAATGACCCAACAGCACCCACCTTAAATATTCCACTATTCGCACTTTAAGGACTGGATACGATTCCCAATTTTGGCACCTATTGTCATCCTCATTGTAACAGGGACCAGTCTCAGGGCCAGCCTGTTTCTGGGCCAACTGCCTGCCTCCTGGCCTGCCATGCCTTGATGATACATAATTATGGTGTTAATTAGGTGGGAGGCTGCCCGTTCTTGCCCTGATGCCAGGGCTCCGTTCCTCCCCTACACCACAGCCGAAGCCTCGCAGATGGCATCCACGGTTCTTAACATTACTGGCCCCACATTGGGCCCCAGAATCCTCCAGTCCAGACCCCAACTGGATCCCTCCAAATCAGACAACCTACTCTGCCCTCATTCTGGGCCACCTAGCTCCCTGAAATCTTCCCCCTCTCAGGCGTGACCTCCCCAGCACCTTTGGCCACACAGGCCCTGGCCTCACCTCCAAGGCCAGTTGGAACCCCAGGCCCTCAGGTCTGGCATCCCTTGTGGTGGGCCCCTGGCCCTTTGGAACCTTCTGATCCTGGCCCCAGCATTCACCAGTTGAAGGTGTTCTGAGTCAGGCTTCTGAGTCTCTAGCCCACTCCCTAATCTGGGTCTGCCTTCTTGGCCCTACTATGGGGTAACCTGCCCCATTGTGGAAGCTGGGGTTATTAAGGTGCCCTGACCCACCTTTCACCAGGGTGGTAACTAGCCTTGCACTTCCTGGGGACTCCCGTGCCACCAGTAGCCCCACCAGGCCACCCATCCCTGGCAGGGTGCAGTTTTAGGTCATGCCCGGGACCTGGAGCCTCCAAAACATCCCCTTAAGCTCCTGCCCTTACTTCTAGGATGTTGCAGTCATCCCTGCAGCCAGGCAATGTTTCTGCTTGGCCTGCCAGCAGAGAACTGCTTTGTTTATATAGGTGGCAAGAGATCTAAAATGGCCGCTGCAATCAAGCATCTGGTGGCTGCTTGGCTCAGCCCTTAAAGCGGCAGGCACCAACAGTGCCCTGCCACACTCATCTAGACCTGAGAAACTGTGGAATCTATTTAGCCAAAATGACTAATCTTTAATTGTGGCTATTATTTAGACGTACTTCGATCTGTAAAAAATATTTTATTGACAAGGCACAAGGCATTTCACTATCTAAGCAAAAATGTATACATAAATTAATACAACTGCTTCTTTAAACAGTTCAATGGGAGAAAGATAGGGAAAGAAAGATTAAAAAGACAAAGCAAAGAGTTAATATTTTAGGAGACAGACTCCTATTTTCTTGCTTTTAATAATTACATGCACGTTATATAAATATTTTTATGCTAGTCTTAGTTTCATTCCCTCTCTAGCTCCTACTTATTCATTTAAATTATGACAGTAAGTTAATACAAACTAAATTTTCAATTATTAATCTTACCCTTAAGCCAAATAACTAAAAATCACCGACTGCTGGAAGTGTGTTTTTTGTTGATGGGATAAAACTGTAACATTAGTACTAAATGGCACAAAAATTGACAACCTAGTCCTGAAGTTGATGACAGCAACATTTGCACATTTTAGTGACATATCTAGACAGCTGGAACTCATTGGTTGCCAATTAAATTTGATCTTTCATGTCAGTAGGGTTATGACATGCAATATTTCTGATAAACAGATATTTACATTACAGAAGTGTGGGCAACTAGCCTTAACATATTTGCTGTTATTCAAAAAGTTCTTATAGGGAAAAGTAAGCCACAGAAAACTACACTAATCCAAATACCTCTATTGGTTTTGCTATGAAAAACCACTGCAAACAAGTATCAGAATATCTGTTACTACCCCAAATACAGTCATAATCTGTAGATGTGCATAATGCTCCCCGCCTCAGAAAATGATCTGAATAATGTATGTCTGTTAATAATTAGAATTAACAAAAGTGAGAGAGGCAAGTGTTGAGGAAACAATCCTAATTTCAAGGTAAAGTTGTTCCAGTTATGTACAAGTTTTAAAAGAACAAAGAATAATCCCTTTCCTATGCATGTGATGGGGAAATTCATTTACCCAGCTATACAAATTCTGAAAACTTAACACAGCAGTAGAGCAAGGTGATGATACAGAATGTAACCTTGAAATGGAAGAATAAATTAGTCAAATGGAGAGGGAGCAGGATCACTCATTGGAGGGAAATACTTCAAAAAGAACTCAAAGGAATGTTTTTTAAAACACATAGGAAATACATCCTTGCTGAGACAGCAGTTCTGATGGAAACCAAAACAAGGCCCTCACCCTACATCATATTCTCTTAGCACGGACCCATCTATTCTACATAGATACAGGTGTTGGCAGTAGCTGACTGCATGCAGAACTGGTGTCAAAAAGAGAAAGAGCAACCACTGAATAGGCTTAGGTAGCTGTATATCATAGTTCTAACATTATGTTTTAAATCACAACACTGCATTTTCCAGCTGGAGCACTGAGTCGCGAAACAACCAAAACCAGATGTACCCTGTGAAATGCTATATAAATGAGGTCAGTGAATGTTTGAGAGAATAAAGAAAAGTAAAGTTTATGTAGAAAGGGTATTCCAGTGTGCCATTTCTACAGGTTGCCAAGTAGGATCATATCTGCAATGAGTGTTTCCACCTTGATGGGAGTTTCCCAGATAAATAAGTTAGCCTATGTCAGCTATCAACACAAATCATACAAAGCTGCTAAAATTCAAGCTCAGATACCTGCTTCAAAGCTATGAACAGCTGCCGGGCTGACTTCAGCAGCAAGGACCCATATATTGTACTTTGATAGGTGCCACTGTAGTCAACTCTGATTTAAGAAGTGTGGGTAGAGAGGAGAGTTAATTAGCGTAACTCCCTCAGAAATGCAGCTGAATCCATGCACGCAAGAGGAGAAAACAAATCTTAAAAAACTCCCACACCCTAGGACTTCTTTTCAGTGGTAACAGTTGGACAATCACTCCTATTCCCATTTGCAACCAAGTCATACTCTACGCTGAATTCTGAACACTGGGGATTTTATTCGTTTACAACCTTGACCTAAGCCCTAACCACTCTTTTCAGTTTTCATACTGATACAGGTCTCCCGAGTTGCTTAAGGCCACACACTCAGGCTAGGGACCAAAGTTATGCATAAACCGGTTTAAGTGATCAGAAACTGGTTTAAAACTGTAACAGAACACAAGCTCAGAGCACATAAACCAGTTTCAAAATAGCTGAAACTGGCTTAAGATAAACCTGGGTGAATGTAGTATCAGACTTAACTGATTTGGGTCAAACAGGTTTATGAAACTTCTTTCCCAGACCCCTTCCTGGATCAAGTTAAATCACAGTCCTCCAGCATCCTAGCATGCTTTCCAGCCCTGGGCTGGGTTGTGCTGTCTGCTCCAGACAGCATGGCTGGCTCTGCCCCTCTGCTCCCTAGCTGGAGCAGTGAGGGCTGGTTGACAAGTGGGGGAGGCAAACCTAGCTGGGGATGCAGCCCAGTTTACAGTGGGGGAGGAGGGGTGACTGCCTCCCTCCTCCCCCCAGCAAACCCTGGCTGGGGTCTGGGACCTGGATGGCGGGGAGGGGTTAAACAACCCTTCCCCCACTCAAACTTACTGCTGGCTGCAACTGTGAACTACAAATCTCATAGGAACCTGAAAGCAGGAAGAGGAAGTAATGAGCAACCCTGAAGAGTCCTCCTGCTGTAATTCTGGACTTCAAATCCCAGAGACCTCAGGGACAGCAAGCCGACAAAGTGAACATACAGCCAGAGAACCGTGCTCTGGCACCCCCCAGCTTCTGGCCCGAGCCACTGCAGGCATGTGGCTGCATTTCCTGAATCAAAGGTAAATGTCTGTTCATTTCCATTTCAGTGTAATCTGTGCATTTTAGACTAAGCTGCAAGGTCTGCATCAATTCAGCCTTGGGCCTTTTGATGATCTGTACTGAGCCTCACATCTGGCCTTCTCCAGCCTTCTAGCCTCCCCCTCTCCCAGCTGTTTAAAGTGCTGCAAGCAGAATTCATTTCCTCTCTTCTCATTCAATCTACAGAATTCTTTCCCTTCAGTACCTTCATTGGCTCCTTTTCTGTTTCCACATTAAGGTTAAGCTCCTTGTCTTCACCTCCCAAGCTCTTCACAGCTGCACTTATCTTTGTATTGGACTCCAGGTGCAGACAGAAGTGCAGCTCCCAGCTGTAACTCAGAACAATTTCTGCAAAGCATTCTGAGTTATAGCGTTACTCCAGACCAAACAGAAGTTCATTGTTAATTCCAAGGGGGAGGAGAATCTGGCTGTGGGCTAGGAGCCTGCAGCCAGGTTCCCATAGCAGCAGCCAGGGCTGTCTGCCAGTGGTCACTGTTTTCAGAATGGAAGAGGGAAAGACAGCAGAGGGATCTCGTTCTTGGGGCTCTCCAGTTGGTGCTGAAGGGTGCGGTGGGCAAATTGGAGCCACCCATCTCAGGAGGGCTCCAATACACCTGCCACACCCTCCAGAAGAGGTTGAAAAATCCCCAGACTGAACTCCATCCACTTTCTTTCCCCTCTCCCATTCTGAAAGCAGCAACAGGCTAGGAGCTCTGCAGACACAAGTTACAAAAGAAGCTACATTTTGAAAGTCTTTCTCTCATACCTTATGCAATGAAGGATCAGATTTTCACCCAATCAGCCATTTTTGAAGGTGTCTGCAGCTGTGCACTTGTGCTTGGTCACAGCTATAAACCACTTTCTATGAGTGAAAATTGCCACTTCTGTCTGTTGTCCTTCTCCCAGTTCCTTTGATACCCTATACTCTGCCAGTTCCATTTATCTTAGTCTTTGACTCGGTATCCTTCTCTAACTCCTGACTTTATCCCTTTCTCTTAACCATAATACCAGGCACCCAGGACATACAGATCACATCTAAATTAGGGGAAAAAAAGGAAATTGTGCATTACTGAACACATTTAATTAGCATACTGCTAATTGTATAAATGAGCACAGCTGCATTTATAACTGCTAGATACCTATTCTATTCTAAGCATAACAACTTCATTAATATTATGTTAATAACATGTTTTAAACCTTCAAACATCTCCTTAAAACCCTTTTTGATTAGCCTTAGGAGACTTGATTACAACACCAAACTATTCTAGAGCTCCATGATCCTCACAATGACAACGGAGCACCTTGTAAAGCAAAAAAGATACAAGAGAACATATCTATGAAAGGAAATAAAATATCTCCTCCCCACATACAACTGTGGAAATAAGTTATACAATTTTTCTTCTTATTTAATCTAACATAAATAAAATCAGGTTCTGAATATTCTGTTGGAAAGCTAAGGCACCAATGTCTCCTTCACAAATGGACTTGGGAGTAGCAAGATATGTGGTCATTTCTGTTCCACAAATTCAGGCCAGCTACTGAGAAAGCTCTCTCTCCTAGATGCTTTCTTGAGGAAGCCAGTTCTATTGCTTTGAAGAAATGGATGCCTAAGAATACAAGGATACTTTCAGGCCCAATTTGTTGAACACTTTCTTTAAAAGTTTTGAGAAGTCTTTATGGATTAGATCCCGATACCTCCATTTTTGGATGCTAGATTTACAGAAGGAAAGCGCAGACGCTCGCTCAGCACTTTCTTAAAATTGCCCCCCGAATGGGCTGGATTCAATATCACTAGTTCCATTTGAAAAACTAGGCCATTGTAAACCAAGAGTGGGCAAGAGATTTTCAAAGGGAGCAGACAGGCATCTAATTCCTATTTCTGACTTTGTGAATGACCCCAGGACACAGCCTATGTTGAAGAGTGAGCAGCACAGGAATTGTCTTTGCTTGCTCATTTTACTCTAGAATAACTAATACATATCAGATAACTTAGTGTCATCGGCAAACTTGGACAACGTGTTTTCCACCCCCTCGTCCAAGTTGTTGATGAAGATGTTGAACAGTGTAGGCCCCAGGACTGAGCCCCGGGGGACCCCACTATTCAAATCCCGCCAGGTCGAGTACAACCTATCCACCACCACTCTCTGGGTTAGCCCCATCAGCCAATTTCTGACCCATCCAACTGTGTAGGCATCAATGCAACAGTCGCTTAATTTATTAATGAGAATGGAGTGAGAAACAGTGTCAAAGGCCTTCTTAAAGTTCAGAAAGACTACGTCCACAGTGACACCATCATCCAGGGATTTAGTTATCTGGTCATAAAAGGCCATCAGGTTGGTCTGGCAGGACCTGCCTTTGATGAACCCATGTTGATTTTCCCTGGGCATGATCTCCCCTGCTGGCCCCTCACAGATGTGATCCTTGATAATTTTTTCAAGGATTTTCCTCAAAACCGACGTGTGGCTTATGGGCCTATAGTTTCCTGGGTCCTCCTTTCTCCCTTTCTTATAAATGGGGGCCACATTAGCTAGTTTCCAATCTCCAGGCACCTGGCCCGTGGACCACGATCGCTCGTACAGCCAGGCCAAGGGCACAGCAATGACCTCCACCAGCTCTCTCAACACCCATGGGTGGAAGGGCATCAGTGCCCGCAGATTTAAAAACATCCAGCCCTTCCAGAATATCCCCAACTACATCTGCACAGACCTGAGGCCTGGCAGTGATATCCCCAAGATTGCCCCTACCTGTGGTGGGAGAGCTGTCCTG
>NW_017728998.1:32479166-32484870 GCF_001723915.1 Gavialis gangeticus | reverse complement strand
CCCGGGGGACCCCACTATTCAAATCCCGCCAGGTCGAGTACAACCTATCCACCACCACTCTCTGGGTTAGCCCCATCAGCCAATTTCTGACCCATCCAACTGTGTAGGCATCAATGCAACAGTCGCTTAATTTATTAATGAGAATGGAGTGAGAAACAGTGTCAAAGGCCTTCTTAAAGTTCAGAAAGACTACGTCCACAGTGACACCATCATCCAGGGATTTAGTTATCTGGTCATAAAAGGCCATCAGGTTGGTCTGGCAGGACCTGCCTTTGATGAACCCATGTTGATTTTCCCTGGGCATGATCTCCCCTGCTGGCCCCTCACAGATGTGATCCTTGATAATTTTTTCAAGGATTTTCCTCAAAACCGACGTGTGGCTTATGGGCCTATAGTTTCCTGGGTCCTCCTTTCTCCCTTTCTTATAAATGGGGGCCACATTAGCTAGTTTCCAATCTCCAGGCACCTGGCCCGTGGACCACGATCGCTCGTACAGCCAGGCCAAGGGCACAGCAATGACCTCCACCAGCTCTCTCAACACCCATGGGTGGAAGGGCATCAGTGCCCGCAGATTTAAAAACATCCAGCCCTTCCAGAATATCCCCAACTACATCTGCACAGACCTGAGGCCTGGCAGTGATATCCCCAAGATTGCCCCTACCTGTGGTGGGAGAGCTGTCCTGGTCCCTGTCCAAGAAAACAGAGGCAAAGAACTTGTTAAAAATTTTGGCTCTCTCATCTGGCATAGCCACAAGATTACCATGCGAGTCTAGCAGGGGCCCTACATTACCCAGTGCCCTCTTCTTATTCCCAATATATTTGAATAAGGACTTTTTATTGTGCTTAATCCTGGTCGCTAGCCTGAGCTCCACCCCCACCTTGGCCTTCCTAATGGCCCTCCTACACTCACTCCACTCACCCACATAGCCCCACTCTTCCACTGGGTGTACACCTCCCTTCTGGCCCTCAGGCATTCTCAAATGCCCTTCCTGAGCCATGGGGATTTCAAAGCACTCTTACCCCCCCCCCCTTCTTTCTCTCGGGGACTGTCACACTGAGCCTGGAGGATCGTCCCCTTGAGGTATGACTAGCCCTCGTGGATTCCCATATCTTCTATCTACACCATCTGTGTCCTGTTACCTGCCAGTCATCAAGATAGCTGAGGTCCTGGGACTCCTCTGGGAAGCAAGGGCTGGGGCTCCCCTCCACTTCCAGAGGAGTCCTGGGACCTGCACATCAGGGAGTAGTAAGGGCAGCTGGCTCCATTGTGCAGGGCTTCCCCTGGTAGTGCAGAGCTGCACATGTGCCACACAGAGCCCCATGTGATAGAGGTGAGCCAGCTGGGCTACACTCCTTGCCACCACGTGCTGCTGGGCAGCTGTGCCTACATGGGGTATGAGCTCCCCTAGCACCCACCCCCTGCTGCTGATGGCAGAGGCTGTGCACCATCGACAGAGTGTGAGGGCCCCCCACACTCCCCCATACCCCACAAATGCCACAACCTCCTAACATATAACATACACACCTCACATACCCTATTGCCCCCACATACACAGCCACACCCCCTCACAAACCCCATCGGGGAGGGAATTCCGCTGATAAAGGTCAGGGTTTAGGGGCAGAACTTCCAGTCCCAAGATGGTGAGCAGGGGGCAGGGGACTTGTCACCAAAATTCATTAAGCAGTCCTCAAGCAGGGGGGCAGGCAGGAGCGCCGGTGCCCCCCCTTGCAATCAGCAACTGGGGGAGTGGGAGCGCCAGATGTGGCTCCACGGCCACTTCCTGGTCAGTGAGTTTTTCTCCTCTCAGCTTTCCTGAGGCTGCTATGGGAACACCTCAGAGACATTTTAAACTGCAGAAATTCTGTCTCAAGGGCACCAAGTTCCTGGCAGAAGGTGCCTTAGTGATGGCAAGCTCTTGGTTTGCTTCAGTTAATTCATTATCTGTGTCCTGTTACCAGACATCAAGATAGCTAAGTAATACTATTTGTGTACAATGTGAATGAGAAACAGATGAGAATCATCTATATATACTGTTAGCATTTAAACCCTAAGGAGTGTCACAGTTTCTCACAGTGGCTGCATATAGGGCTCGACAGGACAGGAGAGAGAACCATACATGAGAAAGGGTCCTGAAGGCCAAGGATCCAATACTCAAAGACAATTATAGCCATAGAATTTCAGGGGCTCTCTCCTGACTACATGCCACTGCTCATGCAGCAAGGGAGACAGAGCATTGTATAAATCAACCATATTAAATATTGCCAAGAGGTCAAAGAGTGTGTACAGAATGTTTTGTTGCTGTCTAGATATCTCAGAAGATTGTCCTTAAGCACCATCAATTCTATATCCGCTCTATATTGTAACCTGAAACTTAACACATCTAGGATACTACCTGTAGACATACACTTGAAGATGGCACTTTGCTATATTAGCAACTTGAAAGCATAAAAGCAATGCCATGAATAGATGTGCAGCTATCACAACTGCACTCAAAATTTAAGGACACATTTGTACATGCACACTTGAAAAATCAGGCCTCAACATTAATTTGCTGCTTGAGATTATCTGACCCACTCTTACATTTGATCTTTTCTGCTGTCAACTTCTTCCATATTTTAAAGCACACCCTGCAGAACAACACTGACCAAAAAACAGTCAGTGGAGGAGACAAAACCACATAACCAAACACACATTCATGCCTTTATGAGTTCAAGTTTAATGTGTTATGCTTTGTTTTGTTTTGTTTTCTTGTGGGGGTTTTTTTGGTTGGAAGTTTTGAATGCCTTAATGATGAAATGAAAAATCATTTGTATTTCTCCTTCTGTAAGGCAAATGCAAAGCAGCTCACAGTTGGGAGAGGAGTTAAGATGACTTCAGCCAGACCAGTATTGAAATCTCTCTTACAACTGCATTAACTCAATCTACTAAGCAGCAGAATCAAGCCGGGTACTTTGAGTGAGAAAGATAAATTCTACCAACCTTCCTGTAATTTTTTCTTCTCTAACATGAACAGCTGGTATTCAATGATCCATTACAACTGAATAATTGCTCCTCAGCTTCCAAGAACGGAATCTCTTCATTCTTTTATTTTTATTCATTTCTCTTTAGCTTTGCAATATAGTCCCAGCAGGTGGAATAGTTCAGAAAACTGAACAAGCAACCCCCTAGAGCAGTAGGAAGAGATCTGTTGTGATATGAAGGATGTCCCATAAGTCATCTTTAGTAGCAACATCAGGTTTTAAGAGAGTATGGAAGTGCATTTTTATGAAAAGCACAGAGAAAAAGATAGCCTGTCCCTCGCACAAGACCCTTAAAGAAGTAACCAAGGACTGAAGGCACTTTATGTTCCAAGAAAAACTTGTGGTTTGTGTAAAAGAACTATTTACTGTGGTCTTGTTCCATTCACATCTTCACCATACCCTTCCAGCATGGTAAAAAGATAATGTTTCAAGTCCCTCTGAGGTAAACTTCCACCCTCTACCTCCCCTGTGCAAAATGAAATTTCTTTTCTATCTGGGAGAACTTTTACCATCTTTGAATTCTCTAACATGCCTGAAGAAGGGTGTGCATACCTGAAAGCTTGCAAAGAAAGAAATTATTTTTCTAACTATTTAGTTGGTCTTATAAAAGATATCGCCTCTTACCCAAGAGCTTTGTTTAAGTCCCTCTGAGGTATTTTTCATGTGGACCTCAACCTAGGGAACGCCATATCTGTCATGCAGAAATATAGGTTTTCTATGGTAAGCCTTGCAATTACTTTTTATAATGACTCATATAAATATGCACACAAAACAGTTGTCAGCCTGATCTGGGTAAATCAATTAATCTGAAATATAAAATGTCTACTACAACTTGGCAGAAACTCTACAGAACACAGTATAATACGAATCTGGCAGATAAGAGGAAAACGAGACTACTGCAATTTTGACATTTTTATGCATTCCTGAAACTTGCAAAAGCACTGGTCAGGCCTCACCTGAAGTACTGTGCCCATTTTGAGTTCTGCACTTCAAGAAGGATGTGGACACTTTGGAAAGAGTACAGCATGGGGCAACAAAAATGATCAGAGGCCTGGGAGAAGAGACTTATGAGGAAGGGCTGAAAGAACTATGTTTATTTAGCCTGGAGAAGAGAAGACTGAGGGGGGATTTGATAACAGTCTTCAAATACCTGAAAGGTGATTATAGATAGAATGGACATAAACTTTTCTGTGGCTCTAGGGGATTAGACTAGAAGCAATGGATTCAGGCTGCAACAGGTGAAATTTAAGATGGAGATTAGGAGGAACTTTCTGATTATGAGGGTAGTCAAGCATTGGAATAGGCTACCTGGAAGTTGTGCAATCTCCATCCTTCAAAAGCAGGTTAGAAAGACACTTGGCTGAGATGGTTTAATCTGGAATGATCCTACTTTGAGCAGGGGGCTGGACAATGCAATTCTTTCCAGCCTTACAGTCCTATGATCTAAGACACCTTGGTCTGGATCTACACTACAACTGAAATGCCATGGGGGTAGGGAGGGAGGTGTAGAGAGGGAAATAAAACTGAAAACAAACTTTTTCAGGCTTTTCAAGGCTCTTTAAAAACTTTTTGTAGGTCTTTCAAAATCACCTGTTGTATTAATACTTCTCATCAAATGATTTGTGCAGCTTCAGCCTAACTAGGGTGGTGGAGATATAGCTGAATTCCCTATTCCAAGGCTTTCCCATGGGCAAGTGCCCTACCTTAAAATGGATAAGAAACAGGAATGCAGGAATAGCTCCTCTATGAAATCAATGGTTATACATAAAGTTTTCTCCCACAATAAATGTTTCCAACATGCTCCAGCTGAAAAAGATGATCTACAGTTTTCTAAATGAAATTAGACTAAGACAAGAAAACTACCTGCTGCTATTTTTTCATCTGTTTTAAAGCACCTTCAGAAGAACATACATCTTCAGTTCAGAGGTGTATGTATTCACTGCACTTGGTCTAGCTATCCTTTAAACACTTTATCTTGTTTCAGTGACAAATCAATTTTGCCAAACAGATTTAAAGGTGCAGGTGGACAGGAATCTTCACTCCCTTTCCCTAATGAAGTAGCTCAAAAAATCCCCCAAAATAATACAGCAGATAGGTGGGTACATTTTTTTTAAATCAAATTTGATTTTCCATTCACTTTACTTTTATTTTAGATTTGATTTCCAGGAGGGTCTTTAAAAGAGGTAGCTTCCATGTGCTTTGAGATTGAAAGGTGTATAAAATCTCTCCAAGAGAACAAAGGCAAAATATAAGTAAGTACAAACTCTCATTTTAGATTAATGCGCTCATTGAAGGTATGACCCAAAAATCACAGATGTCATTAGAAGCATTTAGCACAGTATCAAAACTCTGCCTGAAGTACACAGAATTAGACACATGCATCAACTTTAGTGGCCTGTTCATTAGATCCTCATAGATTTATGGTCTAATGTAATAAAGAGCTTAGTCCATCTGTCTGTCTGTAACACTCTTGGAGCATTCTGATTGGTTACTGAAACAATCAGAGTGCTCCAAGAGTGTTATGGACAGGAGGGAGTGGCAGCGGTGCACCACCACGATGGTGGGGACCCTCGGCCCTGCTCCTTGAAGGCGGTGGTGGCAGCACAGGGTGCTGATGGAGGGGTGCAGAGGGGCAAGCTTCCCCCCCTCCCCCTGCTCCTGGAAGGCAGCGGGGGGGGGGGGG
>NW_017728998.1:32474525-32479062 GCF_001723915.1 Gavialis gangeticus | reverse complement strand
GGGGGGGGGGGGGGTGTTAAGCTTAGCAAACTCCCTCCGAACCTCCGTCATTCTTGACAGGCAATTCACTAATATTTCAATATTTTGTGTGTGTGTGACAACATAAGCTTGTTCTCTTTCAACATGAACCATTATCCAAATACTGGGGAGGGAAAGAGAAACAAGAAAACCCCAATGTTTTCTACCCTGCTCCATTTTAATAACCCTAAAACCCTTCCAGTAGATGAGCACAATTCATGTAGCTGGTGATGGGGGAGGGAGTCAGGCAAGCTGGATTCAATTCCTTCTCCACTTAAGAAAGTAATTTAAAGAAATTAAGACACAAAGAAGTTTATCTGTAAAAAAGAATTAATGATGTTTACTTTTGTAAAGAGCTCTGAGACTGTGTATGAAAACACACTCTTCTATGTATTATTACTCCAGCTAGGAAGCACAGGTGTGCGACCCTGGAGACATACGCTGATGTTGATCCATAAATCTGTCAACAGGAGGTGCTGGTAAAACAGATGGCTCACATTCCTCTGTTAACCACAACTCCCTTTCTCTAAAAAAGCCCAGGTATGTCAACTAATCAGTCTACAACAGGCCAGAGTTTTACTGGGCCAGGAAGTCACAGCAAAGAACAACAAAGCCAATAGCACTACTTCTAAAACTGAACCAACAAAGAGTTTCAGAAAGAAAAGGCTGCTTTCACACCTCCACTTCCCCACCTCTCCCTAGAAAATACATAAGGCTGACACGATGAGCCAGCAGGAAAGAAAGCTAAGCTAAAAAGTCTAAGGAAAAAGATGAAAGTGGCCCCTACATAAACCTACGTGCAGCACAATATCAAAACCATGCCTGAATGCCAAGCAGTGCTAAGTATACAGAATTAGACACACTTTCAATTGTATGCAAAACCATAGCCACACACTATTTTAAAAACCTGAATTACATGAGCTGTGACATGTCGACCTCCAGGGTCAGAGGGATTACAAGCACATATACCTTCTAACATCTTTTTTATTATTTTTTGAGAATTACCTCTGATATTAGGAATTTCAATTGCCTATCTTGATAGCTGAAAATTGAGGACACTAAAATTTCCTTGTAATGTTACTGTAGCAACAGCGACTACTGAAGGATTTATGCTACAGAATCTGAATTTGAAACTGTTCTGATCCAGTGTTTTAGCAAGCAGACAGTATTGCAATACAGGGACCAGTCTGCCATGCACATTTCCATAAAAGGAATCATAGGGCCACAGTACCACATCAAAGCTAGAGTTTAGCAGATTTCCCTCCCCCCACAAAGTCTTTGAGACGGAGACTTCATACTCTAGAATTTAATATCTTTTCCTCCCTCCCCCCATCAGCCCTTTTGTCTGCGTCTCTGTTCTCTAAGAGCTAACAGATGTTGATGCCATGAAGTTTCAAAGAAAACTTTTGATGCCCACATAACTCATTACAACTAATATATTCCAAGAATGCTTGTAGCTCAGGAAACACTGGGGTGAAAAAACAGAGGAGAGGGGGCAAATGTCTACACTGAATAACCCTTGAGAGAAAATAAATAGTTGACTTCAAAGTCACTGGAGAATTCTTTAACAAGCTCGTTCTTCCGCAAAACACAGAAAAAATTCATTTGAGCCTGGAATTCCCAATGGGGAAAAAACCCCAAATAAACAGCAAAGCAGAGGAAAGTTTCATATAGGATGCCTGTTTCAGTCATCAGCAAAATGCAATGTTCTAAACATGGCAAGCAGCCTCGATTGTGCCTAGTCATGAAAGCACCCCTGCAAAACCCAAAAGGTAGCAATGACTATAAAAGATTCACACCCTAGAGCCCAAAAGGAGCCTAAATCTGCTTGCTTGGCTTAAACAGTCATCAACACTTACAATTATTCTGTTCAAAGAGCAGTTTCTAAGTAGTGTCCTGCAAAATAATCACCAAAGACTATTTCACAGGGGAAGGAAGTATTTGCTCTTTCAGTGTTGTGGTAAATGCCAGACAATTGGATTTTGAGCCTAGGCTGGGAAATTTGCTTATCCATTTCTTATTTGGCATCTCTAATAAATCACCTTGCACAACCTGATGCTTCATTAACACAGCTATCCCTGCCTTTTCTTCTGGTCAAACTCTTCCTGGGACCCACCAGGGGTTTGGGGGGGGGGGGAATGGGAGAAGGAAGGGAAAGAGAATGAGAATGCAAACACAACTATTCCCACATCTATAGGGTCATGCTGCATCGTTGTACACAATTCAGGATTCAATCTTGCATTCCTGATGCAGGCAAATCTCCCATTGAAGTCTGTGGGAGACCTACCTGCAAGAGGACTGCAGGATCAAGCAGTCTATGATCACAGAACTACAAACAGTAGGAATCCACATTTCACACTGACTCTATCAGCAGTCTTCTGGAGACTTGGAATCTGCCCTACATTTGGAAGAATATAAAATTCAAGTGCAAAAAAAACCAGTTTCAATCTTAACATCCTCCCATCTCAACCACAAGCCCCGTAATCCATTAAATTTACCTAATCTATCAAGGTATTTGTGAGGCTCTCAAACAGCTCAGTATTTAGAAACAAGAACAAACAAATGGATACAATTTAATAGTTTAAATAATTCTACCCAGGTTCTTCTCAGCTTGTAATTTAAACATAAACTATTTTAGATGAACAGGTATGGGTTTTGTTTTTGAAGGTTTAGGGTATTCCCTCCTGACTTTCATTCTTAACTTAGTTTACAATTCATGCGATCAGCTCTTCTTTTACAGCTGCAGGAGTGGAATGGAAGGTCACTTTTCAGAAGGGTTCAAATACAATCCACCTCTCCGCTCTACAATGCCTGGAACTATTCCTTTTTCACAGCTCACTCAGTTCCAAGCACCATGCTATGCGTCTGCTTTCATCTGCAGAAAATCTTTCCCACAGCAGCTCGAAGTTTACTGTCTTCTACCCACTTCAGTTGTTGCTATTCCCACATACGCAGTCTTTCCAGAAAAACTGTCCCCAAGATACAGTGGCTATTAGCTTAGGAAAAAACAGGAGTCAAATGTTGTATCAGATTTATTCAGACCAAAAGATGTGCCTAGTAAAATCATTCCTTTACATTTCTTCTGCTGTACTGCTTTGGGATTACTTAGTTCTTATGGAACAAGGAAGAACAAGCTCAAAATCTGAGCATGACTTTAAAAAGTAAAACGCCATACAAAACTGGGAATTGCTCCTCATTTTAGAGAGTTGCTACTGAAGGATGGACAAACGTCAGAAGGTTGAGATATTTAGCATCCCTAATTTCAAAGACTTATCCAAGCCCTCCAAACATCATTTGCGTAGGAAAATGGGGCTGCCAGTCTTTCTAAGACAGTCAGACACTTCCAGAAGTTAGGCCAAGAGAGACATCTGGTATATTAAATGTCTTTCAAATCCTACAAATCCATGTCTATCTCTACCACACATCTCTGATTGTTGCAAACATAACATTCCATTTGCATCAAATTGCAATTTCATCATATCTCACAGTGGTACGTTCAAAAACATCCCAACATAGATTGTTTTCTTACTGTGTTGTGGGTTTTACCTACCTTCCTTTGAACATACTTCAGCCTTTGTTAATTATAAAACAACCCCATCTTTCACTACATAAAAAAAGAAACAAAAAAGCTAAACAGCATATTAAAATAAATCCTCTGGTTTTTTTTAAGATGGCTCTTACTCCTGTTGCCACAAGTGAAAAATGAATGAGTGTCTTTTACCCTAAATTATAGTAACTTTTCTTTCCAGCAAGAACTAAAATTTCTTCTACAATCAAGCTAAAGAAAAACACCGCAATGACTCTCAATACAAGTACTTAATCAAAGTTGATGGATGCTTTGCTTGGGTAAAGACTTTGGAACCTGGACCAACCACAACAATATGATCAACTTGTAAAGTGCCTTCTTACTGCTTTCCATGTTCAAAGTACTGTCCAAACATTAATTACAAAGGAAGCGACACATCCAGGCTTTCATTGAACTTGCTGCATTATATCAGCTGGCTGCATAACTTTACAGTTTATGCTCAACTAGACAGTTTAAGTAATTTTTACTACAGACAGACCTGAATTAAAAAAGTTTCATGGATATTTCGTGGACATTTCTCCTTCACACATCCTAATTCCTCTGGGCTGGCTCTCTGCAGTTTGCAATTCCAGTCTTAAAAAACATTTTAGTGGCAATTAACATTGCCGAGATTTCTCTCTGCATTTTTTTTTTTTATCTGCCAGAGATGCAATCAATGTATTTCTAACTGTACATCTTCAGCCCTGAAGTTTCAGTGCCTGCAGCCTATGTACCTCTGTGTTGGAGGCTTGCAATTTCTTTCCCAGTATTTGGTATTTTTTCTCAAAGCTCCAGTTCCTAGAACTATATAAACTATAAGAATCTCAGTTTACTAAAAAATACTTTCTAACCCTTCGGATTACAGATGTGATAAGTGTGACATGTTGCAGTCAGAAAACAATTAAATACCCTGCTTTTTTTGCTTTTTTTTTTTTTTTTTCTCATTTTTCAAAT
>NW_017728998.1:32452239-32474510 GCF_001723915.1 Gavialis gangeticus | reverse complement strand
ATTAAATACCCTGCTTTTTTTGCTTTTTTTTTTTTTTTTGCTCATTTTTCAAATCTTGGGGTTTGGGTTCATTTTTCATGGGACCGGCAATACTGAAAAGACTATGCATCTTTTAATTAGCTGCTCAAGGTACAAGCTAACACAGAAGAGCTAGGTATAAATCATTTGAAACATGCCTGTCCAGTGCAAGTGGAGCTGTGATACAAACAGATGGGTCATTCCTCAGTACAGCTCAATTAATGGGCCATATTTGAGAAAGTCTTTAAGTGGAGGTTAATTTTGCACTATCTGAGAAAGAAAGGCTCTGAGCACAGGGCAGTGGGCATGATTCTACTTTGTGAGGATGGGTGCAAGGCAAACATCCTGAACGGCACTAGGAATGATCTCCACTGCAGCTTGGGATATAACTTGGGCATTGCTCATAACCCTGTTCACACGCACAATTCATGTGCGTTAGCTTGAATGCAGTGTTGCTTTCAAACTGAGCTAGCTGGTGCATCAGGGATTTCTTTTGAGACTTGAGGGCTGCTGACACTTGAGCTAGTAATGTAGTCAAAATGCAGCTATTATTCCATAGTGCTAACACAAACACAGTATAGTACAGGTGTTATTTTATAACATAACCCCTCATACTCAAACACACCTGTGAAGAATAGTCACTAGCTATTACAGTGATCAGCATGGTAGAAGAACACAGAATATGTCTATACTATTCCTGCAGTGATCCCTAGACTGCTGGTAAGAAATGGGAGCAACTAGGAAGAGCTTCTTTCTTGGTGACAGTTTCACTGAGGCAGCATGGACATACCCAGTGGTAGGCAGATGGATGCTCTGCATAATGGGGAACACTGTTCTGAGAGGATTCGCACACCTAAGCACTGCTGTGAATCCTTTGAGGTGCAGCACAAAAGAGAAAGGTGACAGATCTACGGCTGTGCAGATCTTGGGGCCTCATCTTCCAAGGAAGACATGATGGATACCAGACCTGTGAAATTTAGGCAAGGGGAGACAGGAGAAAAAAAAAATCCTACCTGGTCTCTAGAACACCCCTGCCCAGTACATTGCCAGTTACTTAGCAGTGATCCAAAGCAAAGCATCTGCTGCCCACCTCTCACTCTCCAAGGACTTAGAATTGAGGAATAATAATACTTTTATGTGAAAAGAGAAAGGAATCACAACATTGTCATTGCAGCAATATGCTAAGTTACTGTATCATTTTATTATTGTTTTCCTTCCAAGGGTAAAAAATTAACTACAGGATTCATTCCTTAGATGCTATGAAACATCTGAGTAAGAACTAGAAACATCATATAAGCTACAGCTGCTCACATTATGGGACTCCTCCCCAACGCCCCACCATGAAAATATTTTATTTTTCATTGCACAACTGAAAACTGGGTAATTCCCAGTCAAAATAACAGGGGGCAAATTAAAATGTCCAATAAGAAACAAACATTTTCATAGAAAGCTGATACTTTGGGGATAATTTTCATTCTCCCAAAATGCCAGTTTTCTAGCAAAGAAGATTTGATGGGAAATTTTCATCCAGGTGCACAAAGAACTTATGAAGCCATACGGCTCACATGGAAGCAAAGCAAATCTTCCTTAAAGAAGCAGCCAACCCTAGGCTTCCAAAACTCTACATGAGCTAATGCTTGTAAGGTCTTATCTAGCTCCTGCTTTACCTGCTTTATTATTTGTTCCACTACTGCCAGATACAACTATGACACACAGATGCACTACAGCTACTGCTTGTCTGCCTGTAAACACTTATGGTTCCCCATTACTGCTTACTTCCATCAAAAGCCTGCTTCTTTACACGTTCCAAACCAAGGCCCCTAGCACATGTTCATTTAATGGTACAATGAGCTCCGATTCCTGATCCCACACGTGTATGGCAGGAAGTGCAATCACACAAATCGGGGATCAGATTCTAATCACACCATTACTGCTTACCATCATAATCCTGATATTTGCCTGCACTGGCAAGTTGAAAGAGAAGTGCCCACAGGTCCAACCCAGCAAGCAACCACCTGATTGACAGGTGGCCCCTGGGACCCTACCAGGGACTTGAAACAGCTGCAGTATGGTTTGGGGCTGGGCTGACAATTAGGTGATTTTTGGCCCCAGCTGGAACAGCTTGAGACTGATCCTGACATTCCCAGATCCAAAACTCAGCTGAAAGTCAAAACCCTAAGCCCTGCAGTTCTGACCAAGCTATTGGGTATGGGGGATCAGAACCTCCCAGTGGGGGAGCAGGGGGGTGGCAAGAACCTCCAAGGGACTTTCAACCCTGCCAGGAGCCTCCAATCCCCCATACATGGCAGTCAAACCAGAGCTAGCAGGTATGGGATTTAAAGTCCCCAGCAAGAAGGCCACCACAGTAGTGTTTTTTAAAGCTCCCTGTCTGCCAAGACCCACAGTACAGGTTCCAGGACCAGTGAGACCAAGATCAGAGAGATGCTCCAGAAATCAGAAAGGGGTGCCAGGACCAGGATGGGTGCCATCCCCAGCCCAATCCCACTTACATGGGAGTGGAGGGCTCTGTCCTGGTTCCTGGGACTGCCCCATGTCAGATCTCTATACTCAGCTGAGCGTGGGGCTTTGTCATGGGTCAGCCACAAGTTCAATTTAAGGCGCAATACAAATGAACCACAAAGATAATCCACATTACACATGGAATATCTTTGTGACTCATTTGCTATATTATCATGCCATGAATCAGCTTAAAAGTGTAGCCAGGTTCCTATTTATGGCGTTGTTGTTAATACTTTAACCATGTAAAAAATGAAACATGCAGGGCCCTAAGAACTGGAGCTAAAAACAATGCTGCATGAACCAACAGAGGGCAGTCAGGTGATTCAATATCTACTACAGTCTGCTGACACTTGAGTTAGGTAAGGCAATAGGTGCCGTAGCTAACAAGTGTTCTTTACCTATAACCTACCCAGTGCAGTTCCTTAATCCCCTCTAGTGGTGACTGAGCCACAAAAAGAACCTGCCACACCTCTGCAAAGAAGTGGATCCTTTGCTCATTAAGTACAGACTTATGCATTTAGTTCCTTAGGTCACATGTTCCATTCCTGCTGCCAATAATACATCCAGAGATGTGGGATTACATGTGTTCTCATATATAATACAGGAGACCAGAAATATAAATCTACATGCCAGACAGCCTACAAGAATATAATCTGTAGAAGCCGAAGCCCAGCATAAGGAAAAAGCTAATCAAAATGAATAAATGCAATGCTACAGATAAAAGCTACCTGAACAGTATCTCCACACTCATAGCTCACTTCTTTACTCATGTCTATCTCTTAGAAAAGTCTCCGCTTGCCTGCACACAGGAGCTCCAGCCTAGAAATACATGATGCTTTCTGCAATCTCTCTGGCCTTGTGTCTGGCCACTGCTTTTTCCATCATCAACACAATCACTCCTGGGATCTCCAGTGACCACCTCTCTCCAAAGAGCAGAGGGGTAGACACGTGTTACCGATGTTAGTCTGAAGTCAGGCAGAAGTCAGGGCAAAGTAGTACCAAAGGCCAAGTGCACAAGTTACACTTATTGCACAATAAGTGCACAGAGAGCACACTACAGCCATAGCCAAACAGATTGTCAGGACACATAAAAAGCTGTAAATATCGCAGATCCCACACTAAGATAACCTTACGTGGATGTGACTTCAGCACTGTAGGTCAGAGCACTTTAATGAATATCTGTATCAGATCCTAATGCAACTCATGTTAGGTCACTTTCCTCCAGCAAGCCCTGCGGCTTTAAGGCAGCCCACCCACCTCCCCCACCCAGGGCAGTGTTCTAGCCTTGGCCAGAGCTTGTCTGGTCTGCCGGAGTGCTGGGCCAGCCCTGCCCCTAGGCTTTAAGTGACCCATGTGTCAAAACCCCTGTTTCCAACCCCCCCACCGCCACCACTAGCCCCCCCACACCTTTTTCCCTCCAGCCAGTTACGAGCCACTGTCTGATATTATCACTCAGTATGCAGATTCCATCTACCCTGCCTGGGCATCTGTAAACATTACAGCTTGCAATTAAGTGCTGTGCTGATTGCTGGACACCACATTCCCACCGGGGGCTGTCCAGGATGTTCATCTTGTACAGTGTTATTTTGAAGTGATCCGTATCCAGATCTCAGTCTATTCAACTTGACCCACACTTCTCTGTCAAGGTCATGCCCAATGAAGGACCCATTTGCTGTTGGTATAAAATGCCATAGGAATGGATTTAAGACCAGATTAATCTGAACAATCATTTCATTTCCATTCACCCCATCCCTTACCTAAATTTAACACAACACACAAAGCCACAGCAGCCAGCCTGCCAGGCTCTCCACAGGCCCAGACCTGGCAGCAGGGAAGTGGTTAGGGTCTGTCTTCTTATGTCACTTGGTCTAATGCTCTAGACTGTAGGGAATACATATATGTAAGTTGTGCAGCCTGTTATGAGACTCTGCGCACAGTTAAATACAGTGCTGAGCTTTTTTGTGAGAACTTCTGAACCATACAGGACCACAGTGATCTTCTGGGGCATATACCATTGCAAGTAGAATGGTTCTGAGCACTTTGAATTTGGTGAACCAATGTCATGCTGGCTAAATGTCTTAAGGCAGAGATTTTACTGCTGACCACCTGAATGAGATGTTTATAGGTGAAGGAACAGTCTAATGCAACTTTTTTGATAGGCTGTGGTATGTTCATGGGGAAGCATGAGGTTGCCCACTCTGATATTCAATGTGTTCTTGGGTCGATGATTATCAACGTGGAAGACTAATGATACTGATTTATTGATGCTCCCCACTGACCTCATGCCCCTCAGATGTGCCCCCCCCCCCCTTTACACCACTGGCCTGGAAGGACACAGGCACCAGGGCTAGTACCCCTATTGCTGTTGGGGGCTTATCAGTCTGTGTTAAATCTGGTTAACTGGCACCTAGACACCCCACCCCTAAAAGTTGCATTGCTTTCCTAAGAGAGGCCAATGCGTTTACGTGGATACACCTAATGCAAACCTGCACCCAAACACACCCTAAAAGACAGAAAGCTTTTTCTGAGCCCCACAGCAGAGGTTTAACCAAGTCACAACTGAAGACGCATCTCTGGGTGCCATTTGGCAGAGCACCTATTTATAAGCACTGCTGCAGGTAAGGTGAAGCAGGAAACAGGAATTCTCCCTAACAAACTTCTCCCTGCTCCCTCCATCCCTCTCCACTCCTGCAGAACTGGAGAAGGCTCATCCGTCTGGGCCTAAACACTTAGTTCCCAGTCCTCCCAGCTCTTACAGGAGGGAGATGAACCCAGGTGTCCAGGTTTTCCCAGCTGGGAGGCAGTCTGCTGGTGCTCCAGGGTGTGGTCAGTACCAGGTTGTGAGCAGCTGCACAGTTTCCAGGCCCAGGCAGGGGGAAAGGTTCTGGACAGGGGACTCACCATAGGTCCCTCAGTTTCTCCCTTGTCTTCAGACTCTGCATTTGTGTACGGGAGGCTTGGTCATGAAGCCCAAAGATGCTGGCTCCAGGATGGTTGGCCAGACACCTGCAGAACACTGCAGATATGTGCACAGATAGCACCAGCAAAATAAGAACCAAATGCTCACGGTGGGGGGCTGGAATGGACAGGTAAGCAACTGCTTGCACTTGAACAGGCTGTCCAGGCTCAGAAATGCATTGCAAAGGTCCAAGAACAAGGTCTACAGCTGTCGATCTGCCGAGGGAGCCCACCCGTGCTGCTACAGAGCTGAGTGCCGCAACACCAAGATACGGAGTGCATGCACAGGGTCAAAGAATACTTGGGATCCAACTACAACACCCCTCAGTGGTATTAACACTACCTCCCCGTGGGGATACAGTTGCCTCTCAGGCAGAAGTGGTGCCCAGCCCCCGCCAGCATGGAGAGCCCCACTCTAGGGACTCCTCCCTGAGGCAACATGCCCGAGAGTCCCACAAGGAAAAGGGAGGTGGCCCTGGATGGTGACCATGGAGGAATGGCCCACACCACACATTGACTAGGAAAAGCTGAGGGACAAAGGAGACCTGGAACAGGAGATATGGTACTTGGGAGCCCCTAATCCACAGTCCAAGGAGCCAGGAAGACATCCAGCAGGGCCCACTCAGAAACCCAATGCAGGAACTGGCAGTGACTCAGCCCACCTTCCAGGGCAAACATGCTACCCCGGATGCTGGTAGTCATCAGGCCCCAAAGAGGTTCCAGGACAGTCCTGGAAGGTCACAGGAGCACTCAAAAGCAGGGGGAGAGGGTGTGGGGGGAATGGCCCACCAGCCCACTGGGCCAGGTCACTGCAGGCCCAGGTCCTGGTCTGGGGGAGCAGCATAGCCTCTGCATAGCCTCGTGTCCAGGTTCCTGAGTAGGGAGCATTCCACAGTTTTTCTTTATTATGTCCACAAAAAGTTTGGCAGCTGCAACATTTTAATTAAACCAAGGGGCAGCAGTTCTGCACACAGCATTTTGCCTGCTGCCCCAAGGTTTAAGTTGCATCCCCACAGTTGCCTAATCCCTCCCTGCCTCAACATCATAACCATCTAGTGCTGCCAGAGTCTTTCCCCACTCTCTCAATGTTAACCGAGAAGGTGGTTCCAAGTTCTGGAGTGGACAACCTTCCATAGTTTGTGTTTAATAAACACACTAGCAGTTTAGCAACTTCAACTTTTTGATTAAAATGAGGCAAGTCTCTTCTCCAGGCCATATTCCCTGGCAGCCCCAATATGTGCCCGGGGGGGGAAGGGAGAGAGGGGAAGGGGTATAGTGCCTAGCCAGCCTGGGTCGCTAGCTGTGGTACCCATGATGCCGGGCCAGAGGAGCCTAGGGCTGGAGACCCATGGCCTGGTGCCACTGTGGGGACACTTGAAGCCCTCCAGCCCTACTCATCTGGGGATGGCTCTCAGTCCACATGGGTGAGGAGCTACTGGGCCAGGGCTTCTCAGATCCAAACAGCCTGATACTGTGTGGGGTCAGGCCCACCAGCATTGGCAGGCACCCAGGACACACACACGCACACACACACACACACACACAAAATACAAGTGTCCAACACACACAAACCAGGTGCCCGGGAAACACACACACATCACCACACAGAATAAAGGTGCCTGGGACACACAAACCAGGCATCTGGGACACGCGCGCACACACACAAGCCAGGCATTCAGGATGCACACACACTTGGTGGGCATGCAAGGGACAGCCAGATGATGGCTTGTGGTTGGGATGATCTGCTACCACATCAGGCCCAGGTGCACGGCTGTGATGTCCCCGCCAGCCAGTCGGGGGTAGCTAAGCTATTTGGCTCTGCTCAGGATTCTTCAGTAGCTCAAGGAGCCTACAGGGTACACAGAGGCATGCAACAGCACCCCCCCACACACACACCACCTGCTGGGCTTGGGCCATATAGGCAGGCTCCACACCTCGCCTCCCCCACAGAGGGTTAACATGTATTCTGCTTGCTCCCAACCTAATCCTGGGTGCTTAAAGTTCAAAAGTTAGAGCACTTCTGCTTCAGCCTTTCTGAACTCCTGTATTTAGCCTGAGAGTAACTGTTGGTTAGTGCCACCCTTCCTCATCTTCTGCCTTTAGACAACACATGCGAGGGTATAGGGGAGAGGGTTTACCATCCCAAAAATTCTCCACAGGACCACAAATCCTAAAAATTGGGTGGCAATTACCAAGTGACATGAGTTAAAAGTTAAGATCCATACCAAGTTACCATACTTAAAGAAAGCAAAGCAACACAGCCATAATTCACCTCCAGTTGTGCGGCAAGGACAGGCAATCATTTGCTCACTGATTTTTAACATCACATTTAAAGAGAAAGAACAGAAAAAGTAGACTTCATCCTCTGCAACATTTACAGAATCTTCCACATTTTCCACAAGGATCAGACTTTTTGGAGGGGGACACAGAAAAGCAGAAATTATATGCAGGGCAGTAGTTACACCTGAGCCCCATGCTGCCATTAAAGGGATGACTCACATCTGCCTGGAAAGATTTTACTTACAGTAATAACTAACACCTGAAAGCCATCAGAAAAAATCTCAGCATTTCCCATTTCCCTTTTCAGCTGGTTGGTCATTTCCTATGTTACTATTTGAAAGGTGTACTTTGAAAGATGCCCAAAATCAAAAAAGGCTGAAAGGGAGGGAAAATGCAATTTTTTAAAGACACCAAGATGGCAAAGGGACTGAGGGGAATTTATAAGACCCCAAATCATTTTTATTTTAAACATGGACCAGTTACAGATACCTCCCCACAATTGGCACTGCTTTCTCCACAGGTATTTCATTTTTATTTAACTAAGTTTCAAAGTACTGTTTAATTTCTCATATCCAAGGAGCAAATGGGAATTGGAGAGAAGAGAACAGATGTTGTTTCCCACAGTACATGCAGCTCTGCCTTCATATTAGGAGTTTGCAGAAGGTTGTATGGGTTCCTAAAATGAGCAGGTGATCAGGCGACTTTGTAGCAATGAAGAGCATAATTCACTGAGCTACACTGGTCAAACACAGCAGACCCAATTCTAATATCAGACTTACTTCATTGTAGTATCATCCATGTTGCTGATATCAGAATCAGACCCTCCTTGCTGGCTGAAGTGTCCCAACCCAATTCAGTTCATAGTTAGCCACAGTATCAACACTACCAATATCAAAGAAGCTATGTTTAACTTAAGTTGAAAACTCTTTAGGTTGCTCCACAAGCAAAACACTAAGAACCCGCCCAAGAGAAAGATGAAAGGAGCCAATCTCCCCTTTAAATTACCAAGCAAGCCTGGGCCTTGACTCCCTTTTCAATGGGAAGTCAAAACGTCTGACTTCAATCAGTTTGTATAAACCAGCTTTTGTTTTTCCTTTTACCCAAATGACTCCACTCTTAAGGATTTATTGTAACTGGATTGCTTTTCTACCCAGCAGGGAGCTGTAGCACTAGCAAAGCTGTTCCACACAGTAGGTTTTCCGCTGATTGAATTTCTAGACTTTCAGCTCTTCGGAAATGTTTGCTCTTGTACAAGCTGTCAGAGGGAAATTGTGTGCAGTCGATTTTGTCTCAGCTAAAGCTGAGTGGGGTTCCATATGCAGCCAGCAATGTGGAAATGAAAAAAGGAGGATCAATCAAATTGCTAAGGGGAAAAAAAAAAAAAAGAAAAAGACTCCATCACAAAACAAAAAACCAAAGAGGAGGAGGGGCTTGTGGGGAGAAGGGAATGAGAAGGACATCATTTCCTTAAATACAATTCCTGAAAAGAACTAACAAAATCAAATGCTACAAACAGCTTTAATTTAAAACAACCATTCAAGGGACTGAATTGGCAGATTCTATTTAAGCAACACACATGTGCACACAAATATCACACCATTTCCAAGAACAAATTATGCACAAGCACCTCACCCTTTTTGGACAGTCCCTGCTAAAGCTACAGCCACCATATTTTAACTGTTAGCAGCAGTCATTTTAACCAACTGTGTTCAATTTTTTCCACTGCACAACATATCCATCATAGCCATGGGAGACTGGTGCCTCCTGAGTACGGGGAGGCACCCACAGAAGCCAGCAGCAGCGGCAGGGAGGGGGCTGGTGAGCACCCACAGAAGCCAGCATTGGCATTGGGGAAGGGGCTGGCAAGCACCCGCAGAAGCCAGTGGCAGTGTCAGCAACAGGGATGGGCCTGGCAGGGATTGCACGTGCCCCCCCCCGTACCTCCCCTACCAGTTACCTGTGATCATAGTGACCTGTAACCCTGCCTAACTAGAGCTGTATGAATCTAGGCAGAGTGCTTCAGCTGCTGTTCTTACCACAGAGATCTGCAAATGATTGCTCAAAAGAGACTAACTTCAGCTATTCAAGTCCTGGGCATTAATTTCTGAAGTCCACTGCATACTTAGCACCTTGCAACCTTTCTGTACTACTTGTACCTGTCAGTTCAAACTGCTGCTGTGGATCTACCTTGTACTGGCTACTCTCTGCAAAGCCTCTGAGTAGACAGTCTCACTATACATTGAGCATGAGGAGCTCATTTCCTTGTCAGAATGGAGTTAGCTGCCACACACAAAGGCATTCTTTACACGCATTCAGACTTTCCATGAGGTGTTTGTTTGGAGTGGCAAACGTGCTGTAAATTCGCACCCAAGCTTACTGCATGGTAACTTCCCCATTTCGACAAGCCTAGCGAAGTAATTAGAAGAGTGACATTTACCATAAAGAATAACGCAAGTGGGGATGTTTGTTGCCATTTTCCTTGCCCCCAGCTATCTTTCATCCTCAGTTGCAGGCTCCCTCCCATCTCCTTTTAACTCCCATCCAATTCACCTGTTGTTGTGGCTTAGTGATTTGCCTGCTTGGAGGCTGCACTGACACACTTCCTCAAGTCAGCACATTGGCTTCTTTCTCTTTCTTGTCTGAGGCGGGCATCTGTGTTTCTAATCAACACAGCGGCCATGACAAAGCCCAGAGGATGAAAGGAAAATATCTTGGCTCCAAAGCCTACTGGAAGGACCACTTGATTGATCAAAGGCAGGAGGCGCTGCTGTTTGCACTGTATTAGTTCAATGAACCCCATTAAGCACTCAAAAGATTGGATAAACAGTCATCTGCCCACTGTACGACATTCGCTGAAATATGAGGGATTTTCCCCGTCTTCTCTTTACCTTTTGGGTGGTGATAGTTGCTCTTTTGTCCATGTTTTAAAGAAAAATGTTAAAAAACAAGAGCGAGAGAGAGAAACCAAGTGAGAAATTACTGATCAAACAAGAAATGCCAGGCTGCAAATGATCTGAAACTTTGATCTGTCTTTACAACTGATTCTATTAAGATTCACTCCAGCTGTCCTAGTCATTAATGCTACCAGCACTCTGGTCTAGAAAACTGACTCTAGTGCTATGATAATGTACAACAGCTAAACAAAGTGTTGTCTCTCAGCTGTACTCTCATTCACAATTCCCAACAATTAAAAGCTATTGCTTTCCAATTAAAGAGACTTTGTCAACTAGATAGCGTTTCTGAAGAGTTAACTGAAATGCCCATTAAAAACAGAAAATAAGACTACATACTACAAAGATGCGACTTTCTGAACTCTACAGCAAAACAAAAACAAACAAACAAACAAAAAGGAACAAAGGTTTGTCAATCCCCTCCCCCACCATCCCAACCTAAAGAAGGGTTTATAGTTGCAACAACAATTTGTATAATCTCATTGTCTATTTCAGGGATGTCAAACTCGCCCATGCCCCAGGCCAGATTCAGACCATGGGGTTCCTTGTGGGCTGGAACCAGCCCAGGGCATGCATTAGCAAAAGCTGTACCAGGGCTCAGGCTGTCACCTGCCCCATGCTGTGGTGGCAGCTCCAGCTCTGGCACGGGATAGGGTGTGACAGCAGCTGTGAGGGCTGCAGCATGGGGCAGCAATAGGGCTGGCAGCCAAGTAGTTCGGGTCACAGCAGTGGCAAAAGGCAAAGTGGCCAAAGGGCATCAGCCCCCACTCCCCCTCCTGCCACTAATCGTTGTGTTGACCAAACCCCAATGGTCTCAGATTCTGCAGCAGGCCACACCCCTCCCCACAACTTTTGGTGGCCTGCCAGTAACCAGGTGGGCTGGATTGAGTGGCTCTGCAGGCCACATCCAGCCCATGAGCTGTATGTTTGGCACCCCTGCTCCATTTCAATCATGTTACTTCTTTCTTTCAGTTGGTTTGCACACACCAATTCTCCTGGCTCTGCTCAAGCAAGTATTCAGTGAAGCTATATGGACAAGTGAGGTAAGCTAGATCCAGCTTTTAAGACACTTGAGCCTCTCTCTAAACTGGAGGTTTTACTTTTCCAGATTTACATCTAGGCCTAGTCTGTAGCATCCAAAGAGGTAAATGAGTAAGACTAGGACATACAATCTGCACAACAGCCTTTGACTGGAGAAGGGCTGCTGCTCCTTGCGATAGTCCAGCTTCTCTTTGGTATTAGCAAAGAATCTATGCTCTCCATTTACTCACACTGAACACAAGGGCACAGGACCCTCTTCTCCCCATGCGCAGAGCAAAGAAAGATGATTCATTCACTGTATTGTCCATATTCCAGGGACAGATTTGGGGAAATATAACAATTAAGGACCTACTTCACTTGCAGTTTCACAGATTTCAGGGAAACCACAAAATCCAGGATTGTCTATGAAATCTGCAAAAACAACAAAAAAATTAATAAAAATAAAATACCGGATTCCCAGCGGGGAAGGTGTTGGCTGGCAGGGCAACATGAAGAGTAGCAGACAAGATGGTGGATGTCCCCTCATCCCTGCTTCCCTCCTAGGGCTTCTCTGCCAATCACTGCTGAGGGGCTGGGCCTCTCTGCTGATCAGCATCAAGGGAAGGGGCTGCTACAAAAGGTCCATGAAATTAGATCTACAAGCAAGCTGTGAAGTCTTTTGTCTCACTGCAATTTAAGAAGGTCCCTAAGAATAGGTGAAAGTAAAGTGATAAATCAGCAGGTTTATGGAAGGGAGAGGTAGAAGAACCTACAGACTAAACTCAGTAAGGACCCCGAAATTCCCAAATCTGTTCCTGAACCTAGTCTACTGTTTAAAGAGTAATGACACTTCACAGAATCACAGAAAATAGAAGTCAGAAGGGACCTCAAGAGGTCATCTAGTCCAACCCCCTGCTCAAAGCAAGACCAGCCCCAACTAGATCATCCCAGCCAAAGTTTTGTCTAGCCCGGTCTTAAAAACCTCCAAGGACGGAGATTCCATAACCTCTCCAAGTAACCTGTTCCAGTGTTTTACTACCCTCTTAGTGAGAAAATTCTTCCTAATATGCAACCTAAACCTCCCTTGCTGCAACTTGAGACGGTTGTTCCTTGTTCTGTCATCTGCCACCACTGAGAACAGTCCAGCTCCCCCACACCCTGCCATAAAGCTGGATGGTGCATGTCCAGGAGTTAAAAGAGCTATTTGGAAGCTTGAGCCATGATGCTCCAAGCTGTGGAATTATGCAGAATACATAGACTTGATCCTTCACTGACTGAGCCAACAGCTCTCAATTGAATTCAATAGGAGTAAATCAAGTCCTAGTGAGCCCATATTTCTTTTATACAGTATAAGGCTGTAAGAGACCAACAGTATCAGAAACCATCCATCATGCTTCACCTGACCTCCACTTTAGACTACAGTGCAGCTTCATTCTGTGTGACTGATGTCAATCCAATTTAATAGTTACTTTACATTTATTACTGGAAATTTATTCTGCTCTTTTATGAAGGAGAAAGATGGTTTGATGCAGAATCAAGGAGATGGCAACTCTAGAGACAGACTGCTGGGAGAAAGCTACAGGTCCCTATTCAAAAGACATGCAGGATGGGAAACATTATAAGTAATATCTAATTAAATTAGGACAAGGTGTTAAAAAGAATAATGAAAAATAAAGGAATCCAATCCTATAAATATTTGCACAGATTCTAAAGGTTAGTTCCATTGCCAACAGGATTACTCACAAGAGGACACATAAGAATATGAATAACTGTTGGCAGAATCAAGAGTTGAAAAATGAATAAAAGCAATAAAAATGGTATCTGTAAATAAAATGCAGAACAAGCATTAGAGCCACAGGTCATAAACAATCTAGAATTATAAAGGAAAATTTTGAATCTAAAAGTGATTCAAGACAAACATCAATCTTAAAAACAAACTAGGAAAAATATTCAAGAGTACCTCGGAGTATATGTAATCAAGAGAGGATAATAGGAAAGGGTTCAACAAAAATGAAGCCAAATGAAGCAAGGATTTCATTAAAAAAAGAAAGGAAAAACAAGACACAGAAGTGGGGAGAGAGGGTTGACAATGTGTACTCCCTACCTCTCCTTTGTTTCTTTGATATATGTTTAGGGCCACATCCTGCAAACACTGCAGTGGAGATCAAAACCCACTGGAATCATGCTAATCTTTCCATGAATTTCAGCAAATTTGAATGAGACCTGTAGTAATTTCATAATGTTGGAGTTCTGTGGGACTAGTCACCTGAATAAAACTTACCCAAGTGCTTTAGGACTACTCTTGTTAGTACTGATCTTACAATATGGTTCTAAAGTATTTTACCACTACATGAAGAGCTATCTAATGATGAATCATCCCAACTGTGAATAGAGCAGGTATGCCATATGTTTATAGATATGCTGATATAAGTTGGTTTTACTGAGAAATAGGAAATTATAGGGGACGAAAATCACCTCTTCTATGAATAAATGAGATGCTCCCTGATTGATACTTGAGTGAAAAACAAAAATATAAAACATGTCCATAGAACAATGCTGTAGCATGCAAACAAAAATTAGTCAGACCATAACATATATAAGGCAAAACGATGCATTATGGCTTAAGAGCTCTGTAAATCACCAAGTGTGGAGACAGAAGTGATATTTTTCACCCGACCTGGCCACAAAAAGCAGTTTATAGCTGTGACCAAACACAAGTGCATAGATGCAAACAGTTTCAAAAAATGGCAGATTAGGTGAAAATCTGTATCTTCTGACCAACTGTATGAGGGGTCAGGTGAAGATGTTTCAAAACAAAGCATGCCTGCCAGTCTGTCGCTGTTTTCAGAATGGGAGGGGGAAAGGGAGTGGAGGGCATTCAGTATGGGGGTTTTCAGCCTCCACTGAAGGGTGGATCATTGCAACGCAGAACCCATCCTGCAAAGTGTTCTCAGTTACAGTGGGAAGCTGCACTTTCATTGGCACCCCAAACCTTTTGAAATGGTAGAAAAATTGCAAGAGGAAATTACACAAAATAAACTACTGTTCTAAAACCAGGAAAGGACAGTGTCTTTCAATGAACATGGCTGACAACTGGCCGATGCTTGGAAAAGGGACAAAAATTCATTCTGTTCCCATAACAAACCTGTGCAAACATTATCAGCTTGCTAAAACAGTGGTGGCCCCATGAAGAATTGGCAACGCAGGTCTCTCTTCTGGCCACATCAAACTTACCGAGGACAGGCCCACAAAGGAAGATGGAACAGAGAGGGTCAGGCTTTGATGCTAATGGAAGTGAGAGCCTTGAGAAATAGGTTACTAAAACATAGGATCTCCAATGCTGCAAGTATTTTTATTTTCTGAACTTTACATGTCTATAAACTGAAAATGCTTCTGACCTCCTAAAACGAGACTGAGTGCAGACAAAGAAACATTTGAGTAACTCATTTCATTTGCTCTTCACCCAATGGTTTAATCAATGTCGTTTCAATTTAAAGACTCTTCTGTGTCTTAGACTGTATCTGGAATAATTCATGGCATTTTTGCCTCCCACCATTCTTAGGGTATATCTATACTGAAGTCATGAAGGCAACTACAACTCAAAGTAAATAAATCGAGCTAGCTTCAAAGTACAGCTTAGGTATTGCTAGCAGCATAGCTATAGCAGCCTACGTGTACACAAGTATGGGCTGCTGTGGTAAGCAGCTCCTACTAGCTCAGCATGTAGATGTACCATTAGACATGCTTGGTGTGAAGCAGAAGAGTAAATGCTATAAGGCATTTGCTCAAATGCACTAAATTATGAAGGAATATGGAATATAAGCTTCCAGAAGACAGTAAGAAGTACAGAAGAAACCTGGGAAACAAGTAATGACTGAACTGAGCCCTCCAAATTTATGGAAAATGTGAAGGCTGAAGAGGTCAGCGTCATGTGGCTTACACCACGTTTTTCAAGACCTCCGTGCTACTGCATGAAACCCTAAGGTTTGAGCTACAGGATTAAGTCCCCAACCAGGCATCTGAGGCAGCTCAAGAACAACTTTTTAGTCCATTTGAATTGAGGCATGTTAGAGCCTCACAAATACTGGAAGCAGGTGAATAAGGGGGGATGGCTACCATGTTAGCTAATACACAACAAATCTCTGACTTTGGGAATTAGGGTCACAACCTGGCTCAGACGGCAAAACTCAGTAACTGATGATTAGCCCACTGCACAAAGTTCCACCATTTTTATCTTCTGCTCCAGGATGGATAAAGGCTTTGCACACAAATTTCTGGTGCGTGAACATTGTTGGGAAGCTAAACACTGTTCATTTTAGTTCCAGTCCCTGCAGCTTTCAGGACACCTATACAACTGTAATGGGTCTCTACGCAGAGCTTCATTTTCTGAGACCCTTGCACAATGTCTGCAAAGCACGGTTCATGACTGCTTCCCTCACTATGGGTTGGGTACTGCTTTGCATCCTGACTGAATCCTAATGTGCCCAATAAAGCTCTGTTTATTTTAGCTTGGGATCTTTCCATAAACCTGTTTTGATGGGCAGAGCTCCTTCTCCTATGCTTTGGTGTCTTTTCCATTTAAGAGTAACAAACTTAAAAGATTTTAAAATAAATAAATAAATGAAACAGGAAACTCTCATGGTTTCAAGATCTCACTTTCTGGAGGGAATTTAGGACAAGAGACAATACTAACAAATACAATTTGTACCAGACTTTAAAGCCTACATACTCAAGCCAATGATCACACACATACACAAATTCATGCTGTGAATTCTCTTATGAGCTTGCTGGAGGTAACATAAGAAAGCTTGTACAGAGACCTACACTCTCTTTTCTACTATATTAATATTATCATGGTATTTACTTTTGTTATGTCCTTGAACATACAGCCTTAGCTCTCCACCTAAAATCATGTGCACACAGCTCAGTTCCCAAAAAGAGACTAAGCAAGCTGCAGATTTTAAGTTTAGTTTCCCACCTACAATTAGTAAAAGTCAACAAACTTCAGAAGCAGTTTTGCAGTCCTCACAGTCCTCAGAACTGCAATTGACCTGCAACAATACAATCACTCCCTGGATATATTAAACTGCCCTTACAGAAAATAGTGGTTCCCTCACCATGGAAGCCGTGCAGCAGGCAATTGGGAATGTGAACTATGCACCTAACTGCAGGGGGTTGCTGCATGTGCAAGGTTTGCAGGAGCACTAAATAGGCCAGGCGAAAACACACATCTGAAACCAAAGTGAGAGACAGAAAAGGAAGAACAAAGAAACCTCACATTGGTTTCTTTAATGTATACAACCGTAAACATTTTCTGAGGTTTATTGGTTTGAAATGTTTTTTGTGGTCATGTAACTAAAATACAAGCTTTGATTGAAGAAACGGAACTTGGCAAAGACAGAGTTCCTAAAGCAGCCCGTTCACTTGTCCCTTGTTTGAAGGATTAAAAATAAAGGTTTAACTCTGACAATCCACTTTGTTCTAGTGCAGTAACTGATCTATATGCATGCAGGTCCCGATCCAGTCAATTATTTGCTTAACATTCAGCATTTAAGTAATCCCATTGACTTCTTGCATGCTTCAACACATGTTAAGTGCTTTGCTGAACTGGGACCGCAATCAGATTTGGAGTGCCCCTTAATGAGGATTTACACATTAGGAGGAAAGGTCTCCAGAAAGGCCACCGTGGCCTGTATAGAAAGCTAGTCATCCACCTTCTTGATCAGCATATTTTTATTTAACTTTGTGTTTAAGCAAAAACCACACCACACACAAAGAAAGAATTCACAAGTTATGTCAAACAGAACATTACAAAGCTGGGTCAATCTGGGAACAGCAGAGTGAAGCCAGGACTCTCTACTCTAACTTGCTCCGTTTAGATATCACAGACAGCAGCGTATAATCCCCCTGGGGTGCAAAAACCACTTCAGTGTTTAACCTCAACTCTGAATGTTCTGACTTGTTTTTCACTCAGGCCCAGTTCTTCTCAACTCCACCAAGTTTCAGTAGTACGATTCTGAATTTTCAGTGGAAGAAGAGAGTTTAATTTGGACCTTTAAGGTTTAACAGTGTAAGACATCTTTTGGCAGCTAATCATCATTACTAGCATCAGCTAAGAAGAAAAAGATTTCCTTTCCACCCTGGAAATGAGATGCATGATACAGTAAGGAGGGAAAGATTTACTACAGAAATACCAGTTACCCCATCCCCAGCTACAGCAAGAATGTCAACTTTATTTATATTATGTAGCTTGATTTTTCTTTAAAATGAGCCTAGTTCACTATAATTGGGAGTATTTGCTCCTGGGGCAAAACAGTAAAGGTTTGAGATGCAGGAGAAATTATTGGAACAGCTATAATGGAATAATGATTCTGCTGTAGTTGTGCCAGTATAACTCCCCCATGTGGACACTCTATTCCAGATTAAAATTGACTAATGATTACTCTGCTTTGCTTTTGACAATAGATTTCTCCATGTCCACTAGGAAAGCCCACAAAGCCTCACTTCTGCAATTATTACAGAAGTCAATTTCCCACTGGCAAAAATTAACCATTCTGTCTGATTAGGGGCTGCAGGAATAGGCTCGTAGTAATCACTCTGATGTTCCTTCTACCACAGCAGATGCTACCAGGAGCTTGTCTATCAAGAAAAGCTGCACTGAATCTAACATACAGGAGTGGTTTTACACTGTTTTAGCAAAAACAGTGCTAAAAACCTTGTGTGGATAATCCAATGCATGAAGAGGGGTATTTGTGCCCAAAAGCTTGTGAAGAATAATTTTTCCAACTATTTACTTGATCTAATAAAAGATATCACATTTACCCAAAGAACCTTGTGTGGACAATTAAAATGTGAGTTAAAACCTAGAATATTTTAGTTTAACTTAAGTAAATTGGGAATCTTTAAACAGTCCAAAAGAAGAAAGTCCACACTGGGGTCTCCATCTACTTTAAAACTGATGAATCATTCCCCATATAGACAGTGCCTAAACTAATCAGGTTCCATCTCACCAGGATTCAAGGGTTCCCACCATAGATGTGAGACCCTGCTTCCTACCATGGAGACAATTAAAGAATGAGACACACAGCCAGACCAGCGTTCCACCAACAGGGATTTGGGGAGTGCGGGAAAAAAGACATGATCCCTAGTAAGCTCTTTGCCAGGAGAGAATGCACAGGAGAGGGAGGCTCCCTCCTCAACAGAGCTGGAGAATCTATTTCAGCACCAAAGAAACAATCCCCCTTAACATCTCCCAGTGTGTTGTCAAAACTGACCTGTGTGAAATTTAAGAAGAGAACGGATATAAATCAAAGGGGAAAAAGTAATAAAAAACTCCCGGCAGACTTGATGACATGTTGATAATGTTCTCGTCCTGGAGTCAGGGTGACACCAGCCCGAAGATAATATATAGAACTAAGCCCACATACCAACGATTTACTGGCCGAACGACAGTTTTCATTGATCAGAGGCCAACAATTACTGGATCCCATCCCGCTGCCTATTTCAGTATCAGGCTCTGGCTTACAATCAAAACACTAGCCCTGCTTCTCTACAGTTCATGTGCCAACTTTGCACTGGATGCTGAAGCCAAGCAAGAATGATATGCAAATCTGGCAGGTGTTTGGGGCATACCAATGCTGCTCACAAGCCCAGACATAAAAAAGGCAACAGCAGAAAGGCTAGGGGAGTCCCGATCTGCTGCAGAGAAGCTGCAGGCTCTGCATAGTATACAATAAACAGGTCCCAGAAACAGGAGACTTAGCTTTCAGGCAGTAACACAAAAGCCCAATTATTTTTGCTCAGTATAATCACACACGTTCTTTATATACCCTCCAGATTGTTTGAATGTTTCTCCTGCCATTGAAGCTCATATCAAAAGGGGCAAGAACTTACAACAAACAAATAAACCAATGATACTGGTACCAATCACAGAAGGATTTTTTTTTTAAAGTAGGAAGCCAACAGAAAAAGATTCCTTCCCATGTGTATGGAAAATGCATGTGTCAAGCTTAATTGATATCTGCAAGGACACATTCACAGCCATGATTAAACTGTTGGAAGAAGATGAGTCAATGTGGAAAAAGGTGTTGGCAAATAAATGTGTTTGCAGTATGTTATAGTCTCTCATAAACAGCCAAGTTCACGTAACATGTCCCGGTCTGTTGGTAACTTCCCATGTACACTATACTAGCACTATGAATGCTATGAATCTCCCTGAACATCCATCCATCACTGCTGGGACCCAAACAAGTATTGGAAAGAGCTCCTGTGAAGTAAAGTCCCAGTTCAAGAAAGGACTTAAGTGCATGCCTAATAGTAAGTATCACATACTTAATGTTTGGCAAGCACTTAAGTACATTGCTGAATCTGGGCCTACATGAGGAGTGATACTACACTATCCTATACGTCACATCTTTCCTAAACCTAGTGACATGAATAAAATACCTGTTGCTTTTTTTCATTACTTGTTTCTCCAAATACTGACTTAGCCAAGCTCAAAGTAGAAAGAAAAGCAGCTCAGGAGTTTAGAAAGTGGAATTTAATAAATTCCAGAGCTAGAAATATTTTTCAGGTACAACACCAATTCTCCAATCCTGTTCCAATTTGAATGAGGATTTTTCCTCCAGCCACATTTCCAGTCTTTTCTGTCTTAGGCCAAGTGTTTTATCCCATTTGACAAAGGGGGAATGTGCCTGACTGAAGTGAAAATGATGAAACTGACTATCCACAAACTGCTGACAAGCGTATAGCCTGAAAAAGACAGGACGTTTTCATTCTCTCTGATGTTCCTGTGACAGCAACGGTGCAAGTTATTACTTGTAAAAAAAGATGAACAACATTGCAGACAGAAGCCTGACTTTTAATCTCCATGCAGATCCTGCGTTCACGAGACATGGGCAGCGTGGAAACCCTAGAGACTGTAATTCTGTGCCAATCCAGGGGTACAGCATTGGGAGTAGCAGGGTAGTAACCCTTTCCTTGCTGTTCTCATCTCAAAGTTTAACCTAAAGAATCACTCGAGGTAGTAATTAAGACTCCATACCTAGTTTCTCTGTACTGTGAATGTTGAGTGGTGCTTATTAATTATAATAAAGCTTAAGTGGTTCAGTTAGGGATCCATTATACCAGGCTCTGTACAAACACAAAGCAAGGGCTTATTTTATGCAATTTTAAGGCGCATAGTTCTTCTGGCCGCTAGGTACTCAAGTGAAACCCCAAAAGTTATTTCAAAAAAAGAGCACTCAGATAAAAATGACCACCATGCTGAGGTGAAGTTTTAGAGAAAAGAAGCTCTGCATACTTCTATTACCAACTGCAAGAAACACGCAGTTCCCCAGGGCATCACAACTTAAAAAACAAAAATTGAAAGCCTTTTGCCTAATGCAGGCAGATTGCTGACTGCGACACTGCTACCTTTTCCAGACCAGAGAAATTAACAGAGTAAGCAGAACGTCTGCAGACTCACAAGTACACTAGTATTTCCTTCTCAGGAATGGGTGACATGTTCTCAAGGAATGCATATTTCTTTCAACCCCCTTCAGTCACAGTCCCTATCTGCATTCTGAACCTCTTCAGTTGATAAAACCATGTATTAACAGGAGCCACAACTGTAAAACAACTTTCTTTTCAGACTTTTTTCCCCAATTCAGTATGGAACTGCCAGTCTCTACCTGTACAAGTACTGATATGATCAGTAAGGACCGACCATGGAAAGCATTAGCTGGGATGAAGAACTAGTGGGCTTCAGAACTTCGAGAACTAGTTCCTAAGCTAGGAAAGCCTGGCTCTCACTCAGCCCATCTGTAAAACAGTGAAAGTGCCAACCCATGTTATAGGAATATTGGGAAGAACTACTTCCGAGTACATCAGGATGAGCGAGCACTGTATCATTACTGTGTTTCTTCTGGCCAATTCTGAGTACATTTTTAAAGCCCACAACAAGCGCAGAGGGTTTTTCATATTTCCCCTCCCCTTCCTTTGCATTTTTCTCTTTTCTGCTTCTTCTGGTGTTTAGGTAGTCTGGTGTTCATCAGCATGCCCTTCTGGTCAGGCATCTGTTTCAGCTTCATCTGCTCTGTGAAATAAGGCTCTCAAGTTCAAAGAGTCCAAATTATTACCTGAAAAGAGTCCCTAGATTACAACATCTGCAGCCAGTAAGTCAGCTGGCTCCTAAATATAATACCATAGAAGTAATCTGTGTATACAGGGCTTGAAAAAGTTTATCCTTTATCTACTCATTTGAAGAGTAAGCCTACTAACCAGGGCAAGAAACACTCTTAAAGCCAACAGACTTCTAGAGGCCTTGCCCTGTAATTAAAAATAATAAATTTCAGCTGTATGCTGTTCATTGTGAACTCAATTTGATTGTCCGACTCTTTCAATCCAGTTTCTAATTAAAACATGTTCTTAAATGTTACTTACAGTTGAGATTATTTGCTCCTGAAAAGGCATTTTCAAGTCCTTAGTTTTGTTTTCGTTTTTGGAGGTTGTTTTGGGGGGGGGGGGGGGGGGCGGGCAATGAAA
>NW_017728998.1:32448167-32452141 GCF_001723915.1 Gavialis gangeticus | reverse complement strand
GGGGGGCGGGCAATGAACAGCATCAGCAAAGGGCACATAGGGAGCAACAGCATTCGGAAGCCTAGTGTGGCCATTTGAGACTGTAACCTCCCACAATTTATTCTTGTACCTAAAATAACGCTGGAAACAACAAAAACATTATACACAATCTTGTCTTCTAATTCTCCCATTTAGATCTTTGCCTTTTCTGTGATTAGGGTTCACTCTTTTTGTGCACGAGATGACCAGCATTTGTGTCCATCCAATTAATTTAATCATGCCAATATAGATCATAAACTTCCCAAAGTTCCAAGAAATAAGTTTGAGACGGACCCAAATGAGGTACATGAGAAAGATAGCTGTTTTAAAAAAAAAACAAAACCCTGGGATTCATTATTTCAGCTTGAATAGCATACAAGACCAAATATCCTCAACTCAACTTCATGATTCCCACATAGTTGGTATCAATAATTAACAATAGAAGTCAGAGAAACAGCACACGTGTATGGAATGAAATAAATGTAGATCTAAAATGCGGGATAGTCAAGACATGAAGACAAGGCAATCTGCAATTAAGATCATTCAGGTTTCTTTTTACTGAAGTAGGTGCAGGTTGCATGCCGGGATGTTCTCTGCAAGTGACTGCAAAGGAGCAGACAGCTTTTCAAGAATCTCCAAAATGTCCAAGTAACACTTGAATAAAAGGTATTTAAAAATCCTCCTTCTCATTCTTGCCTTGACAGCATCTGACAAAGCAAGTTTTTCCACACCAGTGGAGAGAGAGAGAGAGAGAGAGAGAGAGAGACAGAGACAGAGACAGAGAGAGAGAGAGAAATAACGAGAGATTTTTCCTCTTATTAAGTAACCATACCATCAAATGCATACAGCTGGAAGATCTACATTTCTTGCAACCTGCCAGCCCAAAAAACAGTTAAACTCTCCAGCAAGTGGTGGGGCTGCAGTTATATTTAGCCAGTTCAGACAGAAACTGCTCCTGCTGTCTTCAAAAGGCATATCAGGTGCTGATGCCTATTTTTAAAGGGACGTCTAAACTTCCCAAGTGTAGTGACCTGTAGGTTTGGACACTGCTTTTAAAGGACTGAGCTAATTAACTGCAGGTCCACAAAAAAAAAAAAAAAACTTCAAAGAGGAAAGCCAGGCTATGATAAAGGCTGCTGAAGATCACAGGAATTGGAGCTCCTCCTACTTCAAACACAAGTATCCAGAAAAGGATTTTGCTTATCTTTGCCATTAGTATATTTTGCTTATCTTTGCCATTAGTATACTGGCAAACCCGAGCCCTCGTCTTTCCTGCAATGAAGTGACATCACCGTCTACTCAAGAAGCTATCAAGTACCTATGAGGTTGATACTGAAGTGAAAGGTTAGTCTGCATACAAACACTTGCCCCAAAACCATTAAATGTAGCTTAATAATACTGTATTAATAACAGTAATAATCATTGTTAATTGATAACTAAATGTATATTAGTAATATTATATATAAAATATTTTGTCATACTTTCCTTCAAGGATTTCAAAGTGCTTAACAAATATGAGCTAAACCTTGCAAATTCTCTGTGACCACCCAATATGGGTGGGATTATAGTCAAAGGCAGGCAAAATGCGACAGCAGGAAATTGGGCACAGAAGAAAGGGTGATACAAGAGGCACTAGAATCCAGGAGTCCTTTAACAACCCAACCTCTGTCTGATTACTAATCAACAATCTCTTCCATATTATTTGTCCCCTCTGCCCTATCCGTGCATACTGAAGTGCATGCTATATGCACTGTACAAGATGTATTCACTATCTCTGAACTACTCTGAAAACAAAATGATGGCTTCAAGTTGTTCAGGTGATGCGAGTAATTTTTCTCTCCTGCTGCTGACTGAGTGCACTGCACACTTATAAACTAATGAAACCGGTCCTTTAACCAATGCTGCAGTGGGAAAGGGAAGGATTTTCTTTCTCCATTCAATTTAAAATGAAGATACAAAAAAATATGGATAAGCCACAATCTCAAGGCTAAGTTCAAAAATGCTATGGTTGCTTATCTAGTCTCCTGATGTATAAACAAGAGTGCTGATGGGAAGAAATCCTCCACTTAAGTAGAATATTTACCTGCAGCAGACGTTGGGTATCAAGTAGTAGCTCTACAAAGATAGTTCTGTGTACACATGTTGTGTGTGTCTGTCTCTCTCTGTCCCTCACAGACACACACAGCAGTGCAAAGCAGTTCAAATTCTGCCGTCAATGGTTCCTAAACCCACCAGTTTTCAGTAGTCACATGGATGTTCACATAAACCCCTTAAATCACTACTGGCATTCCAATTTGTTTTTTTCAACACAGTGGCCTTTCCATAAAGCATCAGTGGGAAAAAAAAATTAGTTGGCAGCTTTTTCTTCTCTCTTCCTGCTATTCCTCGTTTTCATCCGCTCTTAGGATCTGACTTCCAACATCTCTTTTGATAGAACTTCCCCCCTCTTCATTGTTGAATACCTCCTTTTGTTTTCACCTTGCAGGGTACCAGGTTCAGAGCCTGCTCATTGTTAGATATACTGGTGATGTCCTGTGCACATCCTGTAAAAGGGTCTTCATGCATCAAAGTTTGATATTTTCTCCACTAGCTAAAATACAACTAACCAATTTCATAAAGGCTCTTAAGATACCCAAATGCCAAACCTTGCAGACCTTATTTATCATTTTGTGTTCAAAGACATAGGTTTCTCAGTGCTAGAAGAACATTATTATACATATTGTGCATTATTCCTACAACAGTAATACCCAGAAGGACCAATCAGAAACAAGGTCTATACATGTGCCTATACATGTGCAGCTAAATACAAGCAGCAAAAAAAGACAGCTTCTGCTACAAAAAGCTTATAATCTAGAGAGACAGGAGGATGTAGAACACAACAAAAGGTGATGGTGAAATGAATGTAAGCTTTCAGATGCAAGTAGCTAACCATACAGTTTAGAGGCTTTCAAGCCCTTGTTTTATTTAAAAAAGAGAAATGGACAAGAGACCTTATAGCTCAATGTACAGATCCTATAATGAGGAGCTAAGGGATTATAAAAAAAATATCAGTAGACATTTACCTGCACTGTGGTATAATAAGACTGTTTCTGAAAACTATCCAGTTTCACCTTTAACTTACAACGTGACTGAAATAAACAAGTTATTAATTATTCTATAATCTCCAGCTGCATCATATCACACACAGCACATTGATTCTACATTATCCATTAATGCCGTCAGCATTCTTGTCTGCATTATACCCATTTTTGGCCGCCTCTGCTCTGGTGGCTTTTGTTCATTTATAACATGCAGTGTGACTGCTGAAGGATTAATAAACTTGGTACCATTTCCTTCACTAAACACTGATTTCACCTTGGGGGTGATGACAAGGACGATTCTTATTGAAGTTTAACTTGGAAAAAAATAAATTAATACATGTTTATCCTTGACAACTTAGTCATAAGGTACAATATAGTTAAAATCAACAACTCTTCTTGCTCAGTCATGATACTCACACGTTTACTTGACTAATCCATTAGGGACCTGAACAAAGGGTGCCTATACATGTGCAGCAAGACTGTTCCAAATTGCAGCATGTCAGAGCAGACTCAATTGAGTCTGCTGGAGCACAGTAATTACCACATTCCAGCAGATTCCAGCATCATGTGTATCAGCATCCCCACGCTGAAAAATGGCATTGGGGGCACTTTAACAAAAGCTCATTTGACGAGCTTTAGTTAAAGCGACTCCACTGCCATTTTTCAGTGCGGGGACACCAATACACATGACACTCTGGGTGCTTTCAATAGAGCAGCTGTCAGAGCTGCTCTAATTAAAGCTCTGCCCCTCCACCCCCACCTCCCAGACCATGTGTATAAGTGCCCTTTGCCTTTCCTACAAACACTTGCATTACAATATCTTTAATAACTTTATACCAATTAAGTGAAAGAAGAATTGGTCTACAGCTTTATAAA
>NW_017728998.1:32432635-32443167 GCF_001723915.1 Gavialis gangeticus | reverse complement strand
ACCCCCACCTCCCAGACCATGTGTATAAGTGCCCTTTGCCTTTCCTACAAACACTTGCATTACAATATCTTTAATAACTTTATACCAATTAAGTGAAAGAAGAATTGGTCTACAGCTTTATAAACAAAACTGAACTCAAGAAGATCTCATAACCTGTAGACCTCCTCTTCCTTATACAAGCCATTTTTTTCTAGCCAACAGCTAGACAATGATCATAAAGACATTCATTCAAGGAACTGATTTAAAAAGATGAGCAGTTGCCTCTAGCAACATTAGTGACAGGAACAGGCTGTTGACAGACTCAATGTTCCATCACTGAATTGCCTTAGCAATATAGTATTAATTCATTTTGTTTTACAATTTACAACTTTTCTAAAATTTGTACGTGCTTTTATACATCTTTCTTTTTCGTGATTGTTTTTCCCTTTCTGCCTGAACAGTCCATCTGCAAAGCTTCCAAGTTAAGAAAAAAACATTTTCCGTTACAGCCTGTAATCAAAATTTAACCTAGCACAATCACTAATGTAAGAAGAAAGGTCATGACATGAAACCCAGGAGACTGAAATTGTAAAACAACTAAATTATGCAACAATCCAGAAGCCATTCTCTTGTACACAATTTTGTGGCAGTTCCAAAATCTATTTACAACAAAAAATAAATAAATAAAATGAGAGAGACAAGATTTCAAGTTGCTTTGCTGTTACCCTTATAATGCCTGGTATAAGAGCCCTGAAAAAGTCAATTTCTCTTATGCAGAACTTAACATAAATGTGTTTATTTTCCAAGTTGTGATTTTTTTTGGTCATGGTTCCAAGCAGATGGCTGCCTGGTATCAAGAGTCTGAACAGTCATAAAATTCTGTGTACTTTTAATGTGTGAGCTATCTTTGTCTGAAAAATGGCTCCATTTGGCTAAGATAATGTATGTATTTTAACACAATTTGCAATCAAAATGACACATATTCTTGAATTTGCTATGAATAGTGGGGGGGAAAAAATAATTCGTTTTGCATTTTAATAGCAAATAACCATCATCCCTCTCATTAGCATATGTGCTAGTTGCCAAGCCAAGCAACTGGATGGAGTAGACAGGAAAAAAACCTACATCATCATGATATGTATCTATAAATACATATATGGATATCACTCTACAGACAGAATATTCACATTCCTAGGAAAACATCACATTCAAAAGCAAGCAGAGCTGCAAAGGCAACTGCCATAAGTGGATGTAATTCTGAGAACTCAGCTCAGCTGTCCTTCAGCAACTGGGAAGTCTTTACACTTACTATAAGTCTGTGGCCCTTTTTATTGGGTCTTGTGATTCTCCCAAGTGGTATCAAGTGGTATGTGAGAGGATTTGAATTGACAGCCCTAATTAAACCTGAGGAGAACGGGACTCTACTTGGTTAGCAGGTTTCAAAGCATGTTTGTAAAGGGATATGCAGCATAGGAAGCAGGCATCTTTCTCCCCCTCATTAACCCTTGACAGGTATGACTTAAAGATGAAATCTCACACCTTTCCCCGGTTTAGCTTTAAGTGCTCAGATATGCACAGAGATAATTCTTGGATTCCCAGGGTTTACAATTCCCAGCTCCGCACAATGACAAACCTCCTTCTGGTGTTTATTTTTTGAAGACAGGGTAGATATACGCCTTTACAGACTAACTAAATAAGATACATATTTATACACAGAGAGAGAAAGAGCACAAGCTTTCGTGAACCCAAGTTCACTTCATCAGATGCTGTGCCAGGACATGCAAAAAACAGAGTATAAGAAGGGAAAAAAAAATAAAATACAAAAGACAAGGGAGGAGGGAGAGAGAGGGATGAGAGGGGGAGGTGGCAGTGGTAAGAGAAAAGCAAACAAGCAGTAAACCCATAGGAACAAAGTGGGTCACAACAGCTAATCCAGGAAATGAGATACAAATGCATAGTCCATGTTTAAACCATACTTAACACAGTCCAGTTTGTAGATGACTGTTTTCCACGGTTTCCCCATTCAAACTGGTTTTTAAAATTTTTTGCCTGAGAACTGCAATCCTAAGATCAGCAATGGAGGCTCCAGGGAGGCTGAAGTGTTTTATTGTAGCCTTTTGTGTGTTTCTGCAGCTGATGTCAGATCAGTGTTCATTCATTCTTACATGCAGAGATTGCCCTCTCTCTCCTATGTAGATAGCAAAGGGGCACTGTAAGCAGATGATGTATATATGACATTGGTAGAGTTGCAAGTGAATAAACCTTGTGTGTTGTACTCCCTGTTATTAGGCCCAGTGAGGATGTGGTTTGTGTTGATGTAGGGACACAGCAGGAATTTGGGTCTGTTGCAAAGCCTGGTCCCTTGGTGAGGACAGGACTTGATTAGTTTGTTGTTTGAGACAAGCACTTTGAGGTTGGGAGGCTGTTTGTAAGCCAGGACAGGTTAGTCCGCACAGGCTACCATGAGATGGTCATTCTTTTCCAGGAAGGGCTGGCGGTCATAATGCTGCATCTTAGGTGTTCAAGCTGGGGACTGTACGTGACAACCAGAGGGATTCTGTTGTCCTTGTCCCAGTTTGGTATTGTAACAGGTCAAAGCGAGGTCCGAGTCTGACTTTGTTGATCTGAATGGCTACAGTTTGGGGATTGAATCCCTGCTCTAGACTCTTGAAGTGTTCATACTGGTTGGTGGGGTCGGACCAGATCTGTTTGTAACGTAGATCTTGGCTGCAAACAATGGTATGCTTTGGATGAAAGCTGGTGGAGTCAAGATAGCTGTGGCAGTCATAGATTTCCAAGACAAACGTAGTGGCAATGTGGCCACTAAACCTTCACTGTATTGTCTAGGAAATTAATCTGTTGTGTGGAGTATTCTAGAGTTATTTTAACAGAGAGATGAAAGTTGCTAAAGTCTTGGTGAAATTTCCCCAGATTCCTTCCCACGTATCCATATTATGACTGTCATTGAAGTAGCTGAAGTATAATAGGGGAATGAGAAGGCAGCCATGGACCAAACTAACTTCAAGGTTTGTCATAAATATGTTTGTATAATGGGGAGCCATACATGCGCCCATGGCACTGCCATTTGTTTGTAGATATAGGGAGTCCCCAAACCTGAAATAATCCTATGTGACGGCAAGGTGGGAGAGCTTAATGGAACAGAATCAGTTTTCTTGTGAGGGACAATATTTTTTATGGTTCATAATCTGTCCTTATGAGGGATGCTGGTGCATAGAGATGTGACATCCATGGTAGCCAACGTGGCATTTTCTGGAAGCTTGTCAATGAACCCCAGTTTCTTTAAGAAATAGGTGGTCTTTCAAACAGATGGCAGCTCCAGTGGCATACAGAAATAGGATAGAGTCAACATAGCCAGAAAGATGATGTCAATGCCAAAAACAATAGGGCATCCTGGGTTGTGGATCTTGGGTAATAAGTAAAAATTGCTGGGTTCCTGGGAGGTGGAAGCAGCAACCCTTTCCTGTGTTTCCAGAGACAGCTTCTTTAAGAGTTTAATTCATCCTGGTCTTGTGCTGTGGGGTTCTCTGTTAGGAGTTAGTAAAACTGTGTTGGAAAGTTGTGTCTCTGTACATACACTGTTTTGTTGAGGAAAGTACTGGCACATTCCTTATCTGCCTGTTGTATGATATTGCTCCCTCCTCATCTTTAACCTTTGCATGCCCATTTCAGCAGACTACCCCTGTTTGAGTTGCTGTGTAACAAGTCACAGTATAACATGAAATCTAACTGTAAACAAAGTTTCACCAAATTCATAGCAAGGTGACAGAGAAAAAGTGGGGAAGGGGAGAATATGAGGAAAATTCCAACTCACTGCTGTGAAGATCCTAACTAAGGAGATAAATACAAGAACAAGATTATATTACCTATCAAATTCTAGAGAAACTAGCTCATTAAAGCTATCAGGATGCAGGACAATTAAAGTTTGGGGTGTTTTGAAGTCTCTTTTCCCTAAAATGAATGGACTTTGTGTCTGATAGAAGATGCTCTATCCTCATGGCTAAGAGAAGTTTAAAAGCCATCACCACAGAAAAGGAATTGGCTTTTCATTGAGAAAAATTCTGAATATGTACATTGTGATTGGTATTACCAGAGCACCTAGAAGCTCTAACAAGGTCAGAGGGTCATTGCACTGGGCTACACAAATACACAGTAAAAAACAGACTAAACCCAAATTGCTTTTAGTCTGAATAGACAGGGCAGAAAAAGGCACATGAAAGAAAAGACAGACATAGGGTAGTGGTTCTCAACTTCTTTAGACTCAGGACACCCCTCCATAACTTGTGTGAACTGAGTGGCACCTCATTTCAAAACCAACCGTATTTATTACAGTGCTTACCTCTTTGCAGATAAGATAGGCAGGGTAGGAAGGGGAGCATCCAGGTAAGGAGAGCCTAAGCCTGCTCTTAACTGCTTTTCTCCTCACACATGGAGCCTGATCCTGTCCTTTTCTGTATATCTCCTCATACTTCCTGTGGCACCCTTCAAAGGATTTTGCATCATCGTGGCTGAGAATCACTGGCATAGGGTATGTCTTCACTAAGTGCTCTAGCATTGGGCAGGGCTAGCTCTAGCTTGGGTATTTGAAGCAGTCAAGGTACAATCATTAGAGCAGGGGTGGTCAAAATGCATCCCACCAGCCCATTCTATTTGGCCCCCAGGGTCCTAAAAAATTTAGAAAATTAATATCTATCTGATCCTGGCTGCCTGTCAAAGATGACAGGAGACAGGGGTAGTAGGACCCAGGGGAAGCCGACAGAACTCAGCAGCCCAGAAGCAAGGCCCAGATAGGGATTGTAACAAGTCTCCTCTATCTAAATCCAGTGAGCTAGTGGCAATGATCCCAGAGGTCACATATAATTATAATTACAAAATTATAACCAAGATGTTACATGAACTTTCTACTTCACTACCTGTTGACCAAGTGGGTATACAACCTGCTCAGTTCTAGGCAGTATTAGTGTTTCTTCAATGGGAAAGTTATATTTCATTCATTAACTGGAATGCTTTCTAGCATTGGCTGAATAGCACAGGTTCTGTTTGTATTGATGTGGAGGGATAGGAAAGCCAGACTCAGTTCTACCCTGTGAAAAGCAACTGCTGGGGAAAGGAGAAAATTCTCCTAGCACTTTTGTAGCTGTAGGGTAGCTAGGCAATAGAAGAATGGACAGCACCAGGTTGTCTAGGCACTAGGATGATACAAATAATAATACATAGTAAATAAAGCAAGTTAATGAGAGGCAGAAAAGGCAGAGGGGGAAGCTGATAAGCCAAGATGGAAAGGAACAGAGATGTGGACCCAGAGGAGCATCCCAGAGGGGCTACTGGAGAAACTGATTGGGAAAAAGGGACAAAATAGGTTGGGCGAGTAAGGAAGGCACTAAATGGTTCAATCACTTAACGACTGCAATGAAATGTGCCAGCCCACTCGTTTGACGTGACCCTCTCTCTTTTGGGACAATGCTGGCCAAAGTCAATTTCAGCAAGTTGCTTTATTCTCTGTGCCTCAATTTTCCTGTCTGCAGGTAACAGCACTTTCCTATCTGATCTGGCTGGGATGAGGCTAAATTAATCCAAAGTGAGCAGTTTATCCCTTTTGATCTCTTTCACCCACCTTCAACTCTCTCAGCAGTGCTCCCCCTTTCCCTCCCCCTTTTCTTATCCTTTGTATTCAAATGACATTATTTCTTTCTATTTAGTATCCATGTCCTCTGAAAGTTCATTATTAGCATCTGACATAGTAGGCCCAACAAAAGCTCAAGGATCTCTGGAGGAATTAGTCTATAAAGTGTCACCCTGCCCTGCTATCTCCCTTAGAAGGCCAAGTTAACGTTTGTAAAGGACTTGACAAAGGCAGTGGTTTTGGTTATTAAGTTACTTGGGAGTCAACAGAGGGCAGATAAGTTGATGTATGCTAAACTATAGGTATCATAGAATCAATGAGTCGGAAGGGACCTAGACCGATCGAGTCCAATCCCCTACCATGGGCAGGAATGATACTGGGGGTGGGAGGGGTCATAAGACCCCAGCCAGGTGCCTATCCAGTCTCCTCTTGAAGATTTCCAGGGAAGGTGAGAGCACCACCTCTCTGGGAAGCCTATTCCAAGCTCTGGCCACCCTTACAGTAAAGTAGTTCTTCCTAATATCTAACCTAAACCTATCCTCCCTCAGCTTGTGGCCATTGTTCCTGGTGACTCCAAGGGGGGCCCTGGTGAACAGACTTTCCCCGAGTCCCTGCTGCTGGCCCCTGATAAGGTTGTAGGCAGCCACAAGATCCCCCCTCAGTCTCCTCTTGCGGAGACTGAAGAGATTCAGATCCCTCAGCCTCTCCTCATAGGGCTGGTCACAGAGGCGCTCAACCATACGAGCGGCCCTCCTCTGGACCCTCTCCAAGTTCTCCACGTCCCTCTTGAACTGTGGCGCCCAGAACTAGACACAGTACTCCAGCTGCGGCCTGACCAGCGCCACATAGAGGGGGAGCAAGACCTCTCTGGACCTGTTAGTGATGCCCCTGTTGATGCATGACAGGGTGCGGTTGGCTCTACCTATTGCTTTGTCGCATTGGCGACTCATATTCATCCTGGAGTCAATCATGACTCCAAGATCCCTCTCTGCCTCTGTGCTGCCGAGAGGGTCAGCCCCTAACCTATAAGGAGTTATACAGTTCTGATGGAGGTTATACAACTGCAAGCAATGGAGTGCGGTGCACATCAGCTTGCATGTGCACCACATCCAATGCATTGCATCCAATGCATCTGATCTCTGGCACGTCGCAGTGTGAAAGTATGTGTATAAATACTTGATAGCAATGCACCCTAGCCACTACAAGTCTAGTTGTTCCCTGGGGAAAAAAACAAAGTACACAAGTATGATTGCTAACATTTACAAAGATTACTGTTGTCCCTGCATTTAAAATGTATCCATGTTGTATCCCTTCTAGTCATCCAAACTACCTCACTTGCAATTTCAGATTGCCTAGCCATTTAAGCTTAATTAATATCATCTTTAGTAATCTTATCACTAAATCAAAACAATTTGCTGTAGCAAACTAAACAGCACATAGCTTAGGAACAGTTCTGAGCATAAGATTTTACATAAACCATAGACAGAGACCAGCTGAAGGCTTTGTCGACCTTACTGTTTCCATCAGCCATGTGCTGCTAAAGGCTTTGACAGGAAATGAAGATTTAATTGCCTGTTGCCTAAAACTGCTGTAGTCTCAGCAGAAGGCATTATCTAATAAATACACTAATTAATCCATTATGCAAAACCCTCCCAACATTCTTTCCCTTTTGCCCTGACTAGCATTGTCTTTCTGTTTGACTTTTTTTTTTATTTATTAAGTTTTGTTTATTATTAAAACTGTCCAGAAAATGATTTAATCAGGACAACAGCATAAGTAAAGATAAGAATTATGGCAGAGTGAGCTAATGAAATGACCCTTTGTCCTCTCTTGCTCTGATGCCTAATTAGTATTGTCTGTGAAAGAAACACATACAAAGCAGCATAATAAACAAGGCTCCAAATCTGCTCTTTGCATTGTCATTAAAGAAAATATGTATCTTGCAACTTGTTATGTATGAGTCAACTGTTCATCCTAGAAAGGGGGGGTGCAGGAAATAAAACTAACTAAAATTGAATAGATCATCCTACAGTACCAGGCAAACCACAGCTTTATGCTGCCTCTTCCCAGACAGAGAACAAAGGGTTACAAATATCAGTAGAAGCAGCAACCTCACTGAGCTTCAGACTGCTAACCCACTGGTTCTCCATGTCAACATGCCAAGCCCACTGAGGGAACGGTGTGGTTTATTCTTGGTGAAAAGAAAACCAGAATTTGAGTAAAACATGCCACAGTCTGGACAAGTGCTTGCTGCTGGAGAAGCAGCTGGGAACTGAATATCCATCAGGAAGGACACAATGATTGGGACTAACAAGGGAAAAGAAATACAGTACCAGCACAGAGAGCAAAGGCAAATTCTCCAGAGAGCAAAGGCAAATTCTGCAGAAAAACAGGAGCTGCACATCGAAAGCTTCCTTGAAGGCTGAGTATTCCTACTCCCACCATTTAGACAAACCAAGACTGCAAATCTGGTTTGCCCAGGGAGTATCCTCTAAAGTTCACTTGGAATTTCAGAACTGGCCCAACCCTAGTACTCTAAGCCAAACCCAACAAATCCTACAAAACTTGCCCATTTCATCACACACACAAAAATGCAGCCTAGTGCCCTCCTCCAGCTATACAGAGAAAAGGTAATAATCTGTCATCAACTCAACAGGACAGGACCTCCATGCAGAGCAGTTGCACTGTTTGCTCCAAAGTGTTCATGTGTGACAAACCAAATATACAATCTTGGCTCTCCCCTCCACTTCCCAGTTGTCTGCCTCCAGTTCCCTCTAAGTGCTGAACCGTTGTGGACAAGCAGCAACAGCAACTACAGTAGCTCAGCACCACAAGCTTCTGCTCTTGGGTCATGTATTACTCAGTGTGCTGCTCACTCTGCAAGACAGGAAAATAAAGAAAAGGAGAAGCAGAACAGAGAGAAGATGGAGTAGAGAGAGGAAGGGAAAAAAAGCAGAGATAGGGCAGAGAGAAGGGAAAAAACAGAAAAATTATACTACCACAAACAGAAAAGGAGACTAAATAAACTGAGAAAAAGAATGGGTGAAGGAGTGAAAAACAGCAGAGCTGCCTAGAAAGGTCAGAGATAACTCATGTTTTAGAGTTAGAATTCTACTTTATTGTTCTGGTAAGATGTATTCAAGAAGTCCAAGTTTAGAAGCAAGCTACCAAAATAAGCATTTTGATCATCTGGCATAACATAAAAGTAAACATTCTTTTCTCCCTGTTCAAAAGACTTTCAAAGCTATGGGAAACTAAATTAATGAGAAAGTCCCAAGGGGGAATTTCTGCCCCACAGTTCCCTGTATATTTCGTAACAGTGTTTCAATTCAGATAGTGTCTATGATTCCCATTGAAAGTGTTGGCCCCAGTTGTCATGCCTTGATGACAATGGCAATGTGATACGACAAGGGTGGGCAAAATGTGGCCTGGGGGCCGAATGCGGCCCGCCAGGCCATTCTATTCAGCCTGCGCAGCCCCTAAAAAATTTAGAAAATTAATATTTATCTGCCCCTGGCTGCCTATCAAGCAGCCCCCGATGGCTTGCCAAAACTCAGTAAGCGGCCCTCCGCCCAAAATAACTGCCCACCCCTGTGCTATGGCAACATAGCATCCATAGGCATTTCCACATGACCAGCAACTACTTTGCTGTAGTGACGCACTCCCCCGCCCGGTATAGTGCGCCCTACTGCAAAGGAGCTGCTAAAAATAACAGGGCGCTGCGCATATGGTGCAGTACATGCTGTTACTGTGCTGTGATTCAGTACTGTCTTTTGGAAGTTAAATCACAGCACACTAACAACATCACTGTAGCGACACAAGTAGACGCACACACTAAGATTGAAATCTAACAAATGCAGCCCTTAATCTGGGTATCTGTAGAGCAGACAGACATACTTCCAATAGCTCCAGAACACTGTACTACTCAGAATACGCAAATAGTTGCACAATATGCCTGTACCACAATGACAACAAAACTTGTTTAATCACTAAATATTGAACTTGAAGTTGAAAATATTTCAGAATTTTAACAGCAGCAGTTTAGAGAGCTCATGCAGGATTAGCATATTGATGGGTTTTAAATGTGTGTACTCCTTTAATTAAATGTTTTTACTCCCTTAAAGGCTCCAAGAGGCTCTTCACCTACTAAAACAGGACTGTCCAACTAGCAGCCCATGGGCTGCATCCAGCCTACAAGGGGTTAGCGTGCAGCTTCCGGGCCCTCATTCAGCTGCCCTCCCCATATCATTCCAGTTGCAGGCTGGAGTCTCAAGGCTGTCCCCTCCTCTGCTGAAGTTTCCTGCTTTCACCTCAGGGGGCAGAGCAGTGCAATGGTACAGGAAGCCGAGAGTGTGTCCATGGTCATGTGTGGGGGGAGGAAGGATGGAATCATGCCTATATGATGCAGTAGCATGGGGGGGTTGCACTTGAGCACGTGGGCAGTGCAGAGGCGGGGAGCTGGGAGCATACATGCGGTACACCTGGTACAGCCTACATGGTAGGCAGCTCCTGGGGCATGTGGCCTCTGGTGGCTTTCAAGCTGGACATCCCAGTCCTTAAAAAAAATCCCAGAACTATAACTGACCTTGGTGCATGAACACTCTCCAAAGTCACAGGGAAAGAGAAGGCAACATTTGCCCCAGCAGAGCAGAGCAAGCGGCTTTTGTTCACCTCCCTGAAGCATCCACTTGGAAGCCTTTCTGCTTTCAGCTTTATCTTTCAAGACTAATATGAGGTTTCATCCATCTTGCTCTCATCCTTTGAGTGCTGGCCCGTACAGGCTACATCTTCTGACTTGCAAAGGATGCATTATGTGCTAGCATGTACATTTGTCATTTGGCCCTTTCTGAATACAAGTTTTTCACCTGATAGCACTGCAGGAGCTGTCACAGTCTATTACACAGAACTTGGA
>NW_017728998.1:32423187-32427635 GCF_001723915.1 Gavialis gangeticus | reverse complement strand
GCTGGCCCGCACAGGCTACATCTTCTGACTTGCAAAGGATGCATTATGTGCTAGCATGTACATTTGTCATTTGGCCCTTTCTGAATACAAGTTTTTCACCTGATAGCACTGCAGGAGCTGTCACAGTCTATTACACAGAACTTGGACACAACAAAGCAGTGTATTCATTTCTATTCTAAAGGAATGGCCATGTTCACTTGGACATGCCTATTAAGTCTTAAGGAAAGAGAAATTTGAGCAACTGCCAATGTTAAAGTCTTCTGCTTGTTAATTACTATTAAAAACAACAACAAAAAGGGTCTAATCCATATTCTGGATAAATGTCCTGGAAAATGTAATTAAAAGCCCCAGAGCTGCCAAAGTAATGCTATGACACCAATAATATAACAATTAGATTCTGTTACATAGTTTTGGCATAGCTTGGATAATATTATTACCTTGGGCTGACCCCCATTTAGTGGTTTCCATTGTTGCCTTATACTTAAAGCGCATGACTTTCAAGGACCAGTTTCTTGTTGTATGTGCACAGTGCTTTGCATTGTGGGGCCACAACCCCTAACTGGGACCCTCTGGCACTACAACAATACAAATAGTCCAAAACATAATAATATTAGGGGAGAGCTGGAGGAGAAGAGGCTATCTTCTCCTTGGAGATATTTTGAAACAGTGTTCCTGTTCTTGCTCCCATCTTCTCTAAGAAAGAAAAATCATTCCATTTCCTACCCTTTGGATTTTATGTGCCCTCAAGTTTGATGATACTTGTACTAAGCCCAACCATAAACACAAGGTAAAAATCATGCTTTCTTCAAGGGGAATTGATGATGCAGTTTCACTGTTTTCCAAGATAATTTCATTATGTTGTTCTTTTAGCAGCATTAGAGACCCAAAATGTATCCCATGGCCAATGCCAGATTCATCTCCATGCACATTGCAAGGAAACACCACACAAAGGAAATCCAGGAGAACTAGAATTCTGCTTAATGAGAACAGCTCTGGGACAAAGCTTTAATAGTTTAACTAAAATTACATTCAAAAACTTAATTAGCAGAAGCTCTGAACTCTCAAACTGTGGCCCATGAGCTCTAATACACTAATTAGCTAAGACACCCTTTATAGCCAAGCATAGTTTTCACTTTCTTGAAGGGATATGGTGTACATTTTTACATCTAAAGGAGCATTTGTGTTGCATATGAATATGCAGTATTATTGCACTCTAATGAGGTTTGATATACAATTACTATATGCCCCAATTATTTTTAGCAAAAAACTGTAATGTGTACATAGTATATAGTTTTATTTACAAAGTAGGGTCAAGCCAGACATGCATGCAATTCCACATAGCATGTGGTCCAAAACAACTAGTAGCTGTATAGGAAATCTTTTTCCCAACCTGTGAAAATTGTTCAGATTTCAAACATTTTTCCACCCCAAATTGAGAAAAAACAAAAAAAGAGTCATAAATCACATTTGTGAATTAAATCTGATTTTGTGTGCAATCTGAATATTATTAGATAATTCTGAAACATTTTATTTTTAATTAAACTGCCCTTTCCTCCCTTTTTTATTTTGCTACTATGCATTACATTTCTAAACAAAAAGCTGTTTCAACCTGAACTTGTCTAAATTGTTTCAAGATAAAGTTCATCAAAACAAGGTCACAAAGTTTCATTGTAACAAATCAGCACTCTGGGTGTTTTGCTTGTATAGGAACTTCAGGCTTTGGATCTAACACTCCAGTACACACATGTACAGTATACACACAAGTCTTTCTCCACATGTAAATACTCATCTATGGGGAATGCCACATTCTGCACAATGCACATGCATGCAAACACATACTTTTATCATTGATTGCAATAATATTTTTTGCACTTCATTCACCTCAATTTGGAAGACTGCAGAACTCTCACTTCACAGGCTGATATCACCTATTGGTGTGCAGCATGTTGTACAATAAAGAGAGAGGGGAAAACATTTTGACCAAAGATATCTGGACAAGCGTAAGTACTAAGAGTACCAGAGGATCTTAAAAGGCTATGGAGAAAAGAGAATGTTATCTTCATGTAACAGCTCTCAAGATAGTGAAATCCACAGTACTTCATTTACTGAACTTGGACCTGTACTTCTAAGGAATATCACTGATTGAAACCTGATGCTTCAAGTAAGGTTTTTGCAACTCGGAGTCCATTTCTAAAAGCTACAAAAAGATGTGTTTATACTTAATTAAGGCTGGAAATTAGAATAAGGTGCCTAATCAACAAAGGAACAAAGTTCTGGAATGGCCATCCAATAGCAATAGTGGGGTCAAAAAAACTAATTGGATTCAGGAAAGAGCTTGATAAATTTATGAATGGGATTATATAACATCGTTGTATGCAACAGCAGACAGACTAGACTGTGATGACTCAGCACCCAGGAACTCTCTTCCACCCCTACCTCTTACATTACCAGTGCACAAAACCATTCTGAGGTAGAAATGCAATAGAGACAATGCAGTTTACTGCTTTCATAAAATAAACTAGGCAACATCAGACAGACATCCAGCACTGAACCTGTGTAGTTTACCTCAAAGTAAGGGTACTGACTAACCTTAGTTAGGCCAAGTGAAAACCAGGTATTTTAGTAGCACTTAAGACAAGTCTATATTCTATAACCCACACCAATGCTATATGAAACGGAACCAAAAGCAAAAATTGTACTAGTCTCATGTTCTGACACAGCGGCATAGCAATAACTTGAAAATATCCCATAAAGAATACATGATGACTTGCTCAAAATCATTTGAGGTTTAATGGCACCTTGCATAAAAAGGTCAACTCCATCACAACCATTTCCAGGATCAGGGCTTTTGCTTTCAATTGGTCATAAAGTTACCTCCATGTGGGCATTTTTTTTTTTAGCACTTGGCAAATTTGCAGAATTATATTACCATGATAAAAATACTACACCATTAAACCATTTGCTTTGAAACCATACAAAACCCACACTGGTACAAATTTAGACTTACATGTATTAGGATGGTTAAAGATCTATCAAAAGCGTCCTTCATTCCAGTTTTATAATGTACATGAGATTCGTACAACATCAAGGGAAATCTTAACCAGGATTGCAGAAAACTGACTCCCAACAGGTTGAAAGTAATAAAAAAAAAAAATTTGAAGTACATCAAAGTACAATATTTAGTTCTGCTTGTATGTGTAAAGTAGTAAGTTTCCCTCGAGGATACAGAGTTGTGATGTTTGCCCTAGCACAGTGCTGCTTCCATTAAACCCATAGAAAGAGTTCAGACCTAATGATAACTTTGCAACTGCTGATCCAATAAGCGGCTTAAAAGGCTCTTGATCTCTCAAAGCAATTTTTTGCTTCAAGTTTCAAGTTACATTTCCTATTTCAAATGTCTCAAAAAAGGAGGAATCAAAGTGGGGAAAAAGTAGAAAATGAAAAAAAATAAAGTAAAGAAAAAAAAAACACACATAAAAAGGGGCCTAAACTTTTCACAAAAATTATCCAAAAAGATGCATTCCTTCTACAGAGCTTACACCAGAGCAGGCTGGAGTATCATCTCTTTCTTCAACAAGAACTACACAGAGGTTCTCTTGAAGTTCCCTTCCTTTCTCTTTTGCACAGAAGTAGGCCTTAGCAATGTCTATAGCATCATTCCTACTCTTGCACCCTTAATAATAATGGCTACTCGGTGGCATAGGAGAGGTGCTTCAAAACAGCCTGGAAAGAAGGGCAAGGGAGAGAGCACCCAAAGGGGGTGGTAGAACCTATGCAAGCAGCATTGCCAACCCCAAGAACTGTGAAATAATAAGTCAGGCCTCTCCAAACCTCTACATTTTTAGTCCCTTCTCTAGGCAGATTGAACTGGACACCTACAATTAAAAGGCTCTGTAGTTCCTTAGCAGTTCCTGAGGCATCCAGTGCCCCATAAGCACCGATGTTACAACCTTAAGAAAGAGTCTGTTTTATAGTTACCTTTGTTCACTCAACATCAAACCCTTTGGAAGTTTCACAAACAGGGTCTCCTACTTGCTGGATACATAGACAAACAGATCCACATATTTTTCTCAGTCACTCCGGATCTGGAGTTTAGATGAATGAGATACAAAGTAATGAGATACAAATTATAAAAGTTTTGTAGTCAGTAGGCCTGTGCGAAGAGGCTAGTATTCGCTTCAGCTTCGGATTCGACCAACTCAGGGGACACTGATTCGATTTGGTGATTCGAATCACTGTTCTGATTCGATTCGGCCACCGCTGAATCTGCGACTCAAACAAGCTCCATCCCCCACCCATTCTCCCAGCCCTGTCAATGGCTGCCCCGCCCAGCCCCAGCATCCTGGCTCTTTAAAAAAAGAACCCTGCATTCACCGGCTGCTGCAGTGGCCATCGGGGACTCATGGCAGAGCCCCTCATGCAGCACAGAGCAGTGGGGGGTGTCGCGT
>NW_017728998.1:32421336-32423149 GCF_001723915.1 Gavialis gangeticus | reverse complement strand
TTTTTTTTTTTGCTTTTTTTTTCTTTTTTTTTTTTTTTTTTAAAGAGCCAAGATGCTGAGGCCGGGCAGGGCATGGGGCCAGACAGGGGTCCCCCCCATGATCCTCTCTCCCCCTCCTCCACCCACCCCCTGCTTACTGGCATGGAACCCAGGTCCAGCTCCCTGCGGTGGCAAGCGAGCACTGCCTGAATCATCAAATCTCCGAATCAGTCTGGAGGCTTTGAATCAATTTGGACCTCTTTATTGGTCTCCCTATGTGATTCGGATTTGGAGATTCAGCCGCCAAATCCAGCCAAATCGACTCAGCACCCGAAGCTTCATACAGCCCTAGTAGTCAGTAAGGGGTGGGAATGACAGAAAAATAAACAGCAGTCAGCGAAAGAGCTGGGACAAATAAATCGTGGACCTTGGACTTGCCAATTAAAGCACCTTTGACTAAGCTACAGGACATTCTCTAATTCAGGGGTGGGCAAAATACGGCCCATGGGCTGGATGTGGCGCATGGGGCACCTCCAAAAAAAAAATAATTACCAGCCTATGGCTGCCCCTCTGAAAGCCAGAGGCAGGTGGGCTTTCAGAGGTAGTACGCATTGGACCAGGTGGGCTCTGTGCTTCCACCTCCATGGGGCTCCCAGCACTCCATTTGGGAGCCCCATGTGGAGGCACCGAGTGTGAGGGCATGCAACTGGACAGCTGATGAGTGGGGAGGAGAGTTCCTCCCTTCAGGAGGAGGGGGTGGGTGAGGGTGGGGTTTGTGGGTCATTGTGGCCCCTCCTCCTTCCACCATGGCTCACAGCAGGCAGTAGGCCCTTGGGGCACTCCTGGCCCACAGCAGGCAGAGCCCCCCAGCACTGCACAGCTCCAGCTGAATCTCAGGAGCTACAGGTGGTGGTGTGGAGCCAACCCAACCTGCTGGCCCACACCTTCAAACCAAACCAGGATGGCTCAATGCCAGCACATGGGCTTCCAGCCCTCTAATGGAGAGCCACACATGGAGGCACAGAGCCTGCCTGGTCTGAGCCACAAGAGGTGGGGCTTCTGGTTCCAAGATGGCAGTCAGGGGGCAGAGCATCTGTCAAGGGTCAGGGCTACCCTTGCAATCCTCGACAGGTCACCAAAACTCATTAAGCTGCCTGCCAGCCGAAATAATTGCCCACCCATGCTCTAATTGTATGAAAGCTGAAGCTTTTTATGTCACAGCAAAACTTCCCACAACACAAGCTAAAACCATGCGATTCATAAAGTAGAGTATACCTGTGGATTAGGATAGCCAAGACCAGGGGTGTCAAATGTAAGGACTGCAGAGCCACGTCATCTAGCCCATAGAACTTGTAGAGGGGACAGAAATTCAGGGGTGAGGTGAGTGGGGGCAGGAGAGTGTCAGTGCCAGGGGTAAGTGACAGCTGTAGTAACCTCCACCATTGCTTCCCACTGTCACTCTCCCTGCACCAACACATCTGGGTTCAGCCACGATGACCACAAGCATTTCACATTCGTGGCCTCATGTACAATGCATAGATCCTCCCAAAGCCAAGTAGGTCTTTCTAAATCAGAATGAATTAAGAGCAGATCCTTCAGGCATTCTAGCCATTTATTTATAGAAATTACAGTTGCCTTTTATTAATTCTGAACACACTTACAGGGAAAATAGCAATGACACCAGGTATTACTTCCATGGATTATGCAACTAACAATATTTCTTCTAAGTATTCAAATGTTCCTTAACATTACATACAATATGTATAAACCCCATGAGCTGGGTGGATAAAAAACATCCGGCACATTGAACCAAATCTTTCATTTATGGCAATCC
>NW_017728998.1:32414017-32416336 GCF_001723915.1 Gavialis gangeticus | reverse complement strand
GGGAAAATAGCAATGACACCAGGTATTACTTCCATGGATTATGCAACTAACAATATTTCTTCTAAGTATTCAAATGTTCCTTAACATTACATACAATATGTATAAACCCCATGAGCTGGGTGGATAAAAAACATCCGGCACATTGAACCAAATCTTTCATTTATGGCAATCCAAGCCAGTAGAAAAGGCTGAGTTGGCATAAATGAAAACAAAATTTGTCCCCATTCCACTTTATTTCAGGCATAAAGGGCTATTAGGAGGTAATAATGCTTGGTTACTATGCTGACATGCTCATAGGCTAAAGTGATGAGTGTCACAGAAAAAGAGGACTATATCTTAATCATACAAACTGTTCAAATTGATATGAGCTATACACATGCATCTAAGGATAGTATTTGGCCCATAAAATGGAAAATTAGAATCAACTATAACCACAGCACAAATGGCTACAATTTGTCAGGTCCAAACACAAGAAAGCAAATGGAAATGACAGAGCCAGAATGCTTCAACTTCAAAGAGTATCTGTGATAAACATCAAAACGTTTACAGAAATTATATTTTAAAAAATCCTTGAAGAAAAGTAACGGAGAAATATAAACCTGTTAAGATAATTAACTCTGCCAGTGAAGCAGGGGTAATATACAGTACAAAAAATGATTAGTTAAAAAGTGATCTGTTACATGGATTATCTTCCCGCATATGGAGCCTAAGTGCCTTCTAATTAACAAATACCCTCTCCTTTACAAATGCCCATAAGAGGAACAGATTTCCTGCTTTGCAGAGCAAAGAATTAATCATGTGCACAAATCCAGCAACTTACTTTGCCAGCTACATTAACCACTGATTTTACCTTGATGGTACCAGCCTGAATGCCACCATTCTAATGCAAAATAAAGAGATATACAAAGCTTGTGGTATATGAAATACATGAGTAATTGAGAAAATCTGTACTCTTGTGAACAGCCCTCATTGCTGCATGAAGCAAAATGGAACCAGAACGTTCTCCTGGTTCTCAGGAGAGTGCTCTGCTGAACTTTATGCAACTAAAACAGCTGAGGTACTGGCACATAATGCTGAACCACACCTTACAATTTCCATTGGAAGTTTTGAAGTGGGTCATGAAACACATGGCTGGAAAATGCAATAGAATCATTATTTTCCAGTTACCGCCCCATGACTTCCAACTGGGGAGATGGACAGGAGCTAGCAGTGATAATGAAATGACTGCAGATTTCATTAACAGACAGAACTAGACAGCCCATTGAGTCTTTTTTGTGAAAAGGAGGCAGATGCTCAAACTGGAGAATGAACGAAAGTGAACATCAACCTGACTTTTCCATTCCATTGAGATTTCCTTAAGGGTAGCATGCCAGAGACTAACAGGCTAACTTTACCCTTCTAAACTCAAATTTGTCTGTAATTAATTAGAAGTACTTTAAAATAAAGTTCACAACCTTGAAACTAAAACAACAAATCAGGGGTTTTCAACCTTTTTTAAGTGTACCTGCAGCGGCCAGAGGCAGAGCTGGGGGGTGTGAACAGCCAGATGTGGAACAGGAGTGGGGAGTGGCCGTGGCCGCATGCGGAGCAGCAGCAACAGCAGCACATGGTGGTGAGAGCTTCCCCCCCTTACCCCCACTCCTGGGCAACACCTGTGTGACTCACAGATGGGAGCCGCAGCTCTGTCTCCGCCCTGCTCCGGGGAGGCAGTGGCCCAGGGTGGTGGCGCTCTGTCCCCACCTGCTCCCATGTACCCCCTAAGACCTTCCCATAAACAATGGAAGTTCAAGCAAACCCGTTCTCAAGAAGACAAACGGGAATACTTTTGTGACACTTACACAAACTCTCTCCATCTTAATCTGTTTGGGGATCTGGAACCTGGAGCAAACTTTTATAACCAGCTGCTCTTTCCTCTGGGATGACACAGGACAAAGAATTTCACCCAGTAACCTTGCAACGCGGTACTTATTGTTTGGTAAAAGTCTGTGTGAACACAATCCAAACCAATAATGGTGGGACTAAGGCATATCTCTTCAGAAAGGCTTCCAGTCTTGACTTCAGGATTCCACACGCGCACATGCACACACAAAACTATGCTGGCTGAATAAAACAAGGGTTCTTACCCTCCAGTGTGTGGGCCAAACACGGCCTGCAGAGCCATCGCATGTGGCCCACAGTACTCGCCACAGGTCAGGAAATTTAGCGGTGGGGGAGCAGTAGCCATTGATACAGCTACCCTCCCCCCTGCCAAATTCTCAAACCCCAAACCCTGCACAACTCCCCCATCTCTCACAGGGCTCAGTTGGCACAACACCCCTT
>NW_017728998.1:32400007-32411387 GCF_001723915.1 Gavialis gangeticus | reverse complement strand
CCCCATCTCTCACAGGGCTCAGTTGGCACAACACCCCTTTCCCTCCCCCACCCCCCAGGACCAGTTTGATCGGAGACCAGGCTCCCATTCCCTCCACATCTGAATCTAGGCTGGGCCACACCCCCTTCCCCTGCAGGGCCCAGTTGGGGCTAGGCCACGCCATTCCCACCCCCCACACCAGCTACAACGCCTTCCTCTGCAGGGCCAGGCTGCACCCTGCATCCTGCTGTGCGACTGGATGCTGCTCACTGTGCTCACCAGGGTGCCAGATCAGGACCACCAGCCCACCAATGGACTGGGCACTACCCATCCAGCCCACCAGGGAAAAAAATTTGAACACCACTGGTATAAAACAAATGGGTCTGATTTTGCCTTTCCTTTGTGTAAATGAGAAGTATCCAAAAGTCAACGGAGTTGCACCAAAGTTGATCTATATCAGACAAGTGACCAGCAATTCATACACCAGAAAAAAAAGTAATGCCAGTAGCAATCTGATTTCCTTCAAACATCTTCTTCCTCTGGAATTAAACTGGGATACGTAGAGGATTCAACATATCATTTATTGTCTCTCACTCAGTCTGCTAATGCTATGTATGTATATAGCCCTCAAAACCAAAATGCCCACTACTTTCATAAACAAAAGGCCCTTCAAAATAAAGACTATTTTACCTTAGAGATGTCTAGGAGTTACTTGTGCACTCTCTCTCTCTCTCCGTTTTCAAGACATCTCTGGACACAGAATGATTGATTTTGTCCACTAAGAACTCTGCATGTCAGTCTATCAGACATCCCAGCCTTTCTAGTATGTGCCATTCAGCTTTGCTGCACAGACCACTGAGACTTCAAACCCCTCTTTTAAGAAAGTTTTTCTCCATGGTACCATGGCTCTCCTCTTTCTTGTGGAAAGGGGGCTCAGATCTGAGAAGAAAGGAATTTGCTGGGAATTTCCTGTTCTTCTGCAGCTTTCAATATTTTGCCTTTTTCTTCAAATCTGATCATTTTAATATCACTGTTCTGCCAGATGCATCATTTTCCTTCTTGTAATGGTTTCTTTTACTTTTCCTACATAAGACTGATCGTATTTCTTATTTAAATGCAGCATTTTCACCAACCAGTTTTCTAGAAAGGCATTCAAGTTTCCTTTTCAACATTTTCTTAATATCTAGTAGCCCGAGATGCACACAGGTTTGCTTTTCCAAAATTTGTAGCTAATATAAGAGACTTACTAACCATTAAAAAAGGTTCAGAGTGAGGTTAAAATATTTATAAAGACTCACTACTATGATTTTATAAGTCCTTTCCCATTAGTCTTACTTGTTTTTATTATTATTGTTATTTGCATTTCAATAGCACCTGCAGGCTCCAACTGAGATCATGATTCAGTGTAGCACACACATTCAAAACACATATTAAAGGTAGTGGCTGCCAAGAAGACCTTAAAAGTGTAAAGAGAAAATTGATGTATGAAAACCTGAGCAACAGATGAACAACTGAGGCACAGAGATGTGACTTGTCCAATGCCACAAAAGAAGTCTATGACAGACCTGGGAAATAAAGCCGTCTCCTGAGGAACAAATCTAGCATCTTGCACAAGGCCATACTTGCTACCATTCATGTTGCTTTGTTTTACAGGTCATTATGATTCTTTCCAAGTAATTTCTATTCTTCTGATTGTCCCAGAACAGTGTATAGCCCCCCCATCCTTGTCTTTATGGCCTCCAAGGCCTGGCTTCTGCATGCCAAAATTCAGGTTCCTTTAAGCAAGTAAACAATGCTTGTTGGAATGCATACTCCCAGTATCAGCACATCAACACCCAAAGGCAAAATATTGGACGGGCTACAAAATGACAGTCCATGGAATTTGATATGAAATATTAAACCAAGAAAACACATGCTATAAAGAAAAAAAAATGTTCCTTCTTAGCAAGGATGAGATATTATTTTCCACAAAAATATATTTACTGATACATGTCTTATATAAAAAATCTCCACGAACCACAGCCTGGAGCATATAATGGTTTATGCAACAAATACTTGTGAGATGCCTTCTTAAAAAGTTAAACCCCCTGGAGGACTTGTGAATCTTTTAGTTGTAATGTACCCCTGGAGGATTTTATTTTGTACCCGCCTAGCCCGAAGTTAAGAGTACTTTCTGAACATGTTTGCTTTACCTGAAGCTAAAATCTGGGTTACTTGGGGGAGGGCAATGGAGAGTGTAATAAATCTTACAATGTACTTTTTGGCAAGAAAACTACTTACTGGTGTCATGAAGAAACAACTTTACTGCTCTCTAAAGAAATATTGGTTTCAGAAGTTACTATTGTATTTAAGACATGGAGCTGCATTAAAACAAGCTGTGAAAAGTATTGGGGTTATACTTTTAAAGTATATATATATATATATATATATTTTAAAATTCTGAAATGGAACCTGACAAAGAAAAAGTAAAATGTTTCTGAGGCTTCCATAAATTCTGAGAAGAGGAAGTTTAAAACCTGGGTGTTCTGTTTCTTAAGTCATGTTCCACAGGGAAATAGGTTGGCTTTATGCATATACTTTTACTATTCAAACTTTAGTACTTTTCTAACTTCTATTTTCACAGAATTTAAAAATATATAGACAGTGGCTTAATGAGTGCTAAAACTTCACAGCTTTTCTAAAATGCGAGTGCGCTTGCTTTGAGGCTATCATCTAGGGTATGCTGTTTTATTCACATCTGGGCAACCGCCCTTCACTGCTGACCCACTCCACTGTTATTCTCTTCCCAAAGCAGTATCTATGCATACATGAGTTAATTAACTCAGACGAGATTAAATAAGGCCACCAGCAGCACAAAACTATGCTCTCATTTTGCCTATAAGTCTCAGAAAACACTAGTTGGGAGGCCAAGTATCTACAAGTAAACAGAAAACTAAAACCAAACACACACACAGCATCTCAGAATCAAGTGAATTTAGACCTCTGTGTGGAGGCAGACTGTGGGGCTGGGGAAATGAATATCCTAATTATCCACAAAAGACAAATGGTGTAGACCAGTGATGCTCAACCTATGCTATCCTGCGGGCCAGATGAGTGGTACAGGGCCTGTCTGTAGGCTGAATACTGCGGGCAGGGTCAGGCCATGGGCTTGATCTGATGTGCGGTCAGCAGGCTGGATATGGTCACAGAGAGACCCCACACAACAGCTTGCCCCTGCCTACCGCCATGATGTGGTGCACGGGGCCACATCATTTGGCCCACAGGACTCTCCATGAGTCTGTAAATTTGGCAGCAGGGGAGCAGTAGGATCTTGCCACTGCTGCCCTGCCGCCTAATTTCTGGACCCATAGGGAGCCCCATGGGCCAGATGACACGCCTCCATGGGTCATAGGTTGAGCCCATGGGCCATAGGCTGAGCATCACAGGTGTAGTTATGACAAGGATATTGTCTCCCACATTTCCTAGCAGGTGCCCCCATCCTATTCTTGAGGGACTGCAAGTGTTGAGAAAACAAGGTGAAGCCAAAGTCTCGGCATTCATCCACTTTTTTGCTGAAAGTATACGATTAAACCGTGGGGCGTTCGACTTGCTTGCCTTTCACACATCACATTTTTCCCCAGGCACAAATGTGTAAGATACAACCTGGGCCAAATGGCTCTACAAAATGCTACCTAAATATGGATCTGGAATAACATGACTGATTTATATTGAACTACACCAGCTTCATATCTTTTTAACAGAGCAGAATCTGCACCAGCGGGGTAGTATTTAAAATGCAGCCACTTCTAAGGGGGAATGCAGTGGTTGTTTAGCAGTGCTGCACAGAAGCATTTTTCTCTTCAGAGGCACAGGGTATAAATTCTATACAGGGTGTTTACAAATATCTATATATTTCACCTAGAAAAGATTTTATATTGTTGCAAATTTGGTGTTTAAGAGCGGTTGCATTCTTCCCGTCACCATCACCCTGTTATGCCATCTGCTGAGAAAAACAAAATCGGGAAGCAACCTGGCTCACATTTTGTCACAGTGCTTAGTGGACACTCAAGGTATTTTGAAGAGTTTCATCAACTGCTCCAAAATATGTAGCTGGCTAACGTATCCAAATGCTAAAGTCTCTCACTGACTGCTAGAATGTGAAATGAACAAAATGACAGATTTTTATAGCTTCAGAATCCAAACTAAAGTTTAATGAGAACTGTAATGGAATTGTCTCAGCTCTGCAAGTTACAATTAATATTAAATGTCATGATGTTACTGAGACAAAAAGCCTATTTCTTTTGATAGTGACACTGATTTATCTCAAAGTATCCTGGGAGGGAGAAGCTGAAGTATCACAAGAGAAAATGGCTTAGATCTTGCCTTCCACATGACAAAAAGAATTTACTAGTCCTCAGTTTTTAAGTGCATTACATTAGCTTTCAAAGTTAAAAAGAGGGATTAAAAAGAAACAGCACTGAGTAAAACAAGAAAATACCAGACATACTGGATTTCAAACAAAGTCCAGTTTTCTCTCTTAATTATTAAGAAAGCATGCTGCCAAACGCACCAAACATTATGACAACAAAAATCAGATCCAACTTTGTAAAAAAATGTTTACCAGAGAGGTTTAAGCTGCAGGCTCATTTTGTAAACTTGGAAGCAATTCCAACACTAAAGCTATACATCTCCAAGGAACAAGATAAACTTTGACTCACTCACATTTTTTATAACAAAAACAACAACAAAACCCCAAACAGATCAACAGACTTCATCCAAAAGACTTTAAAGGTTTTTAATCGCAACAAGACTGTAATAATGACTTGTTCTTATCAGGGAAATTTCCGCTAATAAGCGCAAACAAAGCTTTTGGCAGAGGAATGTTATAACCCTTGTATGTCAGTAGAGAGAAGAGGAAAACAGGGCTGGATCTCAAAGGGTCAAAACGATTGCTTGTTCCATATGACAAAGAACACATTTTGCCAATTTTAAGAAGAGTCTTGTAGGACAAAGGCTTCATCCCTTTCCATATCATCTCTAGTTTCCATGGTTTTCATGTGGAAATTAAAGCCAAATGCCATCTAAGAATGCAAGGCTTAAATTTCCTGGCTTGAAGTATGTGGGGGGAAGGAAGGAGGGGCAGGAAGGGACTAGACAAATACATTTAAAGAAACAGGCATAACTAGCATTTTTACTCTACTTAATTTTTTTAAATGGCTCTGGAGGATTAGATGGCTCAGAAGATTAGTAAGGGAAACAGTCTTTCATTTACAGATTGCAGTTTCAATTCCAGACCATGACTGAGGTGTACTAGCTGAGCAATGTGATGGAGACTGCACCTGTTTTATGGATCACTAAAGAAACGTACTCTTCAGCCTTGTTAAACGCAAAATTACATTTCAAGTAATTCATGAAATTAAAGTGAAGATTAAATGATATTTTTGCACTAGTTACTAATTAGCTCCAGCAAAAGCATATACATCTGGTGTTCTTACATTACATAAATCACTATTACATCATAATAAAATAAATACATTACTTTTAAACAGTTTCCAACCTATTTCATGCTTCTGATGAGAAGCTACATCACTTTACCCTCTGACATGACTATGGATTGCAGAACAAAAAATTAAAGAACTAGGACATTTTACTAGAGGAGCCCAAGCAAAGTGCTTAAGACTAGATCCACAAAAAGATTATGCCCCACCTATCTCCCACCTAAGAGGCTTAAGTCAAAATTTGCAGCCCCCATTTAACACCCCCATCCCCCCCCCACACACACACAAAGGGGAATATACATAGGGAAGGAAAGAAACACAGGGTGGGAGATCTCAAAAACATTCAAACCCTAACTCTGCACCCCGTGAAATCAAGCTTAGGGAACACAGTTTGAGACAGTGCCGCATATTTTTAAAGCCTTATGCTTAGTTTTTACTCTGAGGTATTTTCAGTAAGTACTGAATCCTTAAGCCTCTCCATGGAGGCACAAGGTTTGAAACACAGCTGAAATAAATTTTCTGTTGAGTAAGGAAAATGGGATTTTTTTAAATTTAAAGTGGTTATACGTATTTTCCCCTAGAAATGTTACATTTTCCATTGTGCTTTCCTGAGAGCTCTCTCACTGAGGCTATAAGTAGTCATCTTTAGAGTGGGATCAGCTGTGCCAGGATGTGTCCTGCCACAGTTAATCTACTTTACTGGCATCTAGAGAGGTCACCAGGACCACTGTGCTGCAGGGTCAGGCCCCTGCCAATCCCAGGGCTTCAGGGACCCAATCTTGTGGGACAATGGCCCTGGGTGCCACACCCCAACTCAGGTTGCTGCAGTGAAATACATGGTGGGAATCCCCTTCGAGGGAATTCCCATGCAATGCGACAAGCCAACAGGCATCCTCCTATTTAAGGCATCACAAACTGTGACTACCTTTGGTCATGTCAACATTTTGGGGCACTTGGAGCATGACAAGGAGTTAAGAACATCTGTTTGCTCTCAACCTGTGCCACCGTAAAATAATTTATGGCATCACAAAGATGACATCTTTTATACCCTAAGGAAGAGATCACACAGTCCCAATTCTGTTTAGAAGGATGCCAAAAATTCCCCCTCCCCCTCCCCCTTCTCTGAGGTCACTCTTAGAGGGTTCTGAATAAGTGAATTTGTCAGATCATTGTACAAACTTAAACATATACGTGTGTATGGTTGTCTGCTTAGAGATTTTTAATTGACCAACCATCTTACAACAACTATGGCAATTAGCAGTAAGTGGGATAAAATTGTATTTGTCCTCTTAAATGACTGGATAAATAGCCTTTTGCATGTCTCAACCTGTCTTTCACAGCTGCATCAATTCATCACACAACATCCTATTCAATCAAAATATTTCTGTAGAACTTAATAACTATATCTACAGCACCTTCTCTGAAATTCAGAGGCCTTGGAAATTAAAATATGGCAAGAGCAGAATTTATGACAACTTCATGAAGTAATGTCTTACTTTGCCTCCTAAGGTCCTGATAAATTTACTGCTAGCTCTACGCCATAATGAACTTTAAAAAAAAAAAATTATTTGTTTTCACACTAAAACAATGTCCACCCACGAGAAATTAGCTTTCAGCCACAGTGGCTGCTGAACTGTTCCGTTTAACCAGAATAAAAGTCAACAAAGATCAAATCTGTTAACAGCTTCAAGCTCTTTGCAACACTACCCATAAGCAATGCACAAATATGATACTGCAAGATAGCTTGTCATCACCCTTTTCTTGCCCTGCCTAATGCATATTTTCTCCACAAAATTATCTCTTCTCATTAACGGCATTATGGTTCCCTTCCAGAAATTTGCATGTTAATAATCCAGTATTTTCTTCCTAATATATTACAGGAGTTAGAATGAATACATCAGTGCACAACAATTCTATTTATGATTTGAAAAGAACTTCTGTGTTGTATTTCAGGGATAAAAAAATTAAATTGAGGTTCACTATTTCAAGGACAATATTTTACTCCTTAAAAAGCTACGTACCACTACTAACATATACCACAACTAACTTTGCTTTGTATCATTTGCAAGTAACATGCCTGAAAAGGACCAGAATTTCCACTCTGAATCTTAAAATGTATAAGATATGCAGCAAAGAGCTAGTCTTACTCCCTCGACCAAAGATCCATACATTTTACCTTTTCAGAAGGCACTTTAACTGCATAGGACTACTGCAAAGACTTTTTCCATTAGATTTCCTGTCCTGTGTGTTTTGTGGGGTTTGCTTCCATTTACAAAACTTCCAAACACTTCAGCTTCTCTTGAAAGACCATTTCAAAGCCAAAAAGATGAATAGTTTCTCCTGATGTATTCAACTTATTTTTTCTCAATTTTGTTCCATCACTCCTAGATACACATCTCTGTAGCCATAAAAAAATCTTATTCCCATATTCAGATAGCCACAAACTACATCCTCCCCAAGTCACTGCTTAGGCAGCATCTAGAGACTTTGTTTGGAACAGATATTCCAGGGCAACTCCCCATGTGGACATTCTGCTTGAAATAAAGGGGGTTTTATTTCAGAGCAAGGTATCCAGAAAGCAAGCTATTTTTGAATAACTATTGCTATAGATTTCTCCATAACAACATTTTTCCTTTTACCAAAATTCTTCCTCTTTCCTTAATTCTGCCAGCCACCTAATTGTTTCTATTGATTTTTTCTTTTACTTTTTCTGTAATTCTTCTGAAAATAAACTTTCCAGAATCAGACACCATATTCCAGTATAGCAGAGGGAATTGCATGCCTGTTCTGTGACATGATCTGACTATGCAACTAAAAACATGATTTATCATGTGATCGATCCCTGTATGATCATCCACATATCATATTTAATTTGTTGCCTTATATCATCACTCCCATGGCTGCTTTTCAATAGCTCAAGCATTTTCAACATACACAAGCCCGTTATTTGAAAATCACCTTTCTCCACAAATCTAAAAAACTAGAAGACAAGGGCACTTTTAATTCCAGTGAAGAACAGGAGAGAGAGAGAGAGAGAGAGAGAGAGAGTATACATGCTGTAGATGCAGGCTAGTTTCTGAAGAACAGATGCTCTGCAATGCTCCAAAAAGAACAGCAAGTGACAGCTTCACAAGGACCATATACTAGATTCACTGAAGTCGTCAACTGACTTTCAACTAGAGCCCTACCGAGGGTTTCAGAAAGTCAGTAAGAGGAACAAAGATTTCTTTAAAGGTCACATTCAAATACCTCTAAACAAGCAATTATTTTCAATACAGCTTAATCCTGAAGGCTTTGATGTCAACTGGAACTTTGCCTGAGACAGGGTTTCAGGACTTGGCCCACTAGCTTGTTTGCACAGTGGTCCAGGAATTATGTAAGCAGATTAAGTTTATGACTAAGTGCCAAGTATTAAAGAACCCATTTACACTGGTTTCTACAACTGATCCATCTTGTAAAGCTCACCATTACACAATTATTGAAAGCCAATGTCCAACTCTGCAAAATCCAGTTCTAAAATCCCCTTTTGAAAACAGACACCATCAAATGCCTGCCAATGGCATTTGCCATCATCACAAAACCCTAGCACATGTTCACACATTATCAGTCTCTGCTCAAGTCTAGTCCAATACTACACAGATATGGATACAATGGATGTCCCATGATGGAGGCTGCTTAATATGTGGCCAAATGTTCCTGTTTCAGACCCAAACAAGAAATATAAAACCTGACAACTTATCTCCACCGCTCCCACACTAACTACACCCAACAACAGAACCATCACCCTTCCTGGATCTTACACTCGCACCTCCAAAAATGTAATACCTCTCATCCAGTGCACTAAATGCCCTGATAGAAAATATGTAGGAAAAACCAAACAAGTGTGTATCAGAATGAACACACACCAAAAATCTATCAAAAACACAAATACCCAATTACCTATGGTTGCACACTTCTCACAAGACAACCACCCTGTCCCCAATCTCAGTTTTAATCCTCAAAGGGAATTTACAAAACATCTTTCACAGACAAGCCTATGAATTTCACTTCATCAATCTACTGAATCCAAAAATTCATGGACAAAATATAGACATGGGATTTATGGCACATTATAACCTGCCTACCATCTGGTAACCTCTCTAAAATTTAGTAGCTATCACTAGGTCACCATTTCCGTTCCCCCCGCAGCCCCAACCAGTCTCTCAATCACTGTCTCTCATGGCTTCTGATCTTCACGGCCACACATTTGCATTTTCACTGACCTGTATTCTTATATACTGGCTTCTATCCCATCCAGGAGAGCACAAAACAACTACAGACACTCCCTCTCCCTGAAGAAGCATGTTGCATACCCAAAAGCTTGAAAAGAAGAATTTTTCCAAGTATTTTAGTTGGTCTAATAAAAGATAACAGATTTACCTAAAGAATCTTGTCTGCCTATGTCCTTAGATCAACACAACTACAACCAACAACCCTGTTTCAGACCAGCACATTCCTGTGTCACTCATTCAAGTATGAAGTTCCAGACTCCCAATACAAACCCTGTAAAATGTCCCCCAGAAAAAAAAAAAAAACTAGGATTTTTTTTAGTGTCTCTTCCTGGCTGGACTGAAACTTCACAGAAAGTTCCACTCAGCTGAAGAGGGCTCAAGACAAAGGAATGTGTCAGGTGATGCAGACTTCAGGAATCAAATCTCAATGTCACTACTTAGCACATTGAGCTTAACTAGCTAAAAATCAAACATTTGTTTTTTAGTTTAAGAGTCTTTTATAAAAACGACTATAAACATTTGAGCACAATGAGCTACAGAAACTGAAGTAACCACAAAAAAGCTTTCTTAAAATATTTAATGGCAGAAGAACATGCATCTTTTTTTCTATATGATCTACAACCAGACACAGTCTTACATTTTCCTCCACGGGATTTGAAGACAGAAGAAGCACAAGTTGATATAAACATTTACACTTTTCTTTTCTGGGACCGGGGCCCAGTCTTGCTATTTTTACTTGCCAGAGCACCCAATCAGCAGGCAAACAGAAGCAAGTGTCTGCAAGGGTACAATCCTGCAATCAAGGAGTATTTTCCAAAGTTAAGATGCTCTGGAAAAGCGAGACCTCTGCAGCGACCACCCTGCAATTCATGCCACCTGGATGAATTAAAAAAAAAACAAAAAAAACAAAAACAAAAAACTATAATCATATTACCTAGATATAATTTCCAACCAAAACCACAAGTAAGAAAAAGGTTTGGATCGAGTAAGAATTTAAATAGCTCATGACCCACCTCCATTTTTAATAGCTGGAAAATGCTTTTCAAACTTCCACAGAATTTGCTCTATGTGCAGGAAACGCATTTAATTTTATGCCTCTTGGGAACTGTTCTGTTTAACTGTGCAAGCCTTTGATTCAAAGTCTATAGACAGTGTTGCTTTAGCAGCAGTACAGAAATAAAAGACGTGTCCCCTTATTTGAGGTCTCCCTGCTCACAAGGCCATTTACCTTAATCCCTGTTAACTTTATTGAATACTATACCACACATGTCACTGGCTGTAAAGTCAGTCATCACTTTGTACGACTTTGGTAGGCCTGTGCAAATAGGGAAGTATTCGATTCAGATTTGGCCAATTCAGAGGACAGTGATTCAAATCACTGTCCCCATTCGACTCAGCCAAATCAGAATCGGTGCTGATTCGGAGATTCAGTTCAACCAGGGAGAGGCAGGTTTTCCCAAGGCTCCTCCAGCTGTGATCACCTCTCCCTCAGCAGGGGGAGCCACGGGAGAAGCTCTTATTGCTGCCCTGTCCAGCCCCATCCCCAACCTGCCCCAGCCTCCTGGCACTTAAAAACAAACAAAAAGCCCTGCATTCACCAGATGCAGCAGGGGCTCTGGGGCCTTCTGACAATGCCCCCCCCCCCAACATGGT
>NW_017728998.1:32398497-32399395 GCF_001723915.1 Gavialis gangeticus | reverse complement strand
TGGCAATTTAAAAATAAGAAAGAAAAAAAAAAGGCCCTCACTCACCGGCTGCAGCGGCAGGGATGAGGGCCTCTGGGTGCTTGTGGCAGAGCCCCACCACGCAGCACAGCACAGCACAGGACAGCACAGGGGAGCAGGCATTGTCCCCTGCCCCTGGAACCCATGTGGCAACTGCACCATGGAGTGGATGCAATGCAGCTCAGCAGGACACTGCCTGGGAGCTGGAGCCGCTGGTGCTTAGTGGTGCTGGGCTCCAGCTGACTGCTGGAGCCCCAGCTCCCAGAAAGTGAGCAGTGCCCTGCCGAGCCATGCTGCACAACACGCCGTGGGGCAGCTGCCGCATGGATGCCAGGCCGGGGGGGAGGCAATCCCCGCTGCCCCCCAATGCCCCAAGCTGTGCAGGGGAGCTCTGCCATGAGCACCCAGAGGCCTCAATCCCCACTGCTGCACCTGGTGAGTGCATGCCTTTTTTTCTTTTTTCTTTTTTAATTGCCAGGATGCTGGGGCCAGTCAGGGCAGTCATCAGGAGCAGGGCTGAGCAGGGGGGGAAGGTGGTGGAGAAGAGAAGTGAGGGAGCAGGGGTTGTGCAGGGGAGGCTTTGCCACATGGCTCCAGAACCCCCTCAGCTACTGCTACAGCTGGTGAGTGCAGGTTTTTTGTTTGTTTCTTTGGGGGTTTTTTGATTCCCAAACTGCTGGGGCCAGGCAGGGGTGATCAGAGAGTGGGGGCTGCGTGGCAGGGCTCTGCCGAGAGGTCCCACAGCCCCTGCTGAAGCTGGGGAGTGCAGGGCTTTTTTTTGCCTTTTTTAAATGCCGGGAGGCTGGGACTGAGCAAAGGATGGGGTGGGGCTGGGCTGGGCTGGGCTGGGCTGGGCAGGGCAGCCATGGGGACTTCTCCC
>NW_017728998.1:32392848-32398193 GCF_001723915.1 Gavialis gangeticus | reverse complement strand
AGAGGCAGGCACAGCTGGAAGAGCCACGGGAGAACCTGCAGCCACCTGGCTGTGCCTGCCTCCCCCCGACTGATCCAAATCTCCAAATCTTTTCCGAACTGATTCAGAGGCTATGGATTCAATTCAGACCTTAATCTCCTGATTTGATTCAGATTCAAAGATTTGACTGCCGAATTGGGTCTAATCTCCTCCAAATCAAATCGGCAACCGAAGCTTCGCACAGCCCTAGTCTTTGGCTTTTCTTTATTCAGAAACTTGAAATGGGCAATAAGGATTTACTACTGCTGAATAAGAGAATCAGGTGTTTAGACAATACGTGGACATGCATATAGAGGAATTCTTTATTGAGAAAAAACCTGGGTCTCACAAGATACATTCTACTTTGCCAAATGGCATGAGTTTATTACTTATTTCCCCTGTAAGTGCTATTGGCTACGTTGTGATTGCATACTCTCCCCTAGGCAAGGTGGCAGCTGATTGGTGCTACCCTTGAGTAGCCTGGGGTAAGGACCGTGACCTAGAGAGTTTCTCCACCGCCACAGGATGAGTGTACACTACACAAAGCCAATACCCATCACATTATGCATTGTCCAAAAAAAAAGTTATGATTCTGCAAATGAAGCATAACTTGGCTGCTCCCACACCACCCACGCCTGAAGAGAAGGAAGCAAGCAGTATCTCTGTAGAGCCTGTTCCTTCTCTACCACTCATAAGCCAGGTCAAAACCACATTCATACCTCCTTGCTGGCTTGTGTCACCATGCTACAACAGTTCCTGAATGATATGGCATGAAAAGCAATTGTACACCATGAGAACAGTTGTTAAAATGGAAATGTTTAACAGACCTAATTTTGAGATATTGAACAATTAGAAAAATAAACCTGCAGCTGAGGAAAAAAGAATTGGCTGGTGCTATGTGTCAGTGCTTGCTCTCTCGCGCTCTCACCTCTCTTAGAAACAGAAAAAAAAATAGGTGTGGTGCGTAAATTAACAACTACAATCCAGCCACACACTTGGCTTAATCCAAGAGTGTGGTCTCCAAAACCACACTCTTGGATTAAAATCATCCCCATAATTCAATATTCAGAACAGTTGTCTTTATTAACATATTTACCTCAAGACAATATTAACTATTTTATAGATAGAAATAATTTGTTTTAATTTTTTATTTTATATAAAGCAGTGGAGAGGGGGAAAAAGCAAGCTCTCAAGTCAAGATGAAAATATCGTTAAGACACACAAATGTACAGTAGAGTTTAGTGGTTTCTGGTATCAAATGGGACAAGTACTGTGTCTTGAACACTATAAATATAATTTTGGCCCATGTTATTTAAAGGAGTAAATGCCTTTTCAAGAAGAAAATGAAGTGATAAGTGCAAAAGAGCTTTGGAGTATCCATCGCTTGCTGCCACACACCATTCACAAGCAGACCCAGCAGTGACATTTCACTGTGTAATGCTCCAAGGAAGAGGGAGTAGGTGCTAATTAACCTGTAAACCTGCTCCACTTTGCGCTTGGGATAATACAAAAGCCCACCAGCACAGAAGGCATAGTTCACCCTCATTATAAGACTCACTATTACAAAGCCACCCAAACAAAAGGCTACTGCTTTGACTCACAACTCCACTTCAGTTCATTGTAAACATTTTGACATGCATTTCACAAACTTCACTGCTTCCAAGAATAACCTTACAGAGAAGGTCACTTTGTTTTTAAGTGAACACCGCAATGAGATTTTGCTCATCTCCCCATTAAGCTTAAGATTTGACCTTGAGCTGCTCTGAAATCACAGATGAAACAGTTAATGGAATGTTTTCTTCTCCCTTTATTTATGGCTGTGGAGCCCCTATCAGAAATGTCTTACCTTGTATTAACAGCATCAAAAGAGTAGCTTTCCTTTCTTTCTGTATTGTCTATTTACATTTATACACATCTAAAACAACAGGGAGAATGCTTACCCACACAATCCAGCCATCCTTGACATAATTTACATATGCAACTCTATTAATATTCTAAAACAACTAAAGTAGATCAGTACAATTCAACATCAAACCTACAAACAAGCCACCCTTCTCTTTAAACTCCCCTTACAATTTCCTTCTCTTCTAATCGTCTCTTATTGTAAAACTCCTGAGGGAGAGAAGATGGAAGTTTTGCTGCACACTCTGATGGTCAACAAATTCAGGCCTTTTTAGACCAAGGGAATCAAATTCTAAAATGGCTTTGTAGATGAAGCTCAAGACCATCATCATATGGATGTGTAATCGGATAGGTAACCAGGGCAAAGCACAGCACTGGGTGATATTTTCTCTCCGCTTTGTTCTGCCTTGCAGACAGGTCACAGAATACCACCTCAGCAGTCTTTCCTGGTAGCCCTTGTGGCCATGCTGATCTGTTTGTTAATAACTGCATCCAGTCAAGAGGCAATGAAAGCCTGGATCACCACAGTTCAGTTCCAGCGCAACTGAAGACAGCACAATCCCCTGCTTTGTAAAACAAAAAATTCTTAGGTAACTGCTGCTGAAGCCAAGGCAGCAGAACATCATTTTGTCAATCAGTGACGCAGACAATAGACTTCTGTCAATACCTTCCAATTCGTCATCTTTCCATCCATATCCTTATTTTCTCCAAAACTTGGGACATTCAAGAGACTCCACTGTGTGCTCTCAACCAGAAAAGGGACAATTTAGATATTTATTGGGATACTGGCAGCACCTTAGAACATGGGTTGTCAACCGGAGTTATGCGTACCCCCAGGAGTACTTGAGAAGGGCCTGGGGGGTATGCGCGGGTGGGCAGGGATGGAGCACTGCCACGCGTGATCTCGTGCTGCTCGCTCTGTGTCCGGCCGCATGCCCCCGGTCCATGACCAGGGGTACACTGACCCAAAAAGGTTGAAAAACCCTGCCTTAGAACATAGCATCATATAATTCTCCATAACGACAACATATGTAGAATAAAACTGTTGACAGGAATGCAGACTGAGCCCTTCAAGAGGACAAGCAGCTGCAAGTAATCACTCTCTAGGATCTTTTGAGAGAAGTGGGCAGAGACCTTTTTAATCAGTAAGGGAAACAGTAGAAACACATAATGCCATTCAAAAAGCATAAGAAATTCTCTCTCAAAGCCACCATGAAACAAGGCTGGGCCCCGTTACTATGGGTGTGGAGGAGACCAAATGGCCCCACACCCTGGAAACATTCCCCTCCCCACTGTCTACTTCCCAGCTCACCGCATCCCCAGACCTGGATCCCCCGCCTCTGGTAAGTCACTCTAGGTGTGGGGTGGCATGGGGACTCACCGCCAAGCACAGTAGATAGTGGGAAGGGGAAAGTTCCCAGGGTACAGGGCCATTTGGGCTCCTCCGCACCCATAGTAACAGGGCCTGACTCTGTTCACACCGCCATTCAAAAAGCATAAAAAAATTCTCTGTGTTACCAGATCTATCGTGCTGCCATTTTCTGGCCTGAAAATTGCCTGGAAAGGATCTAGGACACAAATAAATCATTCAGTTTGCCTACTACTACCTTTTTATATAACCTGTTCCAAAATCTGTTAGCAACAGTTGGATAAGATTAAGGATATCAACTGATGCTTTCTTGAGCAAAAGCTGTACCTCTGAATGTTTTAAAAGTTAATAGTAGCATTCCCATCCCAAAAGCAAACAGCGGCCACAAGGTGAGAGAGTCAGCTCATATGTGGCATGTATTCTTGCCTTCCATTTCTAAAATGGATCTGAGTTCATTTTAAAGCAGGGCAATAAGATAACCCTGCTCAGTGAGCCAACAATGCTCTGCTGCTTACTTCTGCAAGTATATCATTATATATGGCAAACAGTTCAGAATAAGATGTCTTTGCTGTCTTGGACTGGATAAAAGGAGTCTGGAGAAGCTAGAGACCTTTTCCAAGAGTTATACTAGAGCAGGGATGACCAAACTTTATACCCTTTCTAGTCACAAATCACAATTTGGAGATGGTCAGAAGATGCACGAAATAAGATTTTTTGTTAGAAACTCCAGCATCAGGTCAAATAATTTGTCATTAACTGACTTTCTTGAGAAGCCTCATTTAAACTGCCCAGAAGCTGCATGTGGTTCATAAGCCACAGTTAGCCCTCTACCAGACCTTACTTCACGAAGCCCCTATGCAACCAGTACTCCACAGAGACTAGGCAGATCTAGGAGTCATTTCTGATGAAGATTGAAAGATTCCACTCCTCCAGTGGTACTTTTATTGGCATTAGCTTAGTAATACATCAAAACACAGTCCAGACTGTGTTCAAAGCAGTTTACAAGTCCAAAAAAGTAAAAAGGTAGGCAAGTATTTCCCATTCTATAGACTGGGAAGTAGAGACAAAATGGCAGTTTCACAGTTCTCCGACTTTCAGTGAGAGATGGATGCCCAACTCCCTTGGACCTTTGTCATTTCATGTCTCACTTCTTTGTGAAAGGACCTGCAACAAGCAAGTAGCAGAGTGCAGGTTCACACCTAATCCATTATACCATTTGCCCTCCCACAAACAAGTGCTGTAGTATATACCATATTTACCCAAATCCGAGACGGCTCTGAGTTTAAGACAAATAATTAGATCTGATATATGGAAAAACGTATACATTTGTTATAATTTTCCATGTACAGAATCTAATTCTTTAAGGAAAACTTTTCGGGTTCCAAATCAAATTAGCCAAATCCATGATTCTTCCAAGAACCCCATGTGGCCCTACTACCAGCAAGCATCCTCCAACCCCCGCCTGGGGCTTCAGATGCTTCCAAATCATGTGACAGCCATCCTACATGCAGACCCAAGCCCGGAGGCTGGCGGTTCAGATGCCCCCGAGTTTCACTTGCCCTCAGCCATATGACAGCAGGAGCAAGCTAGGGAGGAGTTTGCCATTTCCATAAAGCCAAGTTTTTCCCACTGAAAATAGAAGTGGGAGGCATACATTATCTCAGTCAAGGTAATACCCCACCAAGAAAGTGGTTTTCCCCTACAAGTAGGAAAACTGCCTTAGCAGTCATGGTATTTCCCTTGCCACATAACCAAATTCCCCCCCAACTGCTGCAGCTGGGCAAACAGCAGCAAGGAGGCAAGCTGCTCCCCCCACCTGTCCCCCCACCCTTATGTACCAGTCTGTCCCCTCAGTCCCTGTGTACCCCTTTTCTCATTCTCCCTCTTTTTTAATGACCCACTTCTCTGTATGCCTATGTATATGCATGCGTACGTATGTCTCTCCCAAACTCTGCAAAAGCCAGGATTCCTAAAGGACTAATTGTATTCATTCATTTTCTCAGCCCAGCATGAAGCTGGTAGATTGCTGGGATCATAGCAACAGGGAAGAAAAAGG
>NW_017728998.1:32388084-32392838 GCF_001723915.1 Gavialis gangeticus | reverse complement strand
CGTCCCCCCCACCATATGCCTGCCCCCTAGCACCTGGGCCTCCTTGTGCCTCCCCTGCTGCTGCTTGTTCCTCCCCACTGCCTTTCCCCCCAGCCTCCACCTCTGGTCCTTCCTCATTGCTTACATCGCCCCCACCTCCCTTGCCATTTACCCTCCGCAGCTCTAACCTTGCTCTGACCTAGGGGCATGGAGCATATGGTCATTCTGGCCCCTGCCCGGCCACCCAGCAGAGGGGGTGGTAGTGGCAGCTCTGGTCCCAAGAGCTGTCACTGCCACAAACACTGCTCGTGGCAAGGGGGGAAAGGGGTACAGAGGCTGTGGCAAGCAGATGGCTAATGCGGCCCTGACCTGAGTTGGGGCTAGAACTGCAGCATCTGCCTGTCCCTCTTCCCAGCTTGTACTTGAATCCAGGATGAATCCTCTTGGATTCAAGTAAATCCGGTATTATTACCACAGGAAAACCTAACTTTAAGGTTGGAAATTGAAGCACAAAGCAGTAAAGCAATTCCTAGATAAAACACCCTGATCAACTGTATTACAGGCCACTGTTTTTATACACACCAGAGATCTAGCACCCTACCTTCATGTTCACCGTCTTTTTTCAGGCATAGCATTCCAACCCTTGCTACGACCAATAGTCCTTACCTCTCTTCCCCAACCTAGCTTCTTCACCCAGGTAACGGGATTGCTGCTTGTTCGTTTTTGCTTGATGCACTTACTATAACACAGGCAGAGACTGCCTGAGATTGAAGGGAGAGTACACCCCATGCTGTGAAAATCTTCCAAAATATATTTTTCCCCTCCTGGTTTAAAAAGGCCCATATGATGATTTAGTATTACATATACAAGACATTTTTAAAGTAGGAAAAAGTATAATAATATAATAAGGTGGTAAAGAATACGGAGAAAAAAGAATCAATGAGTAAAAAAACCCTCTTTTTTTCCTAACATGCTCAACTCTAAAACTCCTTTATAAATTCTCTTTAAACTTTCAACAACAGAAAATTCACTATTCTGCTGACACTATTGGAAAAAAAAAAAAATCACCCTCTTTAAAAGAAAAAGATTGAAAGAGAGGAAACAGGGAATTGTAACAGAATATTTCCTGCTTCTTAAATCATAGCATCATTAGTGATGGTATAAAGTCCACTTGGCCTTATTAATTGTTTTGGTTTCAGAATGATTTTCTTTTCATTGATGATTGCCATAAACATCAGCCAATAACAAGCAAAACTGTAAAATACATTTCAGGGGAAAAGAGAAAAAAATCATACAAATGATTTAATGCAGACATGTGTACCAGCTTTCTGTAATAACACTGATTTCTGATATTGCTATTAATTTTTAATACTACCTTTAAATTCCATTGACTCAAATCGCTGAGGAATTCTTAAGTGCCTACAATCATCAATCAAACAAGGAACTCTTTCAGCTCCTCAGCCTTAGATCATGAAGTACAAAACTCCTAACTTCCATGTAGAAAGTATCTTTCAAATAAGGAGAGCATTTCCTAGAATAAAGATATTCTAATGCCAAACAGCAGCTTAGCTATTTTGCGGTAAGAAACTAAGAGACTAGAGACCTTCCTACAAAATATCAAAGCAGCAGCTGTGACTTGTGCTAGGAATTTATCCTGGCCACCTGCTTTAAAATGAACTCAAATAAATGTGTTTAGAGTGATAACCATAGGATGGCAGAACAGTACTGACCACTCTGCTTTAATGATAGATATTCTTTATAAGCCGTCTATGGTTACTATGGAATTTATAGGAGTAAATTACTACAGAATGTTTTTTAACCCACCAGCTTTTTAACAGAATCAACTGTTTTAAGAGCTGCATCAATATTGTAAAACAAGTAGTCACTTCAGTGAGTAATCCAGGGGCGGGCAATTATTTCAGGCAGAGGGCCACTTACTGAATTTTGGCAAACCATCGAGGGCCATATGACAGGCAGCCAGGGGCAGATAAATATTAATTTTCTAAATGTTTTAGGGGCCCCACAGGCTGGATAGAATGGCCTGGCGAGCCACATCCGGCCTGCAGGTCGCATTTTGCCCACCCCTGGATCACAATGCCCTTCATTACAACAGCTGAGCCTACACCATTCACCTGAAACCAGGGGTGCCAAAGATACGGCCTGTGGGCTCAATCTGGCCCATGGTGTCCTATGATCTGGCTTGCTGAGCTGTCATGGATCCTGGAATGGACCAGGATGCCACATGTGGCATGCTCAGACCCCACCTGCTGCATGTGGTATGTGAGTCCAGTCTGGCATGCACTACATGCAGCACATGGGGCCAGTGCAAGTGCTGTAAACAGCACACCAGAGCCAGTCTACAGTGCCTGCTGCAAGTAGCACATGTGGCTGGTTTGGGGAGTGCACTGCATGTGGCATACACATCAGATCACCCACATGCTGGACCTGGTATACAGGGCTGGTCTGTGGGTCTGATCCAGCCTGCAGATTGGGCCTGTGTCACACATCCATTCCACAAGGCAAGATGAGTTTGATACCCCTGATCTAAAAAGAGTGAGGATTACTAAAGAACCCAATCGTTGATCTTCAACTTCAAAATAAAGCCCTGGAGAGTGCAACTAAGAAAGCAGTGTTTGTTTCCATTTTCCCTTTTCTTTTGCTATAAATTACTATTCCTATTGATGTCTATTCTTGCAGTTAAAGAACAAAACAAAACAGATGCATCAGGTTAAGATGGAAACTGCCCACATGACATGTTTGTGTTTACATGCTTAAGAGCAAGTTTCATTTGAACACAGGTCAATGCCGCTTTAAGAAAACACCGCATACCAAAAATCACACATGGTTAGAACACACCATGAGCAGAGAGGAATTGTGGACTCAGTCTGTGAGGCACAGAGCCAGCCTGAGAAGCCCTTTGAAGTTAGAAAAACATCCTCTGGTCAGAGCACATTTGTGAAACCGTGGGACAGGCGCTTTAAACAACATTCACTCCGAGATCACCTGTGGTGTGCCGGTGGATTGGCGCCTGTATAACTTCAACAACATAACCCTTTATAGTCCACAAAACTTGCTCCCTCTAAAATGCATCATATCACTAGTATTCAGTCAAAAGCATTGCCCAGTGACCCCAGGCTCATGAAACTCTGAATAAAACATGTTTTCAGCAGATTCTAAAAGTGATACAAAGTTTGTGTAAACCCTGCTGTAAACAGAACTTCATTAATGTATGAAAGAAACAGCACTTTATCTAGATAAGGTGGCAGTGATCCAGAAGGACAGCAGCCCAGCAGCAGGGGCAAAAAAAATCCATGCTGCATAAAACCCTTGATATAGTTCATACTGCTAAACCCCTAGATAATCATGATTACATTTTGATTTGGCATTACCTTAACAAAAAATACAACCAAATCTCTGCTTGAATCTAGGCTACATATTTCTTTACTCCTCCTTGCAGCTAGAGCATCAACCCACGATCAGAAGAACCTCTCCCAAGCCCTTATTCAGCAAACCAAGTGCAGTGTACAGAGCCTGTGTTTGCACATATGGAAACCCCAACAAGTTTCACCACAGATCTGTGCTCAGATGTAAGGTTTTGCCCACATGGATCAACTTGCAGGGCTGGGGCCCTGGAGCAGTGGTTCCTTTTGAATGGTGGTACATTCCTATGCTCCACACACACACACATACACCATCAAAAGCTTTAGCTTTTTGGCACAAAATATGTCCTTAAGTGTGTATAAGCAGATCCCTTTCTAAACAGGGCATTTATAACTGGGAATTAAATCTGGCCTTCACCAAGTGGCTGGTTGATACTGAACATCAACATTTGAAAGACAACACTGCTTGCATTTCCAGTTGTTCTGGATATAAGCCAACTACCACCTTTGCGTAGAGCTCATGTCAGTGGAAGCTCCGATTGTACAGAAATGCTAGGGGTCTTCTTCATTTCTTATAGCGCACTTTCAGGAACATGAAAGCAACGTTTCTTTTGCCTATTTTGCTCATCTCCATTTGGCAAGCACTGCTTTCCCATTTTTCCCAGGAGAGGTGAAATTTGTGTTTTACATCCTTGCCTGGGTGCCAGTGTTATTAATATTAAACTGTCATCAGAAACAAGCATAGCATGCTGAACAGGACTGGAAAACAACTACCGCTGCACATCGTTCTGATTCTCACCAAGAACTGGAAGATGCCACTAGTTATGAATAAACTGTAGTGGCAGAGATGTACTTTGCCCATGCACTGTGTGTTGTGCGTACATAGACCAAGCGTTGGCAAAACTTGCCTTGCACCTGTCCTTATTAAGGGCTAAATAGTACCTTTTGGATAAGAGCATGTGGCAGGCCTGAGTTCAAAGGATAATCAGTATCATAAATTTGCCCTATGCCTGGTTTTAACCCTGTATTTCAGAAGCATCACTTTCAAGCAAATGAGAACACACAGAAACAACACAAAATCCAAAAAAGAGTCTGACCAAATTTCAATTCAAGTAATTATGTTTTGCCTTATTAAAATCCCACATGTAACCTGAACAGGATACCTCAGTCTTCCTAAACTGCTGCGTTTACCATCTGCTACTACCCAGCTGTCACATTTCATTCTAGGAGGGGCTTCATTTCAATACTAGGTGAAAGGCTATGTACAATAGGTACATTAGTTGTTTGTCACATGCTGGTCTACAGCCAAAGGTGCCTCTTTAACTGCCCATGAGGAAGCCTTTAGAAACAGAGGATGAGGCAATCTTGTAGCAAATTGCACTCAATGGGCTTTTT
>NW_017728998.1:32382519-32383084 GCF_001723915.1 Gavialis gangeticus | reverse complement strand
GTGTACAATAGGTACATTAGTTGTTTGTCACATGCTGGTCTACAGCCAAAGGTGCCTCTTTAACTGCCCATGAGGAAGCCTTTAGAAACAGAGGATGAGGCAATCTTGTAGCAAATTGCACTCAATGGGCTTTTTTAAAAAAGCCAATTCCACACCCAAACCACTTTAAACCACCATGCACTATTTTAGCAGGCTGTTTCTACCACACTCAGGAGTACCTTTGCTAAAACATATTTACAAAAACCCATCTGCAAAACTCTACTACTGAACATATCCAGGAATGTAAGCAACAACACAGCTGTCAAAATCTTTAGTGAATTGTCAGAATGGAGCGACTGCGGAAATCGCCCTTGCTGAGGAAAAATGTTGCCGCTACCTTCAGTGCACTACTGGCTTAATAGGCTCTTAGTTTGTCTAGTAGTTCACCCTACTTCCCTAGTTGGTGCTGCAAACAGCCTGTCCTACCTCCACTGAAGTCAACGGAAAGCTTCTCATTAGTGTCAGTGGCTTTTCAATCAAATCCTGTTTAGGAAAATATTGGGGGGGGGGGGGGGTCAAGATTGGG
>NW_017728998.1:32373342-32382359 GCF_001723915.1 Gavialis gangeticus | reverse complement strand
ACACACACACACACACACACACACACACACACACACACACATCCATATTAGAAACAAAACCCTGTACATACCCTTTACATAAATAAAAAATGGCTTAAACTGAGATAACCTGTAAGGTTTACCCTCAAAGTAAAATTAAATATTCAGCATGACTAAACAAGGCAGTTTTTCCATGGGAAAAATATCAAGGTATTATTTATTTTTCTGTAAATACTTGTTTTGAAAAGGTTTTTGTCCCTACCTGGTTGTAAGCTAAAAGCCACAGTCTGCATTTAAACGGTGTGTATACTTTAGAAAACTATCAAACTTCTTTTTTTAAAGCACAAGCACATAAAATTGTTTGATCCACTTTCCATATAGAAAGTCTAAAGCTGACCATAAAGAAATAGACAGGCTCCCAGTATAAACTTACCAGGATTACATCAAAGACCTTCCTCTAGGATTACACGATTGATTTCTTCAATGCTTTTCAGAATTTCTTCCAGGATATTTTGGGTTATTGCCTTAGACCTTGCTCAGCTGGAATGATAGATATTCCATTTGCTAGACTGTGATGTTCTCTCTTTTAGGGGAAAAGAGTGCCTGGAGTCTACACACACGTACACTATGTGAACAGGGAGAGAAACTTGGAAAGTTCACAAACAAAATGATTATTTATTGTTTTAAAAAAGAAAGAGATTTATAGCGGAAACATGGACACAAACTTAACCACAACATCTTTTGCAATCCAGCAACTGCCTTTTATTTGGTGAGCCTGGGACACTGCTTTCTTTGGTCAGGAAAGAAGTTAGTGAACTTTGCTCACTGAAGTTTAGTGAGAGTTTTTCCAAGCCAAGGGATTGCAGGATCGGGCACTGTGTTCTATGGTACCTCTGCATAAACACAGTTTTACAACCACTTTCCTCTTTACTTGTCTCTTGTGTAATTAACCCTTATGGAATTATAAAATATTTTTAGGCAGCACAAAAAGTAACCGACTTCCACCAATGTCTCTGTGGAGAATCAAACAGCAAAGTACCTCCAAGGGCACCGCAACACACCCCTCCATCGGTCTTCCTCCCCCAAGATAAATCTGTCACCTCAGTACCATACATCATTCGCATCAGACTGGGGATCAAAAGATCCAAGTGTGCTCCCAAATCCCATTCCTCCTGCAAGACAGCACTTTGTACTGTCACTTCCCTACTGAGCCTATCCCCTTATTTTATACCTCACAGCATGTGTGGCAGTACCCCAAGATCAAACACCCATGAATGACTTTCTTCCACACATCTTGAATCACAGAGTTATATTTTAATGGGAACCTCAATATACTTAATCCTTTAAAGCTGCCACTGCAATATCCCCAAATGCATTAAATTCCACCATAATCACAAAACACAAAGTATTTCACAGGGATGGACAGCAGACTGACTGTTCTGACCACATACCAACCCAGCTCTGATCCAAAATGACATGTGCTGCATACATTTGCTAAACTGAAGCCCAAGGTTACTTGACAAAAAATCCAGGCACTTTAGAAGTCTTATAAATTAAATTCTCCACAGAATAAAATCATCCCCTCCCCATGCTCCAGTGAAGAATCATAGGTTCAGAAGGTATTTTCACTGATGTGACACAGTAGGTCAGTGCCTTCAGTGACTGGGTTTAAAGCCAAAGCCAGCTACAACCAAATAAAAGTCTGATAGGCTCAATGAAATAATAAAATTGGTTCCCCATGAAAGTGAGACTCCTAGATCCTGGCCTGGTTCATAATGGTCTGAAAGCTAACTCTTCTTGTCAAAGATGATTAACCTTGCACTACCCTCAACATGCTCATGGTCCATGCCACTCTGCATTAAGACAATGACAAGAACTAAATCTTTTCAGGGCTTCAGCCAACTGCCTCTAAGAGTCAGGAAGGGGTTTTTTTTCCATCAGTACAGAACTGGGCAGATTTATTCTATTAAGTTTTTTCTACCTTCTATTGAAGCCTCGTGGATTAGACACAGCTGAGGATGGACCCTGGACAGGGCAGATCAGAAGAATAAATGCCAATGTTCTGGCACAAACAAACCCTACTAGCATTGAAGCCATGTTTATATGGCACCAGTACCATTAGACAGACCACATCAGAAAGATGTCTGACAACTTACTCCCAAAATAGGTCTTATACCCCCAATTCACTGATGGTCTCTGCTCCAAAGGTAAACAAAAGAAGAGATTCAAGGACACCTTGAAGGCCAGTCCGACTAAATGAAATGTTAACATCAAAACCTGAGAGACTCAAGCACTGAAGCGCCCCCAACAGCATCATGATGTACAACAAGGCATCAATCATTGTGAGCAAACTCGCCTTACAATAGAGGCAGATAGGTCTTTCCCATCTATGATCTGACATCACCAGAATCTACTCCTTCCTCCCAGAACCATTTGCTACATCTGAAGTCAAACATGCAGATCTCAGACTGGCCTCAGTCATCTATGGACACACTGGAAGACTGTAATGGGGACCTGCTGCCATCGATTAGAAGCCATGATGGTGCCTCTTTGTTGACATCTTCAAGGTTATACTGATCAGCAGAATAGGAAATGAGGGGGGAAAAAATTTACGGCTAGCTGGCTGGACATGGCGGGGGGCAGGAGAAGAAGCTTGCACATGGCAACGGCAGACACCCCGTCTCTCCCTTGCTCTGCATCTGCCTGAAAACCCCTGCCTCAGGTAACCGGGATTTTTATATAACCGGCATGCCACATTCCCCACTCATGCCAGTTACTACAGCTTCTACTTTACTAAAAAAAGGTAAAAAGGATCAACTGTTACCAGCTTTCCATACTGAAAGAGGAAGATGCACTAATACCATCAAAAATGCCATTTCTATCTTGGAACGAGTCTGAAGTTCTATGAACCCTCCGTCTCCATGACCCCAAGTCAAACCTGCACCACTAAAAAAAAAAAAAGAGTAGATGGATCCTATTATAGCTGCAGCCCCTATAAACTCAACCTGGTATCTGAAGCATTTTTAACCCAGAATTTTTCAGTGCCATTATTTTAGTGTTGGTATAGTCAACCAGGGATAGCAATTGACTGTCTACAACAGCAAACAGAGCAGTACAGCTAGTTTAGAACATATGCTGGTCAATTCCCTTTTTAGATAAGCGCTCAACTTGAGATTACACAATGCTAGTTGTACCTGTACCTACGCTGGACCTTTCAGCACAGTTTGGCACACAATGGACCACCACCAATAATAAATAAACGGTGTGAGAAGTTGCATTAGTTTGACAGCCCCCACTGGCTCAAAAAACAAGCGCAATGAAGACTTTGCCAATGGAATTTGGTTAATAGTTCTGCAGATGCTGGAATGCAACTGAATCCAACTCAGTCTCCCATAGCTATGTTGGCTCCGCAGAACTAAAAGAGCAATAAAGAACTTATTTTGGGTACTGAGTTTTGCAGTTACAACTGGATACACACAGAGAAGGTTTACTGGAATTAGAAGATATTGTTTTTATTTACATAGTCACTCTTCAAAGTAGACCTGTTTTTTAACATATATCACAAAGTCTGAGACTCTCAGTCTGAATTTTCAAAGTTATGTGTATGCTTCATATGAAATGGGGGGTGGGGAGGCTATTTATTACAAAGAATCACTCCAAACATTTCAACATTTGCCATTTACTTTTCTACCAGATTTTGATGCTAACATTCAGGAAGCATAACCCATCCGCAAGAATTGCTATAAAGGCCAACAGCTGTAGCGATGGGAGGTGTGCCGAGTGTGCATTCCATTTTGTTTTAAAAATCATCACTGAACAATATTTCCCCTCCTTCAGAAAAGCCCTTACAGAGTTTCAATACTCAAGTGACTGCTCTTTCCTCTGTTCTTTACCCAATTCAAAAGAAACCATAAAAGTCAACCAAGATCATCTTCTGAGGGGTGCCTAGAAATATCCACTTACTTTGTTCCTCCTGGGTCTTATTATACATCTCACAAAAACCTACAGAGGAACCTTCTGTTAATGAACTCTAGTGTAAAGAACATTTCCATATGTCCAGTATCATGTGCACCAAAGTTCTCATCCTTGCTGTAAGCAAGGCTTTAGTGTACAAATCTGGAAGAAATTATTTATATTTAAGTCATTAGAGAATACAACACATATCATTGTTACATTTCTTCCTAATTTACAGCAGAAGGGAATGTAGTCTGTAAAAGAGCCTCTCTCTTTCATGAGAATAAGGGCTGTAGGAGGTCAGGAGGTGCTATCAGCATTTGGAAAGCCCAAATGACAGAACTGTCCCTTGGCAGACAAGGGTTTTTTTGATAACTCCAATACCTTTTATTAGACTGACTCAAATAATTGGAAAAATCCTTCTTTGCAAGCTTTTGGGTACAAATACATCAGGCTCAGGAAGCGCCCCTAGTCTCTTAGCTTTAGAAATCCCTCCACTACTATATGGAGTCTGTTTCATCATCCTAAGCATCAATTTCAGTAATTCTATCTTTCATTTTTTTTGTTTAAAGTGATCAAGTCAATTGTTTTAACAAGGTTTATTTGCAGAGACTTCATGGGCCATTCAGCTTTCCAATCAACATCCCAAATTAACAACGCACCACATGAAATCTAAAGTATCTTTGAAACAAGCTCAGATGAAATGCAGATCATCTCCCAGCCACCTCCTCCATATGGCTTGAGCAGTCAACTTTTTAATTTCATAACACAAAATATTTAATTTATGCTTTTCTTCATATGTCAATTTAACCTCCAGCACACAGCTTTGAAACCATGTAAGGACGTCTAACACTTTCCATATGGCAACTGTATTGTGGCTTTTAATTGTACCAACTGGTATCATTCAAGGATAATTCCCTTGGAATCCAGGATTCTGCTACAGTATTGGCCAATTGACTAATCTCATCACCATGGCACTAATACTTTCAGAGACTCTTTGATTGTTAATGTTCATATCATAATTTTCCCAAACCAGAGCTGTCAAGATGTACTAAGTGCACCACTAATTAAATTATCTTGGTTTGTGGGCACCAAAATTTCAAAAGCACTCACAGCTTTTTCCCTTCTGTCTCTTTAAATGCAACATTTGGAAGATTTTATTTTGTTCTACTACACCTGATGCACACAAACTTAATACAATTTTCAAACCCTACTAATATCTAGAACATACATATGCACTCTTCACTTTAACCAGGGATCAGTAAGTCAATGCAATATTTTTTTTTATAAAAAGCCAATCCATGAGCTAAGACTATGCACATACTTGAAAATATGAAAGTTATAAAAGTGAATATCATTTTAAGCAGTTATACAGCAATATGGCATCCATACAAATTGTTCAACTTACTGCTACTGTGACTATAAAAGGACAACCTTTTAATACAGTTCTATGCCTAGGATGACCAAAAAATATTACAAAGAGCAATGTTTAAAATTCAGCTTTTTAATTAAAAATACCATTTTAATGGCCTTCAAGACTTACTGAGCCATGAAACATGAACAGGTAATTTTGGTTTTTTTCATTATATTAGGATCCAGGGAAGCTTAAAACTATTCACATGTATGCTTTTGCATCTAAGATACATAGCTATTGAACCATAAATACACCATTAAATGGACTGTTTTTAACAGAAATGAAGAGTTTGGAAGATGACACTCTGTGGTCTATTCTCTTCTCAAACAATGTATGAAGTGCCCATTAATGTCAATGGAAGTTACAGGCAGAGAACATACAGAGAACATGTCCCAATCTTAGAACCAATAATGTTGCTCACTATTTAATACTCTACTCATCCCAGTCAGGATGGGCAGCTCATGAACGTCAATAAGGATGAATATTAGGATTATGAGCAGTATAAGACTGTTACAATGTAGCTAGAAAACTAAAGTTCTACCTAGTTGTAGTTTTCCAAAGTGATCTCTCTCAACTTGGTTCAGCATGAATCCATTGTTGTTTAGTTAAAAATGACAATTTTCAACTCCAAACTCTAATATCAACGAGCCACACAAGTAAAACAAAAAAACTAGCAACATCTGTTACAGCTCTGAAGATAAGAGTAAATTGAATTAAGCAAATCCTATACTTGAAACCATCCCCTCTAGTGCAGAGCAGCTTCTCCATTCATTTAATTATTTTTTATGTTTTGCAAATAAAGTTGGTCTGCAGAAATACTTTGTAACTAAACACGCTAAATAAATGAAAACTAATGAAGGCTCATCCACACAATGACAGGAAACTTCCCTCTTTTTTTTCCAGCCACAAGTTAATTCATTCATAAAGTAGCAATAAAAACTATTCCCCTGCCCTAAGAGGCTTTTGTGATTTACAGCCCTAGTGGCTTCAATTAGCATTAAAAATAGAAGATAATTCAGGCCTTCATACTTTTCATGGATGCCACAAAATTCCTTTTTTTTTTCTATAATTCAGAGTCATGTGGAACAGGAGGGCTGCAATTCAACCCCCAGCCTACACAGTAATTAAAACATTTAGAGCACAGCAGCCCCTGCTGGGCCCGTGTCAATGGTTTAATGAGATCAGAGCTCTTATCCCGGAACAGAAGGTTGTTTACACACCGAAAGTGCATATTTCAAACGCATTCCCTTTACCCTGGTTTGTGCCGTCACCCAACAACAATTTGCTACTATGAGATCCTCCTCAGATGATGGATGCATCTGACAATAGTTAAATATTAGTTAGTTTTCTCCTTGTGAATGTTGGGGAAAATCAGCTGAGCAAAGCTTGCTCCAACCAGGAAACTCAAACTTATAGTTCAGTCCTAATACAGCCCTTGCATTCTTTAAGCATGCTTCTGTCAAACACTCCCAAGAATCAATTTACACAAATATTCCCCCCCCAACTGGTTTACAAGACTCATCCATGTAAATTCAATAATATTTTAAGTGCACACACTAAACTATGTTTTTTAATATGTTAGTCATTCATTCCTTGTTACTCCAAACTAGCGGCAATAATCCCTATGTACCGCAGTGTCAACTTCCTTGGGAGGCGTAAGTTAAGCAGACCATTTTAGTAGTCCTGTTCTGAAGAAAACAGACTGCACAACAACTGATTCCTGATCTGTATGTAGCAGTAAGTCACATTTCTCTATCAGAAACAAGTTCCAACCAGGACAATTCAAAACTTGAGAGCAAGAACAAAGGTCTCACGTTACTGAACATTCACCTCCCATCAAAAGTTCTCACGAGTGGGCAGATTTTCACAGAATTAGGCCTCATGCTGATTGCATCAGCAGCAGGAGGACTCCATGAGATAAAGTTCAATAGTGCATCAAAATATTCCTAATGTCAATACTTTTCTGAAGTAAACTCAGCTGGACCTTTCCCTGAATTCAAATAAGATTCTTTATTTCATCTATTTCTAGTATAAATCAGAAAGGCAGTTGAGATCTAATTTTTAGTAAAATAACTTTTAAGGAAAAAAACAAACTTTCAACAATGACACAATAAAATAGTGCTATTCCATAGAGGCTTGTAAGCTTACTGAATCATGTTTATAGGGATTTTAAACCAAAGAGAAAACAGGCATTGGTTGATTCAAGTGTGTAGGACAATTGTTACTTGGCATTCCATTTGATTGACTCTTGGCGCAAGTGACTATTAGTCACATCCACATCTATTGGCAAACGAATAGCTAAGATGTTAAGATGCAATCCACTTTATTTCTTATGCAGTAATATTAGGGGATCAAAAGAGAGGTCCTAGAAAAGAAATGGTATTGCAACCTTAATTGTGACTCCACAATCTTTGTCATAAGGACTTACATATGGCACATCTGTTTCTAATGTAGGATTAGAAATATATCTTTCCATATTACAAAAAGTTCATATTTTAAAGGAACTTGAATATACCGTCACAGCTTCACTAAAGGAAAATGCTAATAAGTCTACATCAATTAACAGGAAGTAGGGCCATAAATGCACTAAGTCACCATTATTTTGAACTGTTCTGCACCAAATTACATTAAGAGTCAACACCCTCTTTTGAAACAGAGGTTTTCAAGTACACTTCAAATTAAGTAAAATGGATGGAATATTTAATTAACTGCTAGGCTCTTACAGTGAGTAAGAAAAAACTATTTTTTCCTAATATACTCAGAGATAAGAAAACCTTAAAAATCCCATAAGTCTCTGAGATTCACAAAACTTAGACTTTTTGATCTTTTTTCCTTGTACTTTAAACTCATGTTATTCTTATCTATTAAGTTTGCTGAAATTATTTCCTACAGAGATACATGTATGAGGGGCAGAACATGCACACATCAAAATCCTGATTCAGAGAAGGGGGGGGAAACACGTGAATGATGAAGACTAGAATTTCGTATTTTCATACATACATCATGCAAACATGAATTTCTCCCACTGACTGCTCTTTTAACACATTTTCTGCTGGGGGGGAGGGGGGAAACAACCAAATTTAAAACACTTCAACCAACAATGACAGAGAGTTTGCCCATCGATAACAAACTGCTACCACCTTGCATTTCTATAGCATCTCCCGAGAGAAGGTTTTTTTAAGAGCCCCCCAAAAGCCTCTCATCCATTTGCGAGTCTGGGGTCTCAGTAGGAGGGAAGACGAAGTGCAGAGGGCAGGCGGGATTGCAGCACTGACAATGAAGGGACTAGCAGAGAAGTTTCCAGGTTGGATGACTGCCCTGCCTGTGTGTTCAGGCACCGCATTCCTGCCCTGGGAAGCAGAGATTCCCGGCTGCCCATCAATCAGGTTACTTTTCCACTCGCTCAGCTCGGAGGGCTTGATCCCAAAAGCCTGCAGGGAACTCCAGCGAGCAGCTCCTCCGGCCTCCCATCTTTCCCCTCCGTTTCAAGAGCCCGCCCCCCGCCCCAACCGCACGGGGAGGCACTCGGGGAGGGGGAAAGCAGCTCCCCCCCCCCGGCATATGCCGCAGAGGTGACAAGCGACAAGTTCAAAAAGTCTCCGAGAAGAAAACGCGCCCGGCGCGAGGAGCGGAGCGCGGTGCCCGGCCCCCGCCGCGCCGCGGGCCCCGG
>NW_017728998.1:32365661-32373270 GCF_001723915.1 Gavialis gangeticus | reverse complement strand
CCCGCAGTATTTCTGCTTCACCATCCAGTCCTCAATGCCCTTCCGAGCCAGGGAGGCGTTCACCGCGAAACTATCACCTAGGAAAGCAGAGGAGACAACGCCACGCTGGAGCGGTGCCCCCGCCTGCCCCCGCGCCGCGCCCGGGCCCCGGGGCAGCCCCGAGCCGGGTGCGGGCGGCGGCGCAAAGTTTGAGGGGCAAGCGGGGGGCGAGGCGGGGTGGCCGCGAAGAGCCGTGCCTACCTTCGGGGCTTTCCCGGGGCTTACACACGGCAGCTGGGCACGTCCGCGGCAGCGGGGGGAATAATAAAGGGAGAAGATTAGAGGCCGGCATACAATCCCAGCAACGAGCCGAGCAAGGGGAAGGGGCTGGGGAAGGAACTAACCATGTTTGGAGTGAAGTTTCCCCATTTCTCTGCATGGATCTGCAGTTGCGACTCATTGGACTGTTTGCGGGGGCTCCCTGGGCACAGTCCCGGCGGGGCTACACATCCATGTGCCGCGCCGCCCCCCTGCCAGAGCCAGAGCCAGAGCCAGAGCGCGGCTCGGGTCCCCTCTGCAGCGCGGTCCGGGTCCGGGTCCGGGTCCCTCTCCGTGCTCCTCGCTCTCCTCTTTTCCCAAAGACAGAGGCGGTTACAAAAGACCTTACTTCACCCACCAGGGAACATGATTGACACCTCATTGAGATTAGACCACTTGCAGGCAGGCGCTGGCTTCCTATTGGACTGAGGCGGCACATGAAAGGGAATAAAGATCCTTTTGGAGTCTCCAAAAAAAAAAAAAAGGAGCAGCAGCGGCGGCGGCGGCAGCTCTAGTGCATTTCACTTCCAGCCAGACACAGGCAGCAGAGCACAGAGCCATGGAGGAAGCGCTGGGAAGGCAGAGGAGGAGGCCCCTTTCTAATAGCTGCAATGTGTTTGCTCGAGCTGATGCCGGGGGGGACTTTGGGGCACGCTGCATGCCCCCCAGGCGCCTGGTCCTTCCCCTTCCCCACACCCAGCTGCAGCTTTGCAGACCTCCTTGCTCCTTCGTGCTGCGCGAGGACAATATGCCAGCCCCAGCCTCACACACTTCCAAAGAGGGTGTCTGGGGACCGGATTTTGGCTTTTATGTTTTCCTCCCATGCTCCATTCCTAGACCAACCGGTTTGAGGACTAGGGTGGGAGGGGGGTGTGAGAGTGGTTTTGTGCCAAGTTTGCACCACCTTGTTTCTGGGACCAGCAACGTACCTAGACTCCTGTCAGCCCCAAACGAACTTTTAGTTTCGGTCCCCCTTCGCCACAGATAATGATAATAATAATCCAAAATTTACCATTTTCAGGCCCCCTTTCTGTCTGGACCCCGGGCGGATGCCCAATTCACCCATGCCTGTGTCTGGCCCTGCTGGGGACTGGTGCAAATTGCAACACTGGTGGAGACCGCTCTAATTTAGCTACAGCTGCAACTGGCCCCGTGCTGACCCAGAAGCCCCAGGAAACTGGAATGCAGTATGTCAAAGCCATTCACCCCACCACTGCCTGCTGTGCTTCCAGTTCCCGGCATGCCTAGTGCCAGAGGGCTCCCAGTGGACAGTGGTGTAAAGCAGCTTCCTTGGCCCTTCCCACAGTTGGAGCAAGCTTATGCCAGAAGTGGAAATCCACAGCATCCTGCCAGCCTTGCAGCACCCAGGTAACAGCTGACACAACTCAAAGCACTCTTGGGAAACCCAAAATCAGGATCATCACCTTCTCTGGGACTTGACAGCATTCTGAATCTCCCAGGATCAGCCCCTTAGGATTTTAGGTCATTTGCCTGGGTTAAGCACTACAGTATTGGGTGCTAAATGAGGTTGTCAAACATTTCCATTACTAAGCTCCCTCAGAAGTCAAGGTCTCCTTCCCCTCTGAAAACTTGCCTGCATCAGGACCCCTCTTTTGGTGTATATTCAGAAATACAGTATTTTAAATAGACTGATGATGTTCATATAAATAAGAGTCAAATGAAGTGTCCTTCCTTTTCCCTCTGTGGATGCCAAATATACTGGTATCTGGAAATTTAATACAAATACACACCTTGTCACTTCAAATTATATCCCAGATACAAAGTAACTGCTCAGGTGCTAGGCATCAGAAAACTTCAAAGAAAATGCCACAACAGATGACATGTTTTAAAAAGCCTGGTCTTCCTAGAAGCATAAGAATCAGCAAACTGTTACTCATGTGAGTAATCTTTTCTTATACAAATAATTCAAGTCAAGTCACCATGAATATGAGAAACATTCATCCTTCAAGGGCAGAGGTGTTAATGGCCTAGAATGGTCATGGACAACATCCTCTATCAGCCATATTAATAATAAAATAAAAAAGCCAGGCTTCTCCAGATTTTAGAACATTAGTTTTGTTTTACAGACAGGATAAATAAAAAACCCCTTGCATTTTTGTACAGAGAATTTTCACAGTCATGAAAAACGTGTTTCCTTCCTTCTGCTGGTCATTATTTTTTACTCTATGAAAATCACATCTCCCTCGGGATTATTTTAGTTCAGCTGGGCAAGATAAAAGAGAACAAAAAGAGCAGAGTACTTAGTAGCTCAAGTTTTGAAAAAGAAGAGTGAGCGTTTCTAAGAAATTTGCTCTACAAACCACTACTCAAACCACGTAGGGATTGGTGTAAAAGGGTCCACTCCAAAACATTTTGGTCCAACTCTGTGTTTTCAACCCCTCACATTTTGGGGGAGATGGGGCAAAGGAGATATGGGACAGAGGCAGACTTGGAAGTAATCTGTAATGGAGATTCCAAAATTGCAGCAGCGTAACTTTCAGGAATGGAGTTCATCATCAGGAAAGATTACAAGAATATATGATAACACTCTGGTGTTGAGTGACTCAGTCAATGCAAAGCCATTAAATAAAACATTTACTACCCCAGTAGGGGCCAACCTTTCTGGCAGGTATGCCAGAAAAAAGCCCCATGCCCTCCGCAAGTATCATTCTGATCCCCTCACCTTGCCTGATCTGCTCCCTGCCAAGCCTGCTGATTTCCTTTTTGTTCCCTGCCCTGAGCCCTCCTGGATCTGTCACATGTCACACAAAGAGGCTGCCTGTGCCACTTGTGGCACATGTGCAATAGGTTGGCCTCCCTTGTACCACCCAATACTTCTTTGGAAAATTGAGAGGATTCGCTTTATGGTATAGTTTCAACTGTGCGCCTTTCTAGGGAAGAAAACTCTTGGATTGTGAAGTTAAGTGATTGCGACAGCATTAACTCCTGTCAAACAGCCCATAACTTGCATCTTCTGTTGGATTTTTTTAAAATTTATTTGAATAATGTATCTGGCCTATTTTTTATGCCAGGTATTTAAAGTGACTTGTTTGTTCCTTTGAAGGTTGTCTCTTGTTTTGGGGAGGAAAAATAGGGGTGAAAAGAAATGGAGATCAAGCAGACTCCTTGGGGCTTGAGACTCCCCTAGGCTAAAGCTCCCTAATAGCTGTCAGTTTTTGCAATTTGAAATGAAAATTCCCATTTCCCTCCCACCTCGACTTACGGGATCTCATGTTATTAAAAGAATATACTAAATCATACTGATGTACTGACAACTTTACATGTCCTCCAAATTCCTTAAAGGGACTGTACCCCATAATGTTTAATGCTTGGAACAACACATGACTTTGGCAGTTCCACACGCACAACACAGCTAAACCAGTGAATCCATGTATAACTCCATTTACTTCACAAAAGGGCATGGGGGCTGCCTGACTGCGCAAAGATCACGACAGGAACAGAGCTTTGTATGTTTGTAACACAGTAGATGACCTTTGCATTATAACTGTTGGACTGTGAGGAAACTTCATGTAATTCAATATGGGATAAAACAATCTAATCCTTCAAGTGCCTGAACAACATCTGTGTGGTGCTGAGCAACCTACAGAACTCAGCACTTCATAGGAGGCATTATCTGTTGTGATCAGGCTGACACCCTTTAAAATAAATAAAGAACAGGTGGTTACCATAATCAAGGTGGTGCCCCAAAAGGACTCTCTCCCATACATTTGTAAAGTTCCTCTCAGCCATGGCAACAGCTTGAGAGACAGATGATTGCTCTCCCCCCCACCCCCACCCCGGTAATCATGCTCAGGGCTAGCTATCACATTCAAGAGGACCAGGATTTAAGTCAGTCACCATCTTTATAAACAGCAACAACATTATCACTGAAGCCCTTTGTATACCACAATTCTGGGATGGTGGAAGTTGCAAAAAGTTCATTTGCTGAAGAAGTGTACTCCAGAATGATGCACCTACCCTGTTGTGAAGAAAAGCTTGGATAGTATGAAGCAGATCTAATTCAAAGCTGTGATACCATCTTGGTTTTGAAGCCAACTTCAAAGCTTAGCAAGGTAAGAACTACCTCGTTCTGATGTCTGAACCGGCTAAGTACAGACAGTCAAAAAGCCTGAGGCTGAATCGATTCAGTCTTTGCAAGTTAGTCTTACCTACACAGATTAAATTGAAACAGAAGCGAACAGGCATTTACCTTCAATTCAGGAAATGCAGCCACATGCCTGCAGTGGCTCAGGCCAGAAGCTGGGGGGTGCTAGCGCACAGGTCTCTGGCTGGGTGTTCACTTCTTCCCCCTGGTGATCCCAAGGTCTCTGGGGTTTGCAGTCCACAAGTACAGCAGCAAGACAGTACAGGCTTGCTCATCACTTCCTCTTCCAGGTGCCTCTGGGATTTGTAGTCCACAGTTGCAGCCTGCAGTAATTTTGAGTGGGGGAAGGGGTGTTTAACCCCCTCCCTGGTCTTATACCCCAGCCAGGATTTGCCTCGGGGGGCAGTCTCCCCCTGTAGATTGGGCTGCATCCCCAGCCGGGCTTTCCCCTGCAACCACCTTAACAAATAGCCCTCACTGCTCCAGCTATGGAGCAGAGTGGCAAGGCTAGCCCTGCCCTTCTGAGCAGACAGCCCAACCCAGGGCTACATGCTGGGATGCTGGGGGACTGTGATTTAACTTGAAACAGGAAGGGAGTCTGAGACAGAAGTTTCATAAACTGGTTTGACCCAAATCAGTTCAGTCTGATACTACATTCAACCAGGTTTTTCTTAAACCAGTTTCAGCCATTTTGAAACTGGTTTATGTGCATGGAGTGCCCTGAGACCTTGTGTTCTGTTACAGGTTTAAACCAGTTTCTGATCACTTAAACTGATTTATGTGTAACTTCTGTCCTTAGAGATATCAGCCTGCAACATACCAAAAACCAAACTTTTGGAGACAGAAATAAACAAATAAATTCTATTATTAAATACATTGTACAGGAGAGTACTACACTGATTGTAGAACATTCAATAAATGCCAGAGTTTAGGGAGTTTGCCACACAATGTAGGTCCAGCTTACCAGCAGTGGTTTTCAGCCTTCTTTCATTTGCGGTCCCATAAAAAAATCTAAATGGAGGTATGGACCCCTTCTACTTGTAAGTGTGGGTATTCACAACATTTTGATTTATCATAGTTATCTTTTGTGGATTCCTTAGACATAATCCACAGGTTGAAAACCACTGCCATAGAGTGTTGTGCTGTAATAACTTTGCTTTTGGAGTTTTGTGTAACATCATACAATAAAATGACCCTTATGAAATTCTAAAACAACTTCGGTTTTGGAACCCTTTTTTACTTATACTTTGAGATTTTTCTAACATGATTATATCCTGTACTCCATGAAGTACATTTAGACTATAGTGAACTTCTTTCCCTGGGCCACATTCTAACACATTTATTTCTTTTATTCTGTATCTGAATTTTATTATGTATCAAAGGGTGTTCGTATACAGCTGGCATACATTCCATCTCAGAATTGTGATTTCATCAGACTCATAAACCTTACCAGGAGTCAGTCCTCACTCTACATGAAGAGAAGATCTCCAAGGAAAATTGTACATGCTTCAGGGAAATGTGAAGATGATTTGGTATGTGGTATTAAAAGCTCTGGAATCCTTTCTACAGTAATGATCTGGCGTGGCTTTAGCAGGCACTGAACTCTAAGAGATACCATCCTGTCGATGAGATATAAAACAGAAGCACTAATTAAACATGATCACTAATAATCACATAACGTATTTTGTAAGAATAGGGTTGTGGTGGAAAGCCATATCATACCAAAGCTTTTCCAGGGGATCTAAAAACCTGAACAATAAAATCAATATGGGGAGGTCTCTTGAAAATATACCTACATAGTATTAAAAATATGTTAGGTGTATGTGAAGAGCACATCTACCTGTTTGTATGCACCCTGCTAATACAGTAATACAACAGGGCCTCACTAGCACAATAAAAATAAGCACATAATAAAATATAATTATATTCAATTAAATTAACAACAATTATTCTTTTACCATATTGAATATAAGTTGTACTTCTTTAAAGGCAATTTCAGTAGGACTGAGCCTGTTATAAAAATTGAATACAGGTCCTCAAGATTTGACTCCACAGAATTACAATGATCCTCATAACCACACAGACTTTGAAGCACACAAAGACTTTTGTTTTTTTTCTTCAGTGGAGCCAGAAGTGTGTTAAGTAGTGACGTCTAGTAAAATATCAGAGCAAAGTCCACTATTCATAAAACTGTACTAATGATTAAAGGGTCTCTAATTTAACCCTGTGACCCGACTGGAATTTTTAAAGTTTGAAAGCCGTGACGTAAAGTATTCTTCACTGCCCTTTCGTTAGTGCTGACTTTGCTATACTCTTGCAGACAGCACAGAAAACCCTTTGAATCTAGATATAATATAAATATGTTGATGGGAAATACTTTTCTTTATGAAGGGACAAGTGAATACAATCACAGTGGGAATTCATTTTCAACCTACAGTAGCACAGAAAAATGAATGCCAATGTATGCAAGGGAGGAAGCTGTATGTTACGCTAAAATAAACTAATTGTGCAAAATATTTTAATGACCCACAAAAAAGTGTAGCTTTAAAGTACTTATATCAAACAGTCTGACAAAATACAACCTGTTTCTATTCTGATCATATATTTGGGCAGTTTGTTTTGATCCCCAGTTACAGGATATGGGCGAAAAACAGCACTAACATAACCAATCCCATTTATCGCCAGGATGCATATGGTGGTGCAAAACAAGACAACAGTAAGAGTTCAGGCTTAACATGCACCTGAATAGCATTCAAACAGTATAACCAGCAGAACAGCAGGTGTCCTCAATAAAAGTTTTACTAGAGGCCAGGATAGAAACATGACCATTCAGTGCTAGTGCAAGCAGTGGAGCAGAGGTTACAGATGAGGTGAAGTACAGTTGCCTTAGGTGTAGGGTAACTATATGTCCCAGATTTCAGAGGTAGAAATATGCCTGCATGTGCCCGGCTCCTGAGTCAGGAGCCGGGCACATGCAGGTGGGTTCCCACTAATCCAGGACTTTTCCTTCAGTTTTCTTCAGGCAGCCCAGCCAATGGGCTGCCCCCTGGCCTGGACTCTGCTAGGCTGCGAGAGGAGTCACTCACCCATTACAATGGGGGGAGGGAGGAGGAGCAGCAGAGTAGTTGCCCGGCCCCGCTCCTGGCAGCTGCTGGGTCAGAGCTATGTATGTGTATCCTGCACTGCCCCACTCTTGGGGGGGGGGGG
>NW_017728998.1:32355001-32360661 GCF_001723915.1 Gavialis gangeticus | reverse complement strand
CTTCAGGCAGCCCAGCCAATGGGCTGCCCCCTGGCCTGGACTCTGCTAGGCTGCGAGAGGAGTCACTTACCCATTACAATGGGGGGAGGGAGGAGGAGCAGCAGAGTAGTTGCCCGGCCCCGCTCCTGGCAGCTGCTGGGTCAGAGCTATGTATGTGTATCCTGCACTGCCCCACTCTTGGGGGGGGGGGGGGCGCCCGCGCGCACCATGCTGTCCTGCCTGGCCCCACCGCTTGGTGCCCAACCCCCTCCCACATTTCCCTCAAATTATTATGATCACCCTACTTAAGTGAGTTACTTAGTCACAGGCTGCACCAGGCACATATATACCTAAAAATCTAAAAATCCAAATAAATTAGAATAATAATGTTTCCTTTATGCACTGTTTTGTTTACAAGCTCTAAGAAGTGCCTGAATTAGAGAGGGACAATTTTTTTTATTTCCACACCATGTTCATTTAGGTCTTTCAGATTTTTTCTTAAATTCTCCTTTCAACTTCTGCAACAAAGTTCATTTGTCTCATGGAGTGGTAATGTAGCCAGAGGCCAGTACCTATGCAAGAAAGCCAGTCAGTTAAAATGTAAATTGAGGTGGTCAGCAGGTGAGAGACAAGTGGGGAGAAGGGCAGAGGGGGAATGAAAATAGGATGAGAAAGTCAAAGGATGAGAGACAGGAGCGGGGCAGGGAAGGGAATGAGAATTGCTAGTAAAAAGTGAAGGTTTACCTGGGGACTCAGATGTCAGGCAGGTTATAATGCATCATAAATCCAATGTCTATATTTAGTCCATGACCTCTGGCTGCTTTACCACTCTATCCAGGAAGAGCACAGCCCATCTTCAGATGGTTTCTCAGCCTGACGAAGGGTATTTGTGCCCAAAAGCTTGCTAAGGAGAATTTTTCCAACTATTAGTGTTGGTCTGAAAAAAGATATCAGATTTACCCAAAGAACCTTGTCTGCCTATGTCCTTAGACCAACACAGCTACAGCCTACACCCCTGACCCATGTAGGAAAGCATAATCTGCATTCTTTTCCCCCAGGCATATTCACACGTGTGTAATGTAAGCAGCAACCAATAAAGAGTAGCTGCAGTAGAAGTAGCATTCCATTGAAGAAAGAAATTACTTATCTCCAGATAACATCAGTGTAGTATATTCACTTCTGGGTGTCAAAAACCTAGCATGATGCATTGAATTCTATGCCCCGTATCATTCTGGGGGTCTCCCAGGGCAGTATGAGCTCCTCTGCTAAGAGACATACACATTCAGAAGTGATCACACGTTCCACACAACTTACCCTCCAACTTCCAGTCAACGTATTCCTAACCACAAGCAGCAAAGAGCCTGACAGCAACTATGTCTCTCCATCGACTCCTCCAGCTCATTTATCCCTTCAGTATCCTCTGGGTTTCCAGTCAGGACTGGGTTTTTTCCATATCTTTATAAATGTTCTTTGGTGACCCCATGGGTTCTTTGGCTGCCCCTCACCAAGAAGCACCCAGATAAGGTCAGGCCCCAGAGATGTCTCACTACATTGGCTAAGGTACCACACACTTGGCTATCTCTCTGCTGGCACTTTTTGCCCAGTGCATTTGCCTTAGCATTTTTTACTCTGGACTTTCAACACCTTCTGTCTTCAGCAATTTTGAAGCCTTGGCTTATTGCTTCAAAGTTTTTGCTTGAGTCTGCACTGTGGAGATCTTTCAACTTCAAACCTCCTAGCTTTATATGTTTTCTGTTTTACAGGATTTCAATGCTCAAACACTGTGGGTGGTGAGGTCTGGCTCAGCAGATGAGGCACTGCTTGCCCAGAGGCAGCATTTGGAGGAAGCACAAAGAGACGGTTGGGTGCCCTCTTGTCTGCCATGATCAGATCCTTCAGTTTAGGCTAAAACCACATCAAACCTTCAAGATCTCCATTCCACTCAGGCTGAGGGAGAGAACACATTTCATAGTGGTGGGTTTTCTGTGACCTTGCCAGGTTTATCTTGCCCTCAAGGGCTGGTCTGAAAGTTGACTGGTGATGTTCAAAGTCTGTCCTTGTGCACCTGAGACAAAAAATTTAAGGTCTTGTTGTAAGTAAAATGCTTTGTTAGAGATAAATGCTCATGGACTGGTGATCAGCTTGATAGTTCCCCTACGACACTGCCTTTTGACAATGATATCATCCTGTGCTTCTTGAACTAAGGACTTAGCACATCAGTGTAGATGTATTCCAGGTCTTCCATGAGCTCACTACCATTAGTAGCCTGAGGGTGATACGGAAGACAATAGATGCAGTTTTGAAAGCAGGTAAGCTACAGGAGTCTATGATACTAAACATTTCTGCTGAAGAAAAGCAGTGCTCAAGTGAATCTAGTGTATCATGGTTCAATTTTCCTGTTGGTAGGTTTTGTAAACATTAATTCAGAAATATCTCTGGGCCTAGAATAGGGGGACCAGTGGTCCCAATTTATACCAGACTGTCCTGTTTTTAAAACCTTTGTCCCCTGTCCATTTCTAAATGAGGAATGGACTGCAAAAAGTCCTGTTTTTCAGTTCGTTGGTGGAAATACCACCAACAATCATGTGTCCCCTATTGGCTATGCCTAGAGGTAGGGTGCTGCACAGCCAGGAGGAGTAGGGGTCGGAGTAGGGGGGCAGCCAGGAAGGGAAGGGAGGAGGTTGCCTTTTTATGGTGGCCGTCTCTTGCTGCTAATTAGCAAGGGGCCCAGTGGCCCCACCCCTCACTACCAATTGGCTGAGGAGGAGGTGACCCCACCCATCACCACTGATTGGCTGAGAGGGCCAGTGGTCTCCCCCCCCACCAATTCTGGGGATGGGTCAGTGGCTACTCTAGCCTAGAAGCAGAGTGCAGGGCTTAAGGATCTATTGGAAATAACTCAGGGGACATAACAGAGCAAGTGGGAACTCTTGTAAAAGTTCCTACGGTGTAAGCAAAACTCCAGCCTAAATATTTTGGACTTGCAGGTCACCCTGTGAATATGACATGCTGTGTAAAAGGGCAACTCTTGAATTGTTTTAAAATGTTTTTTCCTTAAGTTTTTCTTCCTGTGGGTATTTTCCCGAAATGAAATGTACTAACTACCATTATATTCTGCTGAGAAAGGAGAAAAATAACTTTAGCTGACATCATGTACAGTATGCTGCACATAGAAAGAAAGAAGGAAAAATAAAAAGTAGTGCCATGACTTCAATAATCACAGCCTTTCCCTTTAACATCTAAGAAATGACAAGTGAGAAAGTTTTAATATAGGAAAGGATTTTTATTTGCATTTCTTAACAATAAGGGTGGTTTATACTCCACCTGGTGTCTTTTCTCACATCATCTTTTATGGGCTTCTCTCAGTGACAAGTACCTTTGTACAAAGGTTTTTGGGTTTTTTTTTTCTTCTCCCCCTTCTCCAGTTCTAAGTCTCTAGCAGACTTCAGCATACAAACACAATGGGAGCACTGAAAGGAAGACAGTGGGACACCTCCTTTGATCTTGTGTTCTAATAACTTGTGTATGTTTGTGTCCAAAAACAATGCTCCAAGGCCTTTCTCGAGAGGGCTGCTACCGCTGCCAGCTGAAAAGAACACTCATCACAGGGGCAGCGTAATAGTTAAACTGTATTCAGAAAAGTACAGGAGAGCAGTGTACACAACAGACTGTAAACTCTGCTAAATGCTTTGATGGCTGAAAACAGCCCTGCTCCTGACAGCAGACATAGGTCCGTTCAAAGCAGGGACATTGAGGGTCATCACTAAATCACACAGTTTCTTATTACTTTTCATATCCATTCTGGAGAACACTGACTGCACATGGACAAAAGAAATGTGTCTTGCATTAAGGGAAATGTCTGTTGTTGAATGAGGCAGCTGAGCTCCTCCTCACCAGTCCTGCTTGTTGAATGTTTTTAAGAGCTGGTTCAAACAGCAAACCTGGATTTTTTGGGGGGAGGGGCTCTTTTGATGAAGTGGATCTGGGAATAAAAAGCACCAGTTGTACACACTCCAGTTGCAGGTAGAGCACATTGCTTGTGCAAAGCTTCCCTTATACAAGTGACAACCAAGGACAGGAATTATGCAGGCAGTTGGGGGAAAAAGAGAAATCAAGCAACTTGATCAAAGCCCTATTGTTTACACGAATGCTCTTGGTTTTAGATGCGACTGTGCACACCTGGGTGACAAATGCTCCCCCACCAGACAGTATAGATGGGCCAAATCCATGAATGCTCCTGCACTTTTGAAAGAAGATGTAGGATTCAGAATTGTGTTTCAAATTTTTATCCAAACCCTTTCTCTGCAAGAAGCTGAACCAAAACCTCAGAGAAAGGCATCCAGATAGAGTGGGAGATAGGAAGGGAGGAAAATCCATATGTAGATTTAAATTGTGAGCTTGGATAAAATAACTCTGTGGCTCAGTTTTACAGCACCAGCCTTGGCTTTCAGAATCATCTCTCTCTAGGAAACCCTTTCATGCCATCTGAATTGCATTGCTTTTCTCACTTCAGCGAAATGGAAGGAAGTTTGGTGGCAATATTCATTTGTTTTTACTGTAGCTGCAGAATGTTTGTTGAAGACCAGTTGTTACACCAAGCAGAAATGGCTGCATGCTTACAAATAAACCAGTGAAATGAGTAAGCCAGACAATGGGGAAGTGTTTGGAGTGGAAAGTAAAGTTGTTAAACTGTATCAAGCTGTTCTTTCACTTTAAGTGAATGATAATGATAACTGTGAAGCTTTAGGGTAGATTCATTCAGAACACTACCTTGTTGGGGGGAAAAGCCTCTACGCTGACAAATATGCTAGTGTCACTGCTGAGCCAAGGAGCTGGCAATAGCCATGCTGAATAGCACGTATTTTGTCATCCAAAAATAAATGTTGCTACATAAGTGTCCCAGTTTGTAAATCTTGAAAATATGGATACATTAACGTTGGAGCCAGTTTTGAATTTGCCTGTATGTCATCATTGATGATATTGCAAGGGCCTTTGTTTATACTTCAGAATGGCCCAGATACAAGATTTGTTTGCCAACAGGTACTGGGGCTATATACAGATGTGGGGTGTGGCCACAAAGATCAAAAGTTCTTCTCCATTTTGAAAGGAGGATTGTGCACAGCTGGGTATAAAACAGAATGTGGCTGAATGAAGCTTGCAGCAGGTTTTTGGGCAATTAGTCACGTAACGTTTAATATAAATGGTTTAACTGTCAAATACAACTTCTTCACAGCTTAAAAACACAACAGGCCTTGCCTATACTTAGGGGTCAATATTGGGGCAGCTAAATCAATTGCTGGCCACTGATTGCTGAATCAGGACTACTCCAGTGTACTGCATTCACTGCAAAGAGAACTGAACCAGATAATCTGTATTCTCTAAGCCAGGAACATCACACTCACCGGGGGCTCTGGGCTGCATCCAGATTGCAGGGCTCCTTTCAGATCAGATCTGCAGGGCCAGCAGCAGCTGCCATGTGCCCAACACAGTGATGGGGATCCAGTAGGTACAGAGCAAGCAAGGGCTCTACCTGCACATCTGTCACTTGACCCCTACCACCAACAGCCATGCCTGTTGGAGCCCAAGAACCACAAATTCTGCATCAAATCCTTACCCCTACCCTCACCCCCCAAACTTTTGGTAGACAGGTAGGCCAGATGAGATGGCCCCAAGAGCCTGAC
>NW_017728998.1:32314597-32350001 GCF_001723915.1 Gavialis gangeticus | reverse complement strand
AGAACCACAAATTCTGCATCAAATCCTTACCCCTACCCTCACCCCCCAAACTTTTGGTAGACAGGTAGGCCAGATGAGATGGCCCCAAGAGCCTGACCTGGCCCACAAGCTGGATCTTTGACACCCTGTTCTATGCCATTCAAATGGCTACATTGCTCTTAAATAGCAACTTTATAAAATGTATGCATTGCAACTTCTAGGCTCTTGCAACTTCTAGGCTAAGTACAGGTACTTCTCACTTAACATTGTCCTGGCTAACGTGGTTTTGTTATAATGTCAGTGATCTATTAGAGAACATACTCATTTAAAGTCATACAGTGTTCAGTTATAACGCTGTTTGGCCATCACCTGCTATTAGGTAACTACTGTGATGTAATTAGATTCACTTAATATTGTTTTGCTTAAAGTCACATTTTTCAAGAATGTAACTATGACGTTAAGTAAGGAGTAGCTGTACAGACATTCAAAAGGCCCGAGCTTGAATAAAATCAATCTTTCAGGTTAGTCTAATACACATTCACTTTTGATTCTGGAAATGCAGGCACATGCCTGCAGTGGCTCAGGCTAGAAGCCAGAAGGCTGGAGGAAAGCTGAGCCTCGCAAGGGGTGATATGGCCAGGCTGAGTATGATTGGGGAGGGATTTTAACCCCCACCCTGGCCTGCACAGTCAGTTGGGTCAGTTGGGGTCATCCTGCTGGGGGAAGAGGGAAGCAGCCCCTGACAGACATTTCCCACCCTCCCCCCTTTTCCGCTGGCGTGGTAGGGGGTGTGGTCAGCCCTGGAGATGGTGGGAGTTTAATTCCCCCCTCCCTCCCCGACCCACAGGCACAGACCCCAGCCAGGGTCTGCCTAACCGAGGCAGAGCAGACCCTCATCAGCCCTGCCCCCCCCCCACACTGTTGCAGTGCAGTGCTGGATGTAGGCATAAACTAAGAAAGCTTCAGCTTAGGGCCCCACATTATGAGGGGCCTCTAAACCAACCCCCAGGCCTCAAAGGGTCAGCTGCCAGACCGGAAGTGACCACAGACCAGCAAACCACAGCCCTGCAGAGGCTGGTGGAGAGGGTGCAACTCCTCCCGCAGGGCTCACAGTAGCCGTGGTTGAGGTTTGGGCAGCAGAGGTATCTTTACTTGTGTTCTGGCTGGAAATTCCATCCACAGGGCTCCGCACAGTGGTCCACAGTTTGCTGGGTCATGGCCGCTTCTGGTCTGCAGTTTGTCGGGCTGCAGCATAGAAAGGTTGGAAACCCCTAGCTTAGGGCCCCAGCATGTCATCGTCTGGCCCTGCTGCAGTGGCAACGTTGGAGTCATAGCCAGGCTCCAGTCTGACAAGGCCCCCTGAGGTAAAGGGGGCAGGGAGGAGGTTTATTCCCCCCTTCCTCCCCCAGCCGGGGTTTGCCTGGCTAGGGGAGAGCAGCCACTGTCAGGCATTTTCCTCCCCTACCTTGCCACTGGAGCAGCAGCAGGCATGGCCAGCCCCAGTGGCAGACTGCAGTGAACGGGGAGATGGAGGGGATATTAATTCCCCACTCCTTCCCCTGTCCCATCAGCATGGACCTCACCCAGGGTCTGTCAGGCATGCAGCAGCCCATCAGGCATTTTGCCTTGCTCACTGCTTGAGCAGTGGGGAGTATGGCCAGCCCCAACAGCAGTTTGGCCATGCCCCCACCCCTGCTCCAGCAAGAAGACAGAGGCATGGACCCAAACATGCTCTCTGGAGCAGACAGCATAGCCCAACCCAGGGCTGTAGAGTATGCTGGGAGACTGATTTAACTTGAACCAGGAAGAGGTCTGGGACAGAAGTTCCATAAACCGGTTTGACCTCAATCAGTTAAGTCTGATTGTGGCAAAAGTTGGGAAGTCCCCAACCAGCCACAGTGCTAGTCTCCCACCTGCCTCTGAGCATGCTGTTCCACCTCTGTCACCTGCCATGCCTTGCTGTTAAACGATTAAGGTCTTAATTAGGCAGGAGGCTGCCCTTTGAATGCCCTGTTCTCCTGGGCCTATGTATGCAACTCCAACCATCCCTATACTGCATCCCGAGCCTCACAGATGTTTCTAACAGCTGTGCTCTGCTCTGGCCTGAGATCAGGCCCAACTCATCCCAGTGTTAGGTCTCTCGCATTCTGCCCTATTACGGGCCACACTCATACCACCTCCCTCTCACTGAGGCCTCTCTCACTCTACTGCCTCTCACACCGTCTCTCTCATACTGCCCCTTGTGAGGCCATACTCATACTGCCCCCCTTTTCCCTGGGCCACACTCACCCTGCCCTCACTCAGAGGGTCCATGGGTTTGTGTCCCTGCACTCCCCAGCCATCAAGCACACGGCCTCTTGGGCACCTCCTCCTGCCCTCATCCAAGTGAGTGCTGGGCAGTTTGCCAAACACTGATCTAACTGCCTCTGGTCTGTCACTGGGTCACACACCCAGCTGCTGTCAGTCAGGTGCTCCTGATTCACCCTGTTGTTTACCTGAGGCTCTTCCTCAGCCTCCCCACCCAATTGACCTCCTAACCTGTGACCTCAGGCACCTGAAGGCTTATCTGGACCTAACTAGGCCCCCATGTTAGCAGGACCCACCCTCAAGCCTCCTGCTCACCAGGGCCCACTTCACGCCTCTTCCCCACAGGGCCTCACTACTACCCCTCTCTACTCACCTCTCTCTCCAGGGTGTCCCAACTGCCCCTCTTGTGCAGGCCATTAGCTGCCCTTCTGCACCCTGCTCTGTGCCTCCACTGAGACACATACTCTGCTGCCTATGCTGGGGTTGAACACTGCATGCCTGGACTGCCATTCTCACTCTCTGGGGTTTTGCACCCCACCCAGGCTCAGGTAGCTGTAGCCATGCCTGCCCCATTATCCACTCCCTAGGGTCTTGCACCCACCAAGCTCAGGTGCCACACTGGAGCATGCCTGGCCCTCTATTGCCTCCAATGATAAATAACCCACCTGAAGGCGGTGACTGGAGATAAGGTACCTCCCTGGTGAAAGGCAAGGAGGAGCTACTCACCTGGCATTTTCTGGGGGCTTCCACACCACTAGGAGCCCCATCAGGCCACCCTTCTCTGGCAGGGTACAGTTTCAAGTCATGCCCAGGATCAGGAGGCTCCAAGCCATCTCCATAAACTCATGCTCTTACCTCCTAGTTCAGGGGTGGGCAAAATGCGGCCTGCAGGCCAGATGCAGCCCTCCAGACCATTCTATCTGGCCTGCAGGGCCCCTAAAAAAATTAGAAAATTAATATTTATCTGCCCCTGGCTGCCTGTCATGCAGCCCTCAATGGCTTGCCAAAGCTCAGTAAGTGGCCCTCCGCCCAAAACAATTGCCTGTCCCTGTCCTCGTTGTTGCAGGAGCAGCAGCTCCACCAGGAGATGTTCCTTCCACGGCATGAGGCTGCTACCCCCACTCTGCTGGGCCGGATCTAAAATGACCGCTCATCAGACCTGGGGCAACACCCGCTGCCAGCTCTTAACATGGCAGACACCTGAGGTGTTCTGCCACCCACCTTCCCCCTTAAATTGGTTCCTGAGGGAGGCTTTTCCCTGCTGCTCTGCAGGCAAGCTCCCACAGAGTTTATAACAGCCCCAGAGTGAAGAGCACCCCGCTGGTGCTCTGCCACACTGATACTACATTCAACCAGGTTTATTTCAAACTGATTTCAGCCATTATGAAACTGGTTTATGTGCACTGAGCTTCTGTTCTGTTACAGGTTTAAACCAGTTTCTGATCACTTAAACATGTTTAAGTGTAACTTCTGTCCCTAGCCCTAAGCTCTTTTAGGACTACCATCATCCCTACCCATGAAAGGAAATTTAACAAGTCTTGCCAGGCAAAAGCCTTAGAAGAACTGATATGAGATGAACAAGTAAATATGCAGGCATCTGTGTAAAAACAGACCCAATGTACTTTGTCTGCAAGTGCATTTGTTTTCTTTCTCTGCTAGCTTTTAGCATCATAAATGAAGTCTTGTCTACACTGTTATAACTTACGTTACATCATTGTAATCTGTTCATTTGATGCAGTGATTTAACTGTAGTGAATTCACTCTGTCCACACCAATTTGTTATGGTACTTTGTATGAATTGTTATCCTTACTTGATGCTCTGAATTTTTTTGCATTATCTGCTTTGAGATATAAATCAGAAACTGTAGTAATTCTGGGATGGAGAAGAATAGTGTAAAATTAATGTGAGAGAAAGGTCAGATCCATAAAAATTCACCCAGGGAGCTAAACAATAGTGATCTTTTCTAGATCAAGGTTAGAGGTGAGAGATGTGTATCCTCACAGTTATGATGATGCACGTTATAATATCTTTAGCAAATGATAACAACAAACCACCAGTGCAAGATCTATCATGAAAGAGAATATGCATATTCCCAAGATGAGGTATTAGTGACTATTTAGAGCCAAGGGAGATGGATTAAACGAGAAAATTTCCATGGTTTCCTGAAGCTCATTAACAAATGGGAAAGAAAAAAAATGGACAAGGACAGATAAGAGAGCAGTTAAAGGTTTTAATATTTTAACAAAAGAGGTTAAGATACAAAAACAATGATGTTCTTCAAATAAGTATCTGAGATGCAGTCTCACAGATTAAAGTAACTGCCATGCTGAGGGACTAAAAAGTGGCAAGAAAGACTTAAATGAAAATGTGACAGACAACTGCTGATTCCATTTAGTGCCACACTTCATCTCTTGTCATTAAGCAATCAGTTAATTGCATTCTAGTGTACTCCTATGTGTTGCAAACTGGCTGGAAATAAAAGGGCAACCCACTTGCCAAATACAAGGCAACACAAACCTTTTCAGATCTTTATGGGCACAGTCTTATGAGCATTTTCTCACCTATGTTCTGTAGCATTCACCACAACTGCATGTACAATAATGATAAACTCATGTGTAGGTAACCTATTCAATATACCTAGGAAAAGAAAATCCTCACTCTGTAACCCTGAAATAACAACAAAACTATTCTCTGAGTACTACTACCCTAGAGCAGCAAACACTTCCATTCCAACAAGGAACCCACAGAAGAAAGGAGTAGTCTGTGAATTCATCAGCCTCCACTACTACTCCATCTTCAGCCTCATTTCTCTGCTCTGGAGAGGTACTACTCAATGAAGCAGGCTCCCTAATTTATGCCATTCTTTCAAAGTGGAACCATACTGATTCTTCTGTGGTCAGAGTCCTGAATATGACTTACCTCAACATATTTATGACTTCATGAGTGATATCTTTATTGCTAGTTCTAAGTCCTTGGAATCCTCTAATGTTGCTGCTTAGAGGTTTGTCAAAACATGGATTACTGCAGTTACTCCACCCATGGGGTCCAGATGTGTTTGTCAAAAACTCTGGAAATAGCAATATTAATAATATACAGCCTTTCATAAATTATGTTTCATGATGCTAATGATGTGTGCAAATATAGAGAAATAATCCCACTCTTCCCCATGGGATAGTAGGAAGTAAGCTGTGAGTTGCATGCATACTTAGGCTTTAAAGCATATGGTCAACACACATGATAATGACTCAGTTCTCCAACTATATGTCCATTATCCAAATCTATCCCACTTGAACAGAGGAGTGGGAGCCTACTGGAAACCCACCAAGGTGTAGACTATGCACAGGCATATAAACTGCCTTAGACATTGCCTTGCGTTAAATGACGTGGCAGCTGAGACTAAGAGCATGGGTTTATGGTTGACAAATCTAGAGGAAAGGATCCGAGGAGTGACCAATGTAAGAGAGCAAATTTAGGCTGGACTTTGAGTAGTGTTACTATGGAATTTCTTTCTAAAAATAAAAAATCAGTTTCCAGTAGGACTGACTCCCTCTTTCCAACAAATATTGGTTTTTTTTACAGCTGGGTAGCAGCACTACCTATCAATATCTGCATAGTTACATGTCAATATTTTCTATGAAATTAACAGCAAAGTTTGTACCTATTCTGCTTCCTCTCTTCAGCTTCCATAAGAACAGAGCTCTCTCTAATAAGAACTACCTATGACATCACATTTTAATATGTGCCCGTAACTCAAAATATTTCAAAGATGTTATTTTCTATTTGAATACCAACATCTTAACCCTCACTATTTATATATCATGAAACAATTTTAAAGTTAATTTTAAATCATTTCATTCCATTATATACATACCATAGAAGGTTGGGCTCTCTATAAACATTGGCATTTAAAAATAAAATCATTAAGTGTTTGGGAGAGCAATGGTATGTCTGTAACTAGCTAGAGTAAAACAGACTTAAAATATTGAAGTAGTACTAAATCAGTGGGGCTGTGCAAAACTTTGGGTGCCGATTCAATTTGGAGGAGATTCAGCTGGATTCAGCAGCTGAATCTGAATCAAATCAGGACACCAGTTAAAGGGTCTGAATTGATTCAAAGCTGTCTGAATCAATTCAGAAAACATTCAGAGAGCTTTGGAGATTCAGGCAGTCCCTGCTTGCTGCCACAGGGAGCTGGACCCAGACTCCATACTGGCAGCAGCCAGTGAGTGCTGGGCTTTATTTTTTCAGAGTGCTGGGACCTGGGGCTGGGGCTGGGGCTGGGGCTGGGCAGGTGGGGCTGATTCAAAGATTCAGCTGATTCAGGCGCGGCCGCATCTCCAAATCAGATTCAGCTGAATTGATTCGGGACAGTGACTTGAATCACTGTGTCACGGGGCACCTCTGCACCCCACTTCTAAGGAGGCTCAACCCCGGGAGGGGGAGATGTGTAGCAGGACACTAGGGTGCCGGCTACTAGCATTGGTAATAGGGCTTGGCTGCCAATCAGCAGGGCAGCACAGCTGAAGGTTGCTTAGGCAACAGATTGGGTCAGCTGACCGCCAGGGGGCAGGGCCTGGCCTTTATAAACAGAGAAGGCTGAGGCCAGGGTTAGTTCCCTTCTGGTAGCCTGAGGTGCAAGAGCTCTGTAGCAGACCTGAGTAGAGTAGAACAGCCTGACTGCCTGCATGATGATGTGGGGTAGAGAGAACCCTGGCAGAGAGGTATTGGAAGAGGGTCAGGGTAGCGGCAGATGTATGTTGTAGCCACTGTCGCGCCGAGATGCTGGTGCACCCTTGACCTGCGAGCCTGGGTCGGTACAACTGGCTTGGTGCGAGGGGGGATTTATGACCAGACTGGTGGGTGTTAATGGTGAGCAGTAGTCAGATAGTCAGATGATTTAAAGCATATTGATTACACAGAAAGTTTATTTTACTTACGCTACTGATGATTGATTGCAGCGTAGGCAGAAGCAGTTGATTTCTTAGTTACAGCATGCAGATGTTCTGTCACCCAGTGATTACAGTGGATTGCAGACTTGCTGAGTACAGGTTTCAAATAGTTTATACAAATTACTACGGTCTTTACCGAGAGCTCTTGACGAGAGGGACGTACGAAAAATAAGATAAGACGAGCAAGAAAGATAAGACGACACGAGCCGGCAAAACGGCTGAATCAAGGTTGCAGGCGGAGAGATATTTGAGATGTCTGTAACTGATCAGATTACCGACTGTGTCTCTTGGGAATGCTCCGAGATCTCTCCCCTTTGGGTGGAAGTTCTTTCAAAGTTATAGAAAATAGAATAGCCCATTATTTTATGCTAGGCATGTATAATTAATGAGCTTGCACTTGTGCTCTCTTTGTTTGCTCAAGTTTCATAAAAAGGGGGGTTATATTTTTGCTTGGGTGGTACTGGTCCTATTTGGTCACAAGAGGGCAAGTATAGTATATTATTTAATTTTACAATTCTGTTAAACTCAGCCAATTTGGGTATCTCGTTACCATAGGGACGTTATCTTTCGTGCTGGGCTGTACACAACCCAAGGTTAGTTTCTCTCTCATATGAGAAGCTCAAGTGATTCGAAATGAGGCACAGATAGGGATGTGTGCATGCAGCACTGTTACAAACTAAAGAATAATAGTGTGAGACTACAATTACAGAGTTTGTTGTGTTAGCTTCTGACCTTTTGCCATCTGATCTTTTGCCATTGGCATCTGAAATCAAAGACTTTGATCTTTGACAGCCACAAGGCTCATTTTGGGTTACAGCTAGGTTGGCTTAGAGTTACATTACAGCCAGGAGGCTTAGTTTATGTTAGAGCCAGTTGGCTTATGGTTGTGTTTGTTTATGTTATACTGGAGGACCGGGTGAGGCTGTAGGGGACGGAGGAGGCCTCATTAGGAGCTCCCCAGTGGAGTAGGGGGTTCCTGGGTGCCCTGAGAGGGCCCAGCATTTGAGTGCCAGAGCTGGCACTGCGGGTGAACGCCGGAGAGAGGCGCGGCGTGTTGGGGTCATGACCCCAGCCCCATGGGGGGGCGGTATTTAGCCCAGTGGGGCGTGGGACCCAGAAGGAGGGTCAGGGGGCCAGGCATGGCTACAGGCCACCTGAGCCCCAAGCGCGAGAAGCGCGTACATGAGCCCCAGAGCGGGCGAGTGAGCGCGAGAAGCGCGTACATGAGCCCCAGAAGAGGGCAAGTCCAGTAAGAGCCTGGTGAAGGCGAACGCGTGAGTAAGAGCCTGGTGAGGGCGGACGCACGGGAAAGAGCCTAGAAAGGGTGAGCGACAGAGAGAAGTCCCGGAGAGGGGGTGAATCTAACGGGAGGCCCCGGGGAGGGCAGAATTCGAATCATAGGCCCCAGGGGGCTAGCGGCACCGGTTTTGTATAGAAGCCCCGGAGAAGGGCGAGCACACAGTTAGGAGTCCCGGAGAAGGGCAGGCGCATGAGTAAAGCCTGGAGGGGGGTGGATGTGCAGATTGGGGTCAGGAGGAGAAGGAGTGGGAGGCCCCAGGGAGGGCCGAATTCGAATCCTAGACCCCAGGAGCGATCGGCACTGGTTTTGTATAGAAGCCCCAGAGAAGGGCGAGTGCGCGGTTGAAAGTCCTGGAGAGGGGTGGGCGTGTGAGTAACGCCTGGAGAGGAGCGGACGTGCGGATTGGGGCCAGGAGGAGAAGGGCACGATTAGAAGCCCGGAAAAGGGCAGGCACGCGAATAGGAGCCCACAGGGAGCGCATATACATTAGAGAGGCCCCGGAGAGGGGGCGCCTACATTGGAGGGGCCCTAGAGAGGGCAAGTAGATGGAAGAGACCCTGGAGAGGGCACGTGTTCAGAGACAAGACAATGTCCAGAAGAACCACGAGGCTTGGGGCGTGCTAAAGGGGAGGTAGGAGGCATGCGTAGCCCATAAGGCGGGGTGCACCTGATCATTATACAAAGTAGGGGCCAGTACGAGAGCACCGTGTCCAAGTGGACAGAAGGCAGCCTCCCATACAAAACTATATATAAAACCAAGACATGGCGGGCGAGAAAGAAGGTGCGTTCGAGACTCCACTTGGCACGGTAGGGGTGCCAGGGGAGATCACAGCTGCCCCTGCGCCCTGCCCTGTGACACACTGAATCAAATCACTGTCCTCCAAATCATCTGAATCTGAAGCGAATGCTAGCTGCTTCACACAGGCCTACAAATCAGTTATCCTTCAATGGCAGTAGTGAAATTAGAGTTGTGAAAAAAAGTTTTATTAAAACCAAAGATCAAACAAAATGCACATAATTTCATGTTTTGCAAAATTCACCAAAATAGAAATAGATCTTAGTCTAAACACCAATGAACTCTGAGAAGTTCAGATACAGGTCATGATCAGGACCATGTCACCACTCAAATTCAGGATCAGAGAATAGATCAACTTCTAGGAAGTTTGGATCTAGCACTGGAACTGAACTTTGGGAGTATCCAAAGAGATTTGCCAGGGTTAATGAGTCCACCAAGCGTCTTTACTAGGGCTGTGCAAAGCATATTTACTAGCACTATTTACCAAGGCTGTCCAAAGTCCCTGGTTTGATTCGGCCCAATTTGGTGGCCAAATCTATGAATCCAAATCAAATCAGGAGACCCTTTAATCTCTCCAAATCGAACTGGAACTCTCCAAATCGATTTGGAGAGATTTGGAAAGATTTGGACATAGAGACAGCTTTAAATGTTTTTCTACATACCTCAAGGTACCAGGCAGCTCATAAATGCTGTGATGGTGAAGTGGATGGAGCGTCCCACAGGAGTGCACAGGGCTCCCCAGCACACTTGGCAGCAGACCTGGAAGTGGTCCAGAAGCACTTCTCAGCAGACCCGGAAGTGGACTGGAAGTGCGTGGAAGCCCCCCACAGCCATCCTGGCTCAGCGACTGGTGCCTCCTGGGTCTGGGGGGGCACCCTGGCTCCCCCCACAGCCAATTGCCAAGCCAAGGGGTCACAGAAGGGCCCCCTGCGTGCTCAGTGGTGAACCCAGAAGTGGACTGGAAGTACTCCCGTGGGACGCTTCATCCACCCCTGCATTGCAGCATTCACGAGCCATGCCTGGTACCTTGAGGTATGTAGAAAAAACATTTAAAGTTGTGTCTAAAAAAATTGCTAATTCTCTGAATGAGCATCAAGTCTTCAGATTCGGATTCAACCCAATCGAATCAGGGACAGTGATCTGAATCGACTAATCAAATTGCTGTCCCTGATTCAGGCTGAATCCAAATCAAATATGGCCCATTTCACACACCCCTAGCATTTACAGTTTATCAAATCATAGTAAAATGTATCATTTTTCAAAGTTACTGCTTCTCAGCTTTTTGGCTAAATAGCTAACCACAGTTTTTTAATACTCTCTTATAAAGTTTTAAAATCTTTTTCCTAGAGATCTTTTTTGCATTTAAACTCAAAACATCACACACAATTCTAGGAGAACAAATCCACCGCAAATCAACACTTACCTACATGGCTCCAGACAAAACACCCTTCTGTCACATAATCAGAAATGCTGAAACAACATAAGTACTCATGAGCTGACAGGCAATGGCACCGTGAGAATAGGTGTTCTCTTTCATAGTATAGATGGCCCTTTAATAAAGGGTTCAGTTCCTCCCTTCCTGTTTGCCATCACTTAACATCCCTCTGCCCTTGCTAGCATAGAAAATAATGGCAGAAGATTATTTATGCATTTTTAGGTGCATGTGATTTAGTAGCTGTAAATAAAAACTAGAAATCAATACTATGTGATAAACCAGATCCCAGAAAGCCAACCAGCAAGATGTTCACAGACCACAGATAAAGACTCTACATTAGAACATCCCTGGAACTGTAATAAACATAAGAATCATAGGAGCGCTGCCTAGAGACTGATCTTTTATTTTCTGTCCCAGACACATAATAATGACCAGGGTTACACAAGGTCACATTTCTGAACCCTGGTGAAACTTGGAGTCCAATGTTATAGGTGCTGAAATCAGTGGAGTTATACCTGGGATGTATCCGACCCTTTATGTTCATCCTGGACCCGAAATCTCCAATTTGGCAAGAGTATCAAAAGCGTTTTACCTTTGTTGCTTGGATCTTTACTTTCTTTCATCAGTTTCCAATCCTGTTTTCACTGGTTTTTCCTTTTGCCTCAGAGAGCATTTTGTTCCAGTCAGTGAAGAAAGCATTATTTAACTTCAGAGATGTTTTACACATCCCATTCCTATAATTTCATTTTTTTTCTATTTTTTTCCTAGGTGGTAGCATATGATAGCCTGCCTCTGAACATTTTAGCCAATTAAAATCATTTGACTTCATCTCATGCACCCTGATGCTTGAGATGTTTATGATTATTTCATTAGAATGCAATGGGCTTTTTTCTGTGTGCCATGTGAATATTAAGACTGTGCGCTAATACTGTGTTAACACTGAGTATATGTGCAGCATCAAAACTAACACTGAATGAGAATTAGTATCCCTATCAGCAACCATAAATCATGTAGACACCATCCCACAAAGTAAAAAGCAATGCTGAGTCTGTGTATTCCTTGTCTCACTTTATGAATATCATATTACTTTGAAGCCGTCATATTTTCATTATAGCAGAGTTTGCTGGTACCTGCCTTTCTTGCAGTAAAGGAGCTTGTGTTTCCTTGAGTTTCCTCTCTGCATTCAAGATAGATTTCAAGTCTAGGATGAGTGTCTGACCTTCAAAAAAAAAACCAAAAAAAAAAACAAAAAACCCCTTACATTTAAAATATAGGAAACAGGCTGCCTAGCCATTCTTCTTATTTCTAAAGGAGATTAAATGTACTTGAGGAAAAACTACTGGATTCAGAAACTGGGCCCTTTGCAAGAAGGGGTGACATTTTCTCAAAAAGAAAAAGTCCAAAGACCAGGGCTTTTCAGCAGTTTCTGTATAAAAGAGCCAACTATAAAGAGCAGGAAACCATTCTGTACTTTCAGAATAATGTGGAAAAGACAACCCAAGAGGCCTTAATACCTGAAATTCTCTTAAATCTGAAAGAAAGTTTGTAATACAATATCAAAAGAGGAAAGGGAAATATCCCAACATAATGTCTTCCTTTTTCAACACGATATAGGATGTGGAATGTATGTTAATTCCTGTATTCTCAAAGGAAAACAAATAGCATAAACAGCCAGACGGGAGAGGAAGAGAGCAGTATGTTTAAAATAATTGAGAAACCCACCACTCATTTAAGCTGTTAGCTCTGGGAAGACTCAGGCTGTGTGTCCAATCAGAGGACCCACACTTCATGCCAAGTCTCGTTTCAGATGCACTCTGCACCAACTCCACCAAATGCAAACACAATTAGAGTATTCAGCATAAGACAGTAGGAGATCCCCTTTGATGTTGGGATAAAATGAGGATATGCATGGTTTTGTCCAAAATGACAACCAACCCAGGTTTACTAATGGGTATCTAATAGAAAAAGAGAATTTTATGATGCTCATTAATTACCAAACTGTCATGTGCTCCTGGCAGAAAGAAAGTAATCCTCTTCTCCAGATTAGACAGCCACCACAAAGGACTTCAAAGAACTTTCAGTCCCCTCCCCTGAGAGCTGCCTTGCGTAAACCTCACAGTACTAACCGTGCAAATTAAAAGAAGGGAGCAGTTGACAAACCCTTCCTGTTACATGCGCAATGTATTTGTGCTGGCAGTTCAGACGTGAGCTTTTATTCAACTAGCAGAGCACACATTTTCTAATCATGCCGCTGCACTCTAAAACTCACATGAAAATTTACAAATGATCTGGGTAACAATGTTTTCCACTCTCACTTTCAATCCCAGAGATATGTTCAGTGAAGATTTTTTGGTGCAAATAGGAAAGGCTTATTAAGAAAATGCCAGAGAAACAAACTAGGAAATCTAGTTCCCCAGACATGTCTCAGGATGGCATGGCATTCCTATACCTGTCAGCTGACCACTGTTGGGTACAAGTAGCTACAAAGATAATGTCAAATGAGAATGAGATTAAACGAATTCAGGTGTTAGGTAATGTGTTGCACTTAAAGTGATTTGGCCAATCTTATGTAGCATTGCATACACTGAACTGGGGCTAGCCATTCTACCACTTCCCTGCTCAAAATACGATCCATTCTCTTAAAGTTAAAATTTATTTTTCCAGGTATTTTTTTTTCATTGCCTACATTCTGTGAACTTCAAAGCATGTATGTACACCTGTGTTTTTAACTAAGTGCTTGTGTTGTTGACTTCTTTGTCAGAAGTCTAAGATAGTTATACAGCCTGAACCAGTTCTCAGGGGACGCATCTACATAAGATGCTACTGCAGTGTGGTTACTGCTCATTTATTTAGTACTTGCTTATACATAATAACTGGAGTTACTGTGCAGTAGTGCTGGTGAATATCTTTTAAGTGGCGCTACTGTACAGTAGCCTACTGTACAGTAGCCCACAGTAGCGTCTCGGCATGTTTTTCGCCATGCAACGCTACTCACAGTAGTATCAGGCTACTGTGCAGGCAGTGTCTCATGTAGATGAGCCCAGGAATAAATAACACATTACAAAGGAAAAACCCTTGTTATAAGTTTTTTCCTATTATCATTCTGAGTTTCCCGTAGAAGTCATGTTTTTGAATATCTTTGCAACATGCTTTCTGTGTTTGCCCATGCAAAGATGCAAGTAACACACTATTAAGGTAAAAAATAATAATCTAATCAATCCTATTACTTGGAATGAAATTGGAGAATTTGAATATTCTCAGAATATTTCCAAAGTGATGTATATGTTCTGGAGGAAAGATAATATGCATCTTGGACTTCACTAGATAGTCCCACTTTTGACATGATGGTCCAGGGACTTCTCTAAGTTTTGTTTTTTATTTCAACAATTAAAGCAGGTGGATCAGTTTTGAAGTGCAGATGTTTGTTCAAAGCATGTTGCTACCCTAAGTAAACTGGCTTAGTGTTTACCAAGAACAAATACTTCAATGAAAGAAGTGCTGAGTGTAATGAAAAGTCTTTGATGTAAAGAGGGGAGCCCTATCAAAACTGATATTTTGCTCAGATATACAACAATGGAACTGGTTTATCATTTCATGACAAACTCATGTCTAACATTTTCTGTTTGAACCTTTTTTTTTTTTCAATGAAACAATGTCTTTTCCATAAGAATAGACATTTCTGCAGGAAATACCTGTTTTTGAAAAATAATGGCAGGTTTCATTTAATAAATTAAAACAAAAATAATTTTACATAAAAAATAGTTCTTTGGGGGGCTGATTGAGATATTTTTATTTTTCCCTATGAAAATTTGAAAACCTGTGAAGAAATCATAATTATAAGAAGGAAAATCTTTTTCAGTTTTCACTGATATTTTTGAAGGAACAAAACCTCCTGGCCAGCATGAGATTTAAATCTGTCCCTGTCACACTGTTCAATGAAAAAATATGTTGATTCACAGGGAGCTCCTTCTCTCAATAGAGTTTTTATTTATTTTAAATTATTTCAAACTTCCGACTCCACAGTCAGAAGTCTTATGAATATAAGGGAATGAACCTGCCCACTTTCTGGTGGTTCAGCAGCAGCACTTAAAAAGTTAAGGGCCAGTTTCTTTATAGCCACTGGGTGTTAAAGTAGCTTAGGCACCTAAACATGATTCTGTTCCACCCTGTTTACATCTCTGAAAATCCATGAATGCATCTACTTTTGTAACAGACTGTCTGACTTACTGTCATTTTAAGACAATCATAAAAAAGCAGCAAGAAGGAGGAAGAAAACCCACCCACCCTTTGTATTAACAGTTTTTCAGGAGCTTGAGCAGGGTGGAATCAGATTACACCCAGGCACCCAAGTCTGCCTAGTTTGAGCCTGGCCCTTATCTCTAAAAATGAGACATTTTCTGTGTGGGCAGTTGAAAGAATATTAATAGATTAGACAACTGTCTTCACTATACTGGGAATAAGTACATGCTCCAAGTTCTGAAGCAGTAGCAAAGAGAGAGGGAGCCCAGCTTGTCAAAATGAGTTAAACTAAATAAGAATGGGGATGATCCTGCTGTGAGCAGGGGCCTGGGCTAGATGACCCTGTGAGGTCCCTTCCAGCTCTACTTTCCTATGATCTTGTGAGAAGCTCATGTTTCTTCAGAACTGAAAAAAAAAAACTTTCCTAGTTGTCTCTCCACTGTTTGTCTCCTGCCCAAACCCCTTCCTCAATAGGACTCTTCAAAAAAGTATCTATTACTTTTCTGTTTCAGCCCTTTGAAAAATATTCTGCTTTTCCAGTTTTGTCCTGTCATTACCTTATGCTTTGCTTAGGGATTGGCTTCATATACTATCAAAAGTATTTTAAAATAATCATTAAAAGCAGACAGAGTAAAGGCTCCATAGGACAGGCAACTGTAAAGATCATATTTTAAAAAAGGAAATACATGTTTTCTCTTTGCCATCCACTGTACCTGAGGAAAACATGAAATAATACATTCACTACATTTTCCCCTTCCATTTCATACCAGCGGGTATTTTCTGACCAGATATGTTGACCACCAAAAATTAAGTGGCCAGCCACACCTCTTAAAACACCAGTGCCAAAGGGCAGGATACAATTTGTGAAAAAGACACAAATTGCATTAAAACATAATTATTCATGCAGGAAATATAAAATTCCATGAGATCATTGTCAGTTCAGTTTCATGATTCTTCACTACTGCTGTAAATGCTTTTCATAAAAAAGTGAAAGGAAACTCCAAAATTGTGTGAATATAGCTAATTTTGGAACTCCAATAAATAACATCAATCAAAACAAAGCATTGCAAAAGGCATACAAATATTCATGCTACAGATTGCCCTGGTGTCATTAAGAGTGCTCTTCTACCCTAATTCCACATCCATGACTTCCCCACAACAAGTGTCTGAAATCATTATTACTTTCCGGAAGGTCAGACTCTACAAACATTCACTACCCTTCCTGGGGTATGTCCATGAAGAATGTCTCTCTATATGTTAACTACTTGTCATGGTAAACATGATAAACAGGCAATTCTTTGTCCAGAGAATGGGAGGATAGATAAGACAGACAAAAGTCTTTGTGCAAACCGAAATGGATGTAATCCTTAAAAATAAAAAAATAAAAAAATCAGATTCTGTACGAGTAAACACAGTAGAGAATGTGTTCTCAATAGAAGATATCTTTGCCTAGCTTGGGAAGTTGTGTGAGTTTCTGGAGTTGCCTGGACCAGCCTTGAATCTTTCTGCACTTTAGTAGAGTGGGGAGATACACTCAGTGTTTCAGCTTCTGCTAGGTTTGTTCCTGAATAATGCACACCCCAAATACTATTATGCATGGAATGGGTAATTGCTGAAGATGACAGTCAAATGAGGAAACAATTAATGCCCCTTAGTGTAGTGGTATTTGGAAAATCAGAAAACCACCCATGAACTGTACCTTATGCTAACCTGGACAGTGATGAATCCTTGCAGTCAAATGGTTCTTTGGTAAATCTGATAAGGTTACAGCCTTCTGTATACGGGAGCAAAGCAGAGAAAGACCAGATAGGCTGAAAGACAAGATAGAAAGAAATCACTAAACGAACAGAGAAATATATGTGACTTGAGAAAAGCTAGCAGTGAGGACTCTGGCGAAAGGGCTGAACTGGAAAGAGACTTGGAACTGTGAGCAAAGGCACAGTCTCCTGCTGTTTGATTCCTGCAGTGTTCAAGGAAAGAGGACTTGGTGTACCTTCCTTTTAAGTAAACAGGACTGCATCAGGGAAATACCTGCCTGTCATCAATTTCTCATCTCAACCTGAGAACTCTGAACATTGGCTAGTCCCACAGGTCCAAAGGTGTGTGTGTGAGGGGTGGGGGGAATGGTGCTAAAGGTGGAGTCCAGTTTCCAAGAAGAATAATTATATAATGGTATTTTTGTTGAACCAAAAAATAGGTGCTAACATATATATAAATTAACTGAGCAAATGTTAGCTATAATTATATATATAGATACAGATAGATAGATATACACACACATATTGTGTGTGTGTGTGTGTAATTATAGCTAACATTTGCTCAATTCAGTGTCATGGCTCCATGAATGGCTGGGAGGGTAGCCAGAAGAGGGAGTCTCTAGCAACCAGCCAGAGTGGCTCAGCTCTGATAGAATTACAAAACTTTCTCTCAGAAAATACTGAATTATTTAGACCTAGTAAAAGTTCTAAATATGTGGTTTGAAGCCAGCTACCAATCTGAGTGTTCAGAGCACAGTTAAGAGTACGAGGGATAGAAGAGACCCCACTTGAACTGGCAGAAGATCTGAGAAGACCTTTATTTCTGGCACATCCAAATTCCCATGAGGATTTCCAGAATAAATTGGCAAGGACCATACTCAGATGCACTTGGACTTGCAGATCAAGATCAGGAAAGAGGGCAAAAACATTCCAAGAGGCTGTGGAATTGGCCACAAAAATTGAATCTTTTCATGCAGGACCCTACCAAAAGAGGAGGTCAAATGGTAGTGAGAAGAACGGTAGCCAATGCTATGAGACCTGCAAGGACAGCTCCATCTCTAATATGTTTGATGCAGAGAGGATTCTGCTCTGGTTCACAATAATTTTGAATTAGTAAAAGTGATTGATTCAGTTTGTAAAACACAAGAAACTCGCAATAATGCCACCACTAGTGTGTGCTAAGAAACTGGCCATGAAGAAGAGAACTGACCAATTCCTCAGACACTCAGAGATGAGCAGAGTTTTTAAATATTCTGCACCTGTTACAGGAGGTTTATTTGTGGCTTGGCAATACTACAAAACCACCTCATGGCTCGAGTAAGAAAGGGAAACCTTTCAGTAGGCAACAGAATAAGATTTAATATTTTCAGAGTTCAAAAACCCTTTCATGATTGTCTTAGCCTGTGTTCAGAGCTGTCTCAGATTGGTCATAGTTACTAATGCTTATACTTTGGGGGCTGAACTGACAAGAACACAGAGGAGTTGAGATGGTGGTAGCTTATTGCAGAAAATGTCTAAGTTCTCCAGAGAGTGAATACTACACTACCCAAAAGCAACTTCAACCCATGATTGGAAGGCAATAAGTTGCCCATGGGACCCTCCAGCATTGCTCACAGTCACAGGAAATTAAAAAGTTACAACAGAGGTTGCCAGAGAAAACTAATGTTGCCTGCAGTATGTTACTTATTCAGGGTTATTGCCCATAGATCAGAGGAGGCTGGGGACCACAGGTATATAGTATCTACACCACTATTTTGTATTGAAGAAACTTTGTGATCAGGACAAACCGAGCAGCCCTATCATAGGGTTGACAAGCTGGTCAGTTAACCAGTCAAATACTGTTAATTGACTGGTCAAATGAATGCATTTTTGATTAGTTAAAGATTATAGCAATTTTACAAAAAAACCCAAACAAACCACACAACAAAAAACCGAAAGAAAACACTTCCCTTTTTTGTGTAGCTTTCTTGACAGAAATATGCTTTTTATTGTTTCTTGACATATTTTATTGAATTTTTTTTTGCTTTTTCTGTGTATTATTTGAACCCATCAGCATTTTTTTTTTTTTTTTTACAATTTTTGACTGATATTGTAATATTTGACTGATAATTGACCAAACTTTATTCGACCTGTCAAATACCCAGCCCTATCTTCACAGAAGCCGTTTAGATTAAGGATTTTTTAAATCCTAGAATTCCTAAATCTGGTTCAGCTCAATTTAATTTGCCCAATAAATTAAGATAATGCAAATTAAAACCACATTAATTCTGAATGAGAATATTTACACAGAGTTTTAATGCAGTTTATCTAATCCCCTTTAAAGGTTAATTGAGGATCAATTTTCCTCAGAGTTACTATATAGCCAAGCACTTATACATTTTAATTTTACTTAAATTATTTATTTTTAAAAATATTTCCATTTGGAGCAAACTAAAAGTTTCATATGATGTAATTTTTTTTCATCTTCTCAATTCATTGCCATTTGTTGCAGTTTTTTAAAACTGAAAATGAACCCAAAAAAAATCACAGACAGAACCACTGGATCAATATCAAATGATACCAAAATAAGCTGCTAAAATTAATTATAATGTCTGTATACTTCTGAAGCACTGTAGGTGTAGCAAAAGTATTGCAACTTGAACCTGTTTCATTTAGGGTTATAGTTACAGATTTAGGTCACTCACTATGTAACTGATAATGGCTGATGTGCACTCCAAAGCAACAGCTCCTCCCTCCACTTTTAAAGTAAATAAAAGACACATTTGGCCATATAGGTATTCGCATAGCCCTACTCCTCAAGTTTGGGAATGAGCTAAGGAGACAAGCAAGCCTATCATTATGGAGTTCCTGAAGAAGAACAAATGATGTAGTCTATTTAAAAATATACGTTCTTAGAAAAACAAAATGTTTGTTATACTAGTATCAGGCTCATTTCAAATCCAGGGGGCTCAGTTCAGAATTTCATCTAAAGACAAAAAGAAGCGTGGAGGCATTCTTTCCTTTTTTGACTCAGACAAAAATAGTCACCATCACAAGGTTCTTCAAAGCTTCAGTCACTTCATCTTTATACTTTTCAAAGACCTAAACTTTTCTCTAGAATTAGATCACCCACAAAACCCTTGTTGAAGTTTGGAGGTCTGGAGCACTTTCCACCTTACACTGGAGAGCTCCACCCAAACCTCAAAACCTCTTGATGGCTGAGAAGGACCTTTCAACATCTTAAAAAGTATCTTCAAAGTCAGCCTTGCATGGAGCTGAAGTGGTGTTTCTAGTCCCTACTTGAATCTCACTATTTCCATCTTATTTGGGATCTGGTAAGCCTCACCTACTTGAATAGTAAAGATGAAGTCAGTGAGAGGAGCGTGAGGTATCATTTGTGGTCAAAACATTTTTAATTTCTTCCAAGTTAGGTATTTGTAATAAACAAATATTTTACAAGGGTGATGCTATTCAGGAGCCAACATTTTCAAAAACATTTCTAAAACTTATGCAAGTTTATTATACATCAACACACTGTGGACTCTCCTCTAATACTTCCTTTATCATCCTATTAAGAAACCAAGATTTCTGCCTTTTCCATTAACACCTTTCTATCTAGCCCACAATCTATTTCTTATTTTTAAGACTTTTCCAGATATTTTATCCATATCATGTAATAATTAATTTCAGGATGCAAAGTGACAACATTATTATTGTACTTTCTGTACTAATTTAGTCCTTTATTTTACTGTTAGCTTGCTTTCACCTCATTTACAGAGTAATCTATTAATTAAAATTGCTGTCTTAAAGATCAAAGAAATGTTGATTGTTTATTACTAAGAATGGTCACCTCAGGGCTCTTGGAGCATGATGGCATCTTTATCTAAAACTAGCAAAGAATTCTTGGCATAGAATTATGGAAGCTGAATTGGAGATATTTGCTTAGGTCTCAGTTTTGGTAATATTGGTGGTTACCTGAATTGAGATACGAATCATAACAATGGAAACATACATGTGATGCTACGTCACCATAGCAAGGCACTATGGTAGCATAGCATTGGCAGGAACAAACTGTGAAACCACAGATACATCGCCATAGCGATGTGCTCCCTCACTATAGCATGTCACTACAGCGATGTAGGGGCTAAAAATAACTGGACAAAAACCATGACACTGCAGGAAGAAAGGAAGTACTAAATGGCAGAGTAGTAACAATGACGTGTAGATGCACCTAGTATGTTTCTATAACACAGCACTGCCTTCAGTCTTACATAACCCAAGGGTAACAATGATTTCACCTTGATAACAACCCCATGCAATTCATATGCAACCTTCTGCAAATATGTGAGAACATGCATGATCCTAGTGAATATGAGCTTTGCCCCATGGATTTTTAATGAATCTCAGCTCTGGGAAAACTATGTATGTAACCAGTCTGGACAGTTTACAAAACACTGTTATAGCATCAGACTGATCAGAAGAGATGTAACACATAGTTGTTGTTCCCCGAGTGCTGGCAGCAACCGCCATACATGCAATCCCTCAAAACTGACACTGGGGGCTAGTGCCCCAGTCACTCACCCCTAGTTGGACTACTGCTGATCAGGGACTGTCTAAGAAAAATATTGTGTACCTGATGCTATCAAAATGAAGGTCTCTTACTGGTCTGTTATATAACAATTTCAGTCCTATGGGGTGGAACCATGTCTATATAAAAACATTGTGGGAACATATGATGAAGAAACTTTAGCAGCATTGTTTCAATAGTTTTTTGGGACAGTTTTAGCCAAGCTTTCAAAGTGTGGTATAAAGAGTGTATGAATTTGTTTGTGCAGAAACTGGATCTTACGTATGCCAAAAGATGGGCGTGCACATAAATGGAAACTTTTCACACAATATACAGTGTCTGGTGGTTATTAGGATGGCTTTTGATTCTAATAACCGACTAATTTATTAAGTGGAAACAAAGTAGAGAGAGCACTGAGCATGCTTACATTAGTCATATAGCAACACAGGCTCAGTAGTCACTGGGCATTGCATAGCAACCTGACTGTGCAGTGAACTCACACATGCATGGAGTTGATTCTAATAACCAGCAGAGAAAGAACCTTTTTATGAATAGAGTGTGGTTTCAGATTTGGATGCTAATAAGCAGCTGATTCTATTAAATGAGATGCTAATAAGCATTGGAAAATGCCTTTAGTACAATGCTTTTGGCATTTGGCTTTGGGGGTTTGATGCTAATACACAGCTTATTCTATTAAGCAAGACTCTAATAAGGAACAGATACTCTACCCATTTGGTTGAAGGTGCCACAGGAAAAGTTCCTTGAGTTCAGGATGGAATTATTGATCAAAGAGAAAGACAGACATTCATCCCCTAGCTTCCTCCAACAGTTTATACTCTGATGGTCAGATACTCATCAGGAATGGGGAGGACCTAAATTCAAGTCCTTGTCCTTGTTATGTGTGTGCAGTTACTTACACAAAATGAAATAGACCCAACAAGAACTGAGAGACCCACATCAAAATAGCCAATAGCCTAGAACTCAGGCCACTCACCTTAGATATAGAAGATGTCTCTATCTATAACTTTTGTACCAGCTTATTGCAATTTCTTTTCAATTATTATCTTAGCAAGAATCAACTGGTTCAAGTCTGAAATGTCTTTACAGATTTTAGGATTTGTTCTTAGGAATGGGACTGCTGGGCCATCAAGCCCATGCCCCTGTGTTTATAGGCTACCATTAACCAAAGGAAGCACCACTTCCAAGTCTCAGCCATAATTACAAGGAATAATATCCAAACCACAAACAATACCCTATAATACTCCATAGGTCAAACCTCTGATGCCAATGCCAGTGCCAATGCCCTGCCAAGGTGTGCATCTGTAATTGCTAGGAAAATCTGGGCCACTGTTCCATGCAGTCTGAGCTACCAATTTAAGATGCAGCAAAAAGGCCTCCCTCAAAGACACCTGTAAACCAAGGAGAAAAGGAAACCTAGAATGCTGGGAGTTATGGAAAAAACAGTATCATAGGAGGGCCAAAACAAGATTTGAAATCACATGGATTTTCAAAGCTTCCTAAGGGAGTTAGAAACCCAACTACAACTGGAATTCAGTGGGAGTTAGGAACCATGAAATTGCAGCTGGACATAACGTGTGGAATCAACTTAATTTAGTAATAGCCTTCATCTCAGATGGGCCCAACATCAATAGACATGCATACAAAAAAGATGGAAAGAAGTACAGACAAAAAAAATATCTGGTACAGATGGGATGGTAGATGTATCTCATGGTAAACAGTAGATTCATAGGTTTATTTGATGCTTCTAAAAAGAGGACAAACATTACAAGCAGCTCTTTGGGAAGAGGCAGTTGGGCAATATCTAAGAGCAACTGAGCCTTACATATAGGCCATATGGATGTTTTCACAAAACCCCAAAGCACCCAGCTGTCATTTCCACATACTTGCCAACTTCTCAAACGTATCAGCAAGTATGTCGAATCTTGGCATCCACACATTATACAAAAAAAGACTATACTTGTGCCTGAACCACACTGGAGAATGAACGACAGAGATGAGGAACAATCAGAAGATCCATGCAGAAAAGCTTGCATCAAAGTGATAAAAAAGGAAAGCAAGGAGTCTCTAGTTATTCAAGTGCCTATAGTTCATAGTTAGTAGGGTCGGAAGGGACCATCTAGTCCGACCCCCTGCCATGGCAGGAAAGAGTACTGGGGTCAAACAACCCCAGCAAGGTGTTCGTCCAGCCTCCTCTTAAAGACCCCCAGGGTAGGAGCCAGCACCACTTCTCTTGGAAGTTGGTTCCAGATCCTAGCCGCCCTGACTGTGAAGTAGCGCCACCTGATGTCTAGCCTGAATCTACCATCTGCCAGCTTGTGACTATTATTTCTTGTCACTCCTGGTAGTGCTCGGGGGAACAGGGCCTCCCCCAGTGCCTGCTGGTCCCCCCTGACTAGTTTGTAAACGGCCACTAGATCCCCCGCAGCCTTCTCTTGTGGAGGCTGAACAGGTTCAGGTCCCGTAGCTTCTCCTCATAGGGCCTGCCCTGCTGACACCTGATCATGCGGGTGGCCTCCTCTGGACCCTCTCCATGTTGTCCACATCCTTCCGGAAGTGCGGCGCTCAGAACTGGATGCAGTGCTCTAGCTGCGGCCTGACCAGTGCCGCATAGAGGTGGGGTATCACCTCCTTGGACCTGCTTGAGATGCATCTGTGTATGCATGACAAGGTACAGTTGGCCTTCCTGACCGCGTCCCCACACTGTCGGCCCATGTTCATTTTGGCATCAATAATGACTCCAAGATCCTTTTATGCCTCTGCGCTGATGAGAAGGGAGTTCCCCAGCCTGTAGGTATGGTGCTGGTTCTTCCTCCCCAGGTGCATTACCTTGCACTTGTCAGTGTTGAAACCCATCCTGTTCTCATCCGCCCACCCCAGTAACCTGTCTAGGTCCAATTGCAACCTATACCTCCCTTCTAGCATGCCCACTTCTCCTCACATCTTAGTGTCGTCAACGAATTTGAACAGGGTACTTTTTACCCCCTCATCCAAGTCACTGATGAAGAAGTTTTTTAATGAGAATGGGGTGAGAGACAATGTCAAAGGCCTTCCTAAAGTCCAGAAAGACTGCATTCACTGCTACCCCTGCGTCTAAGGATTTTGTGACCTGGTCATAGAAGGCCACCAGGTTGGTCTGACAGGACCTGCCTCTAATGAACCTGTGTTCATGCCCCTAAGCATAATCTATCCTCCCTAATAAAAAAAAAAATACTTTAAAGTACTATGTATTCCCATTTAATACATATCATAATTTTCCCTTTCAGGCATCTATTGCCCCTTAAGACTCCTCAGAGTTTGGAGAGTGTACACTAAAAATAATCCCAATATTAATGTAAAATTGAAAGCACACTTTATATTTAAAAAAAAAAATCAGCTTAATAGCTGTTAAGAAGATCTATCTTTCTAATGATCCTCTTGAGGGTCAGAACTGCTAATCTGTTCTTAGGACTGTAAAGATAATATTAAACACACAGAGAGGCAGCTATGGGCAGTAGACAAAGCCACACAGTAAATCAAAAGGCTCTCTGGCTAAGCGATACTACATACAAATCCCACCGGCTCCTAGTCCATACAGAAGGTTGGCTACTTAAATGAATTTCAGCACTGGGAAAGTGACCTAATATGGTTTCCTAGAGAGGTATTAGTTCATTTCAGTGTCCCTTACTTTCTCTGGCAAGCTACTCTGGGTTTTCTTGTTTTACATTTCAAAGGAGTAAAAAAGGTAGAAATGCAAGAACATTTTGGCAGTAAGATCAGAAAAGTAAAAATTACAGCCTGTGCCGTCTGCAATATTACAGTGTAACAGCTCAGAATAGCAACACAAGAAAGGTCCATCAAGTGGTGAATGAGTGGAGCAACTATAAAAACAGCTATAAAACAAGCCTGCAATTTAACCTTCCTCTTGAAACCTCAAGATGAATATCATAAAGAAATAATTAAATATGGAGAACGCATACTTCAAATCAAAAGCTTGCCTTGTGCCTCTTATGCACTCTATGAAAAGCTGGAATATCAGGCTTCAGCTCTCTGAATCTGAACCAATCAACTCAGATAAAGGACAATATAGGCAGCAGCTGAGCAATTCCATGTCATTATCTGGTTGCCTTCTTTCTTCTTACTCTGCAGTAAACATATTTCACAAGGCCAAATATGTGAAACATTGATAAAATACAAAACCAAAAACAGTGGTTCTCTGTAAGTACATGAACCTACAGCCTATTCCAGTCACAGCTAAAACTTGTTTATGAAATGATTTCCTGTGAAGGCCACTTGCTAATAAGCAACAGGGAAGTGGTGCAAGCAACAGCCATTAGAAGGTCCTTTAAGTCTGTCCGGTGAAGGGGGGTGGAAGTTATTAGGGCTGATTCTTTTCACTTGGGAAATGAGAGACTAGACAAAGGGATCAATCACTCATCTGGAAGGGCATTAAATCAACCAGAAACCAGCAAGAGGACCAAGCAGATGTAAAAAGTTACGGTTGATAGTACTCTGTTTATGGCACAAAGAAATACAGACTTCAAGATCAATTGCATTTCAAAATAAAAACTTTATGAACTAGAACACTAGGAACTGTCTCAGATGTTTAGCTGAACTGAAATAAGGTGATGAGCCAGGGTAAAATAAAACAGGCCCTAAACTTTAGATTATATTTAAATTACATGTACCTTTAAAGCCAGGTATCTGTATAATGATCCTGTACTCTATAGGCTGGAATAACAAGGGCAGTACTATAGGGTGCATTATAGTTAGGAGACTTTAATGTTCCAGGTCTTTGTAGTTTAAATTACGTTTAAAAAGGATGTGGCAAGCAGGAATATATATGACATTGCCGTGTAACATGTCTGCGTCTGTAAACCAATAATCCAGTGCAGGGTTGATGTCTAAGAGTGAAACAAATTACTGTTTTCTTGATTTCATCTCTTTGCAAGGTAGTTGTTTTGATGCTTAAGAAACTTTTTACAGAGCCATCGGTAGTTTAGGGTTTCTTTTTATTGATGAAGTTAAGTGGATTCTGAGCCAGCCATCTGTTTAATGAGCTAACAAAGAGTGCTAGGACTAGGGATTTGAGAAGGGGAACAGCATGCAGGACTAGCTCCTGGTTTTGGTAGTCTAGGAACAGAGGACACAGGGCAGCCTGCTGCTCAGAAAGAAAAGGAACTTACATACAAACTTGTATCAAAAGACATATCAAGGGGAGGGAGAGAATTACAGAGCCCCAGTCCCCTTCTCCTGGTAGATTTCTTAAAGTCTGAGTCTGGCAAACTGACTTTCAGTACAAAATCACCACTATGAGACTACAAGTGCATTTCAAATTATTTTATCTAGAAGATGCTTCTACATAAATGTAGCTGTGCAACTTCAGAGTTACTGTAAATAGCCCAAACTGGGTGTGTCTACACGTTCAGTAAATGCACCATAATTATGGTGCATTAAGTTTAGTACCTGTAACTTAATACACCGTAATTGGCACTACAGCACAATAGCATTGGTGTACGCTTTTTATGTGACACTAATGTGCAGTAGACTATCTCGATTTTTGCCTGCCATACTAATGCGCAGTAGAATTAGTCTACTGCACAATTAATGTTTCATGTAGACATGCCCACTGAGACCAATGCAACGTAACAATGAAAACATTCACCTGGGGTCCTGTTTGTATTTTTTTGACCATGATACACATTGCAGAACATTTTTAGTCTATCAGAACATGTCACTATCTGATGAGACAAAGATCAGACAATATTTTTGGAATCCTGTGTGAACAAGTGCTATCTCAATGTGTTTGATTCCTTCTAGGTGGCTGTTGCCCATTGTAAACTTAAGAACAAGTTCCATGCCATCTTTCTGCTTTCTTTAATTATACTCTCTTCCCAGACCATAGAGGCTCTAAATTACTTTGACTAGACTCCCTAGGGACTATTCCCCACACTGGAAGTCATCAGCTTATAGTCTGTTATGATCACACCCCTGGGTGGGCACATTTGATTCTATGCAGATAAGAGAATGGAACAGGTGGCACACAACAGGGTACCCTGGCATTATGGCACTAGGAGTCAGGGTACTATGGTACTGTCAGGGTAATCATGACTTATGATTTAGTCCCTAGCCCTGTATGAAGAGGAAGACCTAAACAACCAGAAGAAGCTAACAGGCATGGATGTGTTTCTGGGTTCATGGAACTGGAGCAGCTTCTCAGAAGGAGTCATAGGAGAAAAAAATGTAACTAGTTTTAATATGGTCTTGATTAATTTATTGATTACCTGTGAGAATGGGGACTAGATAACCCACAAATCCCTTCCAGACCCATATTCCAAAGCCCCAGTGAATTATTTTCTAGAAGATTTACTCAGCCTGAAAGCAGCTGAACAATCCCAGTTCTGGCAGTGTTGCTGGGAGAGGTAGAGAGCAAAAAAATGCCATAGAGCCTGACTGACTTTGTTAGCTAATTTGTGAAACCGTACTGCCAGTGGATTTTAGGAACGTTTTCTAACTCTTCTGTACAGAGAAACTATCAGGATGGTAGATGCCAAAAGCCACTGTGGGTTTATCTACGCAAGAAAACTGACTGGCATGACTACACAAGTGTAATTATACCACTAAAGTTATAATGGCATAGATCCCCACGTGGCCACTTATTCTGGCAGCAGTGTAACTATAGTGGTAGATTATAGCTCTGCTGCTAAATTTCCCTGCATATATGAGTTCTGAGTGCAAAAATAGGAAAGGAAAGACTTTGAAAATAACAGGTGATTTTTTTTTTCCACTTAAAGGCAACTCCTCACCCACTTTGGAGATCCAAAGAGATGCTGTCAAAAAGAACTGTACCTGTGTTGGTAAAAAAGTGAAAATTAAATGTGCTACGATTATCCTGAGTCATACCAAACTGCCATACTTTTTCTATACTTTTCCCCTAATCACTGCTGGACAAAACATGGCAATTTAAAATTGGAATGCTCATTTAAAAAAAAAAGATTTTGCTCCTCAAGCATCAATATGGCAATCCAGGCTCTCTGACATCACAGCCACTATTAATCATTTTAAACGAAGGCACAAAAGCAAATTTTAAAATAAGAATTCTATTAAAATATTTTGTGTCTTGCCAGCCAAACAATCAAGGCAGGGAAAAAATTCTATCTATAATTTCCAGAAGAACAGACCTATTCTAGTTTTTCACATGTCATTCATGAACAGCCCACTGACTCTCCTCCTCTTTTCATTTTAGCATTCTCTTCTTCCCAGAGGCTGTCATATGAGTTTCTTTCAGACTTATAACTGTCTGATTTTTTTTAACCTCAATTATTTTTTCACTTCCCATCATTCTATTCATTTGACTCACATTGTAGCGGAAGACTGACCTTTGTGGAAGCTTAACCTGGTTACGGTTTCCCTTTGGCTGCGTTTCAGAATGGAATTTGCAGCATTACATTATTATCTAAGCTCTGACAGTTGTTCATCCCAGCACAAGACACAGGACCTGACCATGATCTTGCTTTGCTTCTGATTTACTCTCCTGTGAATGACATCAGAACTGGGTCAGCAGCTCCAGCCCTAAAGAGAATATAATCTAAATGACAATGGAAACAGATTTATTCTAGTAGATCCACAGAATAGAGATATCATAGAACTTTAAAAGACTGCTGTAGTGTTAATATGAAATTACCATTTATAAGCCTTTACAAGCAATAGGATATAATGAGATATTAGGTCAGTGATTCTCAACCTGGGATGCCACAAGATCCTTTTAAGGGTGATCCACAATATTAGAACCGTTAGATGTGCAAATTCCTACTTATAATTCACAAGATAAACCCAGAGATTTATTGCCCTGGGTGGACATGGAAACGCTGGGGCTAGCCACTGTGCTGGCCCCAGTAACCTTACCTGGGGTCCTCCAGGAGCTGCAGCCATGGAGCTCTTACAACAGGGAGCCTGGCTGGCAGCCAGAGCATGGCTCTGGCCAGCCAGGCTCCAGTTTTGGGCCACGCATGCTGCTGCTTCAACTTTGCACCACCCTGCTTTTTAAGGCATGCGTTTTTTGACCCCGGGATCGCCCAGGCCTCAAAAAACCAAAAAAACCAAAACCCTATGCTGCAAAGTGGCAGCACAAGGAATGCCTGCATGTGACGTGTGTGGTATGTGGTGCCACAGATGGGTCTGTGGCAACCCCATACGGCATGTCTGTGCTCATCTGGACGCGCCCAGAGATTTCAAATAGGAATCCATTATATCAAAAGCATTCTAACCAGTTATGATCTTTCTGAGATCTTTGCAACTGAAGAATTGCTCTATTATTTTTCCATAGTAAAAAAAACAAGTTAAAGCTAACAACTGGCATTTTCTGAGGGTGCCTTAAGTCTAACAAGGAGTAGCTTGAGTCTAAAAAGGTTTAGAACCACTCTGTTAGATGGAGAAAGAGAAAGAAATTATGGCTTCAAGCAAAACTTAGAATAAAACCTTTAAAATACCTCTCTTCATGGCATTTCACATCTTTACTTATTTTTCATGGCCCAGTATGTTTTGGATTTCCAGGAGCACAGTGCAGAGGATGGGTGGATAGAGCAAGCACCCTCTGGAGAGAGTAAGCAATGCTTCTCAGTCACTTGAAGGAAGGATTAAGAAATTCATATTAGCTACTCCCCTTCTAGTAAAGTGAACAGACTTTGGCAGCCTAAGTAATGTCATGAATCAAGATTAAGATCTCATCTTGGGCCACAGAGTCTGAAGGTACACGGTGGACCCATCTCAACAACTCCAGCTATCTTTTGCTCATGTGATATTATTTTTTTGTTTGTTTCCTTTTGCTCTTCCTACATTTTATTTTCCTGGCTTACACTAAGAAACTAAAATAAATTATTTGATCTCAAAATAGTGTGAGCTGATTTACTGCTACAGAAGAGCCAACAGAGAATGCAGAGATTACTTCTGCTTAGGCCCCCAAAATGCCTTCTTTTTCCAGATGCCAGGGACATACTGTTTTCAAAGCAACATGTTTTGCATAGTGCACAGCATTGCAGAAGGATTTCAAGAGTGTCAGCCAAGTTTCAAGAAAATATGTCCACATTTATAAATTAAGTTGGATGATACTCTTTCAATGAGTCAGTCATTTAAGCACGTGTAGTTTATTTCCAGTTATGTTCCTCCTGATGTTTGCATGCCATTTGTTTGAACTGTGTAATGAATTGATTGCTAAACTGAAGTAAATCTTTCTGTTTGAGTCTGTGTCATGTTTCATATTGTAATTGTCATAAAAAGGAAAAGAAAGAGAAAAGGAGATGTTTACATATTTTTAATTTCTCATAGCCTTTTGTTTATTTTTAAATAGCTCTGAATAATACAGAAGTCACCATCAATCACACTGCAGTGGAACCAGACACTGTCCTCTCATGATTTCTATGTGTGGATTCTATCAGCTAAGTATAAAAGCTGTTCAACTAGAGGCTTTATAGATGATGTATTGCTCCTAGTTTTTTTTTACATAGAGAGAATTTCATTCCCACCAGCAGACCTATATGTATTCTACCTCTAAAATGTTTGCCTATTACGTGTGAGTTTAATCATTCTGTTTTACCAAATATTTCTTCTATATGTTCCTGATAAATAAGCCATTTATTTGGAGGAAAATCTAGAAGTATTAACTCAGGCAAAATTTCCATTGATTTCCATGGAAGTTCTGTCTGAGTAGAAACTGAGAACTGACTTCAAGGCTTGGCATATTATCAATCCCAGCAAATGGCAGGCGAGAGTTGATGCCTAACGCATGTTCTAGGGAGGAAACGACTTGGCTCAGGGACTATATTTAAAACATCACATATTGTAATTTAAGTTCTGTAAGGAGCGAGAAGAACAAATCTTAATTCAGCCTCCAAGGCTAGGTACAGACATTCAAAAAGCCCAAGGTGGAATCGATCTAAGCGACACGGGTTTTCTGTAAGTGGTGTAGTATAGATTGGTAGCAAACCCCCCATTTGTCCTTTGGGGGGTGGAATTTTAGACCAGGTTCCACCATGTTTAAACCAGTCTGTGTGCACCAAACTTCGGTTCTGTTATGGGTATACATCCATTTTGTGTGCTGAACTTCTGTGGTTTCGGGTACAGACTGGTTTCGTATGCTGAACTTCTGTTCTGGGTATACACCAGTTTCCAATCACTTATACCAACAAAAGTGTAATGTCTGCACCTGGTCTTTATGGCAAAATCAGTGCTCAGGTAGAGTGTAGCTATTCTAGCCCCACCTCCAGTGGTGTACATACAACAAGGACAAAAGCAGTAGATAAAAGAGAGTCAGATCCTGTGACATCCAACCTTGTTTACACATAGATGTCTAGACTCAGCAATGCAATGCATAGTCAGGGAGCATGGCATAGCTCACAAGTGTCACATGGTAAGGCTTAAGCCTTGCAGAAAGTTACTTGCTTCCAGCACTGAACAAGGAACCCTGCTTGAATATGGAAAAGCACACTCTCTAAAGCTACTCTGGCTCTGCTTTACTGTCAATACTAGAAACAGTCTTTACCCCTGCTTTACTTGGCTTTATGCTACCGATATAAATTAAAATGTACACAGAGGTGAAACACAGTGAAGGGAGACGAAAGATTTATGCATGTTGCTGATATTCACTGCTAACCAATGAAAATGAAATGTGTGCTGTTGCACAAATGCATACATTTTATTCTCATTGTGTCAGATTGTTTGTCCTACAAATAAGAACTTTTAAAAGTAGATTTTATAAAAATACAAATCTAAAATGCATAATAAACTGTACACAAATTGAACTTACAAGTAGTAAGTTTTGGAAGACAGTAAGATGTGCTGTTCTGCTTCGTCAAAGACAGCAACATTCTAGTGCAGCTGCTTCTGAAGGAAGGTCTATTTTAATCCAGCTAAGCAGGAAGGCTGCTGCTTAATTGGCTGTCTGTATGGGGTGCTGTAAATTAAGATATGGCAAAAATCCCTTTGCAGAAGGCAGAGGCTCACCTCCTCTCAAACCCCTACATGGAGGGTGTTCTACATGGTGATATTTCAATGTATACAGTCCTGGAGCTTTACAATTCCATCTGTCCTATAAGAAATTTCCTGCCCTGCAGTGTGAATTCTACCAAGCAGCTGCACAACACTTCTCTCCTGTAGTACAGGTGGAATTTAAAACTCAAGAACTGAAGCATATTTTAATTTTAAGAAGCTACTGTATGGTGTTTGTTTTATTATACTGGTATCTGCTCAGAATATTTTGCAACATTTTAGACCATGCAGGGATAGGCAGAAATTGACAATCTTTGAAAATGTTGTTGGCCAGGTTTTGCCAAATATAAACTTGGTGGAAGGCTTGTGGAGGGGGTTGGTTGTTTTTTTTAAGTGGGTCTCAGTTTATGCAAACTCCAAAGCCTAGGTGGAATTCATAAGTGGGAAAAACTTCTGCTTTATTTTCTGATTGTTGTGACTTTTTTTCTTTCTTATTAGGCATACTGTCCCTTTAAGAAACAGACCTTACAGACAACAACAGTTTTTTTGACTGAGTCGTTCTACCATTTTGGGAGAGTTCACTAGAAATAATGCAATGGAGAAAAATACCTCCTAAGCATGCCCAGTATGCTAAGTTCCTGTTAAGATCCTAATGAGGCCTTGTACCCTCCAGTAATTGTCAGTTTTCACAATTTTACTTCTAGTTTTATGATCCAAAGTACAGATGTTTGTTTGATTATCTCATAGGAAGAGGAGCTGAGGGGAATACAAGTGCTTAAGGAAGAGGCTAAGTTTTCTCACCCCTAACTGTCAGTGAAAGGACAAAGCCATTAGTATATCTATAACAGGATGGCCAGCAACCTGAAATCACCACACCCAAGTTGACGTGATAGAAAAGAACATGCCACTTCCAACTCTTACTATTTCTAAGATGGTGTCATATGTTTCTTGGCTTTCTTTCATATCAGAACCTGTGATGCATTGTCTCACTACCCAACTCCACAGGGACTGGGGCTGCCACTCACATAACAGACTTAAAGAAAATTGTAAGTGCCTCTGAACCTCAGGGCACAACTCTCATATATTGAATGGGCACAGGTCACGGAAAAAATCTTGCAGGCGTAAAATACAGACTGCAATGTTTGGGTTTCTCCGTTTTTTGCTGTATTCTATAGCATTAGTTCTAAGCTCTAATTGGAACATTAAAGACCTTGATCTACAAAAGTATGTGCTTAAGTTCATCTGTATTCGCTAAAACATTTCATTTTCATTAACTTCAAAGGAAGTTAAGCAAGTGCTTTGCTGGATTGGGTCTGAAACATCTATCCTTCTGAGCTGTAAAACACAACCATTGTAACGTTAGCAGATAGGTGACTATCCTGATAGTCAAGCCTCACAGAAAGTAGTCTCCCACCAAACAGTAGGATCAGCAAAGTTACAACAACTCCTCATTAAACATCAAAAGGGTACAGCCTGATCCTGAAAACACTTATTTACATGAGAAGTCCCTATATTCCAGGGAATAAAGACTTTCAAGATTAAGAGCCCTTAGTTGTAACTTTTAAATATCAACCTTGTCATAAAAAAAATACCTGTAGTTCCCTTGTAAACTGGCAGCAGGAATTACTCTGTTTCTTTTAAAATAAGAAAAGGAAATACAATTAGTATTGAATTACTGCATTTTTTTATCCAGCTACAGAAATTGTAAGTAGTACAGACAGTAAAGTTTCTATAAGCACTTTTACCTTAGATTTCCTGTCTATTATATGGTATGTAACAAAAATATTAACAGAAATATATAGAACTAAACATATCTATTTCTGTTCTTCTTATTAAAACGCCCCAGATGGCAGCGTTTACTACCAAAACTACCTGATTTCTTTTAAATTTCACACTGTAATTTTAACACACATGTAAAGAGCTGTGTACTACTTTAGAGGCCACCTCTAAGTGAGTGTTACCAGTCTGATACAGCTGCCAGCTTCGAGTTCCAATACTTTGATGCCAAAAACCTCGCAGACAACCTATGGAATGGCTTTATATGTAATCATAATACTATATCAATTGTTTTTTGTGGATATGTGTTTTGCCACATGGGGATTCTGCAACCCCCTACTAAGGCTAATATTCACAGTATGTGGCCCACCCTGGATATAGACTTTTAGCATACTAGACAGGGACAGAATAAACAAATCTCTGTTACAATGGAATATATGAAAGCATCAGCTTTCAGCATATGACAGTGTTCTTGAAGATGTATACAAATAGATCCTTAGGAGTGTATTCATCTGGAACACTTAACTCAATTTTGGATCATTCTTCAACGAGTTTTACAGAGCTACATAGTAGAGAGTCTTACTCTAAACATTACCCTAAGGATATCAGCTATTTTGCCGAAGAGGAACGTAAACTTTTCTGTATAATAATAATTTTATTAACATTTTTATGTGAAGGGGCCACAGCCACAAATCTTTAGCTTCCCAGGGCCAGCAGCCATGCTCAGCAGATATTAGCACACCTGCTGGAATAACGGAGCTCAACTGCAGATTATGAGAAGCCAGGGGAGCTGCACAGAATGCTACATGCTGTACATATGCCAGCTATTAGATGTTGAGCGCTAAAACCAGATGACTGAATCTCCACAACACGAACAGGCATCAGATCCCATGCCTGCAGGCTGAGGCTTTTTGGGGTTTTTATGAGGAAGAAAAAAAACATCTCTTTTGGCAGTTTCACAATTAACAGGAAACAAGGACCAACAGTAACACAGCACATGATGCCAGGAGTGCTGACCCTCCTCCAACTTCTGAATCCATTTAGCACATCCCAAAAGGCCCCTCACAGATGAGGCTCTTTGATATGTTTTTAACCTTTGTGAGAACTGCACAGGTGCAGCCCATTTGGAACACAGGCTGCTCCTATTTTTCCATCAGGGACAATGTTACTTGGAAATCACTTTGTGCAGTCATTAGACATGAGTTTGTTGTTATTGTTTTTAGGGGACATCATTTATTCATTCCCCAGTTTCTATGGTTTAGTAAGTGAACTGAATTAAAAACACCAGTTTTGAAATCTATTAAGATGATTCACCAATACCCAGTTTGCTTCATTAAAC
>NW_017728998.1:32295721-32309597 GCF_001723915.1 Gavialis gangeticus | reverse complement strand
AAAACACCAGTTCTGAAATCTATTAAGATGATTCACCAATACCCAGTTTGCTTCATTAAACGAATTGGTTTAAGTCACGGTATTCAGTACTGAAAAAAAAAAGTATGCATACCATTTCTAAATTCTACACTTGAATATTAATATTAACCATTCCTTTTTACTAAACATTCATTAGAAGAGGGGAAAAAACTTCCACAAAGGAAAATTGTTATTATTTGGATGCATATATTTTTCACAGCTTTTTACTTAAGGCATTTAACCAAATTTAAAAATCTTGAAATGTTAGTGTTATAACACAGAGTTTCTTCCTTCTGCTTGGTGAAATATTGTGCAAAGGTTAGCAGAGTACTAACACACTGGGATGATTTCTGGTGATTCCATTAAACTGTGAAATACTGACTCTACTCATATTTATCGATCCATAAGTCAATGGGCGTGTCTACACATGCATATTTAATGCACATTAACCCAATTTAAGACACATTAAGGGTGCATGCCTACAAGTGTGTGCCCTTAACGAGCCTTAAAAATTGCAATTTTAAGCTATTCAAGCCTAAATTTGATACCAGTATAAAGCAGGTACCAAATTTATGCACACTAATGTTAAGTCACATTAGTGAACATGTAGACGTGGTAATGCACATTAACACAGTGTGTGTCCATTGACTTGGGACTAACTTTAGTCCTAAGTCAGTCCGCATACCTGCATTAATGTGTATTAGCATGTGACTGTGTAGACGTATGCCTAAATTGTCTTAATGTACATTAGGCTAATGTGCATTAAGTTTAGGCGCACATAAAAGTATGTGTAGACATGCCCTATGATTTTCAACCAAAGTGCCATGGCTCCCTGGGGTGCCTTAAGCTCCTTTCAAGGGTACAACAGAGGGCTATGCAATGTTAGCACAGTTAGGTTTGCAAACATGATTCACAAGATAAACCAAGAAGGCATGTCCAAACGAGCACAGACGTTTGTTTCCCCAGGGGCAAGTAGCAGTGGCACACCTTGTGTTGCTGCTACTTGCCCTTGAGGAACGCCCATACCACACGTGCTTTGGTGTGTGGCAGGTTATCCCCCAATGTTTAAATGTACATCTTATTTTTGTCTGAATTAGTCTAGCTTCAGCATCAAAACACCAGATCTTGTTATACTTTTGCCACGTGTGTAGAGAAAATGGGGGCCCTAAATTGAAGTGGTGGGTTTTAAAAAACACCACTTCAGTTTAGGGCTGATTAAACCCCTGTGTCATGCGCATACCCCACTGACTTACGTGCCTGTCTGGCGGGGAGGGGAAGGCAAGCTGCTGGTGGGCAGAGTGGTCCCTGGGCAGTGGGGAGGGGGCGGGGCTGGTGCTTCCCTCCAAGGCAGCGGCAAGTACCCCCACCAGGCGGCACCCACTTGCAGGCACCCAGCTCAGGTGGTCCCAGGGGGCACTGCAACCACAGAGGGAAGCACCGGGCCCCCAAGCAACTCAAGCAGGCAGGCTCCGGGGCGGGGAAGATCAGGCTTGCTGTTTTTCTTGGGTGGTGCCTCCTTTCCCAGGCTGCTGCCAGGCTGCCTGCAGGGCTTCCTGCAGGGCTGTGGAGCTGCATGGAGCCCAGTGCTTCACTCGGCTGCTGTAGGGGCAGCAAACTAAAACTTCTCAAAGAAGTTTTAGTTTGCTGCACCCCAAGTCATTTAAGGCACATTACACAACCCAATTTCCTGCAACAGCTGGAATTAATCCTCAATAAGCTGCCAAGCCATGCAAACACCGACACCATTAAAGTGGTGCAGAAGTATTTAAAGTGCCATGTACACATGCTTCTCGTTTTGTCTACACATGGCCTCGTATGTTAGAATTCAGAGCCGTTTGCTCTCAGAAATCTTTTCCTCCCACATAGATACACAAAACCAAAATCAGGTTACCTTTTAACCTTTTTTGAATAAACCAAAGTTGACAGAGATTCTTAAATCAATATAATGAGCATATTCCAGACCTGGAATCATTTTTGTAGCCTAGTTTGTGTATGACATGTAATTGCAATTTTATGAACAAATATTGGGATATATTTCAGTTTATCTATAGCAAAGACCAGCACCATATTAGAAAAACACTTAAATTTTAAATATAATGGAGATGATTTTAATGTTTCCCACATTAAATTAGCAAAATGATGTTCTCTACAGTAAAAAAAATATTTTGCGGGAAGTGTTCTGCCTAAGTTGTTAAAATAAAACTTTTGGTATCTGTTAATTTTATAGCCATCTATTCTTTGGCCTGTTTCAGGTTCCAAGTGAAATGTGTAGATAGAAACTTGTTGCTGGAGATGGTCAATATTTAAACTTTTTTTCTGTGAAAAATTTTGAAATTGTAAAAATGTTCCTATTTTGAAGTGTTCAAATGAAAACCACTTTCCACTTCATGAACTGTTTCCAACTCAGAATGTTCTGATTTCTAAACACTTTACAAACATCAAAAAGGGTCATTGTATCCAACACAGTTGGTGTGAGCATATCAAGTATTTGTCTGCAAATTCTCTCAGCCAAGGTGTCAGTAAAAACACCTAATAAGGGTGGCAACAGAATGAGCTACAAGATTTTAGGAAAACAAAAGAGTGCAATACTGTTTCCCAAAAAATAAAATGCTGATGGTTTTAAGAAAAATTTAAAATGCTGCAACTAATTTTATCAGAACCAGAAACTTTTTTCACAAAAATGCTCTGTTCATCACACTTACCCAAATTAATCAGTGTGCTAAAACTTAATGTTAGTCAAAGCTGCATCCCACACCTGCACCGCCTGTAGCGCTAGAGTTCCAATGCTGCAAACATTTATTTATGGGTTTAGCGTTTCTAACATGAATAGTCAGTTACCATCACAGAACTTGTGGTAATAAAATTAAGTTTTCGATTATGCATTCTCAGAACTGAGACCCAATACTCTGGCATCATTCAGCTTTTGACAGGCTTATGTCCTATTGCCCTAACCTTGAGGTGGTGTTTTTGACTTTTAAAGAAGATTAGGGGCAAAACTATTGCTTTTATGTATTAATGAAATTTTAAAGGCAGTGGTTCCCAGTCTGTGGTACGTGTACCACCAGTGGTACTCAGACAACCTGCCAGTGTTAGGTGCTAACAGATTTATTATAATTACTATAAATGACAAAATTTGCTGGTGATACTTAAGGTTGAACTGAAAAAATTGCTGGTGGTTCTTAAGTTTGTATTGTTTTAAATTGGTGGTGCGCAATATGTCAGAATTTGGGAATCACTGTGTTAAGGGATCCAACCGTAAGCCACATAAGCAAGCAGTCTCAGGACTTGCATACAAAAAAACATTCAGGGAAGTTAAGAGGAAATAAGGAAAGTCTGTGAAATTAGAAACCCTTATGTGGATGCTCTTAGAAGAAAAATGCCTGCAGTCATAGCTTAATCACAAGGAATTAATGGCACTTTTTATATTGTTTTAATATACTTTCACTTCCCACTTTTATTTATTTCATCTTAATTTTCCTGAGTGTTTCCAGGTAGACAAGACCTCCCTTCCAGCTAGAAGTCCTCCAGTCATGCTGCACTAACCCTGTGGATTGAAGCCCATTTAGAGCCATATATCTATCGCCCTTGCTTGGCATGTGGAATTTGCTTTGATGTCATTGGTAATTGTGTGAGTTGATCTACAGAACTATATGGTCTTTGGTGGCTACATTAATCAAGGTTAGAAGACTCCTGCAACATCTAGATACACAGCAGGAGGGAGAAATTCAGAGGTAATTCTGAATTCAGTTGCTTTTGTACTTTTGATGTAATTTTAATCTCATTTTAGTGGGGGGTAAGTTTGATTTTTATATTACTAAAATGAATGTTAAGTTAAGGCCAAAGGCAGGGTAGATTTGTACCTTATAGACAAAGTTAAGGCCAGTCACTAATTCTTAGTTAATATGTTGCTATTTACTTACATATACGAGCACAGAAAAACAAAACAAACAAACAAAACACATTGTAATACAGAGGCATGTTTGATCCTTCTACTTTTAGAAAAGCATTTTGGTTTTTGAAAATGAAAATCATGTGTTCTGGATTCCTTTATGTACAAGATAGAGACATCAAAGATTGTAACTGCCCGGAACAGGTTAAGCTATAGACAACAAAATGACAAATTTATCAAGAACCCAGTTAAGACATGATCTGGGTAGAAAGGAGCTAATATAGAGGCAAAGTGATGAAGATCTGTCCTTCCCCCTCCCCCATCTTTTTTTTTTAATATAGTGTATATTTTTCAAGAGTCAGACTTCTTTGCTCTACATTTCTTCAGTGTCCTATTTAAGATTTAAAAACACAAGAATCACACTAGCCAAACTGCCTCCCTTACAGTAATACAAATAGAAAAAAGAAGTATCCTAAACAACCAGTATATTGGCTTACTAAGGTTAAAAACAATGGTGATTGCATTGTTAAATTTATGTTAACATTTGCAATTAACTAAGTGGATTACAATCCTGCTTTAACACTCAGATAATTTGATTTACCATGAAAAAGGCATAATAGTTTGTCATAGGAAGAATTTGGAGTGCAGCTGTGTACAGAGTTAGTATAGGAAGCAGAAGCATGGAAGACATCAAGACTTGACAGAGGAATCAACAGAAATAGTATACATGTGTTTATTAATGTTGATAACATCTCCGGAGAAAATTAGAGAATTCCCCCAGAGGTTATGAGCAGAGTTAAGGTTGCTCACACAGTTACACCATCAACTAGGGCACAGCAGCAAGAACACCTGATTACATTCTTATGGCAACAACCTGAAAAAAAACCATGTTACCTTTCCCATATCCTTCACAACTATTCACCAGAATGTATATTGACCTCTCTTCATGCCATCACTACCACCAACCCACACACAAAATGGCAACCTTAACTCCAACCACAAACATCAACTATGGATTGGAGGAAAGCCACCATGCTTCTTTAGCATGATTTAAGATAACACTACAACAAACATAGCAAATGAATGATGATTACTAATCCCAACCAATCCCATTTACAACAAACACGCACACAGTTCCCTTCATTAACAATCATTTAACCCAACAAGCTCGAACATCATCAAGGGGAAAAGCTGCACCATACATTAATCACCTACTTCAAAACACCAATCAACATTCCCAACAATCCAAAAACATCAATTTCTAAACACTCCACATAGCAATACTTTTGGTTTGAGGGGAAGGAGGAGACATCTGGCTAGTAAGTATGGGTGAGGTTATGTGACAAAGGTGCAACCTATAACCATGATTTCAAGGGTTGTGTATGAAGGCTTAACTAGCCATTTCCTGGTGTTTCTAATGTTTGTGCTGATAATAAATGGACTTCAAAAACCTAGTCCTAGCTCCTAGCTTCACAGGGCAGGGGAAAGAATGTGGAACAACAGCTGCACTTCAAAAGCCACATGGCTTTTAGATTATTTTGTTCCCCCTCACACTTTTTTATGCCAGAAGGGAACATATGGCTCACTGTCTGGAAATATTCCAGCCTAAATTTTTGTTTGATTAATTTCATCCAACTACTCCTCATTACAAGCTCTTGTAACACCCTAAACAGTTATTCTTCCTTTATATTTGTACCCTACAATTAGTCGTAGATGGCTATGTTCTTTTTAATCACTGTATAACCATAGCTATGCACATCTAGTCCTTTTCATCTTTCCTCATAAATCGGTCTCTCACCCTCTTTAATTATGCCTGTGGTTCTTTTCTGAATTCTCTCCAAGTTATAGACATTTTTTTTCTAATTTGAATGTGTCCAGAGCACTAGGCCTGTAAGGGTTACTTCTCTCCAACAGGTGTGGAGACCAATCAGCTCAGCACTAGATCCCCTGATGAGCCCATCAACCCCAACTGAGGCTCAGCAGGTTGCCTGCTTAGCTTGCTTGCCTGACTGGCTACAGCCTAAAGACAGCCCAAGTAGTTGCAAAATGGATCTCACTTCACAAGCAGTTTCCTGTCCCTTAATTTGTTTCCCCATATAAACAGAAGGGATGATTTGGCTAGTCTGTGTCTTGGTTCCCAGATCCTGCCCATTTATTTGCAACTTAGTCCATTTTCCTAGCTCTTGGTCTCTTTATTTCTGAATCTCAGTCTCCAGCTTAACTCATACTTCAGATCCTCTGGTTCTTGACTTGTGGGTTCAGTCCTTGGGCTTTAGATAGTCTGGGAGAGTGGGTAGAGAAACTGCTTTTTAGAAGTGCAATCTCAATACTGTATGGAGAAGCAGGTTCTTACATGAGGTATGCTTACTGGTATCTAAACACCTTCAAAAAATGTGTTAAGTAGTGTGATTTGTATTATAATTGGCCCCCTGTTCCATGACATTGCATCTCTGCATATGCAGGCTGGCCTTTTTAATGATATCACATTACAAGCTCAGATCTAGCCTGCTGTCACTATTCACACTTCAATATTTGCACCGGAGCAGAGAGCCTGCAAAGGCTACATGCCCTTGATGAAAAGTTAAAGTTAACTATAGAACTTTGTTGTTTAGGCTCTTTGCATTGCACTGAATTTTACCTTGTGTGAACCAGAAAATCCCCCTGTGATATCTACCTAGGACACAAGTTAGTCAACTAAGGCTAAGTATAGACATTCAAAAAACCCAAGGTAGAATCAGTCTAAGTTATACAGTTTTCTGTAAGCAGCATAGTTTACGTCAGTAGCAAACAGAACACACATTCACCCTTTGGGGGGAACAGGAGGAGCAGCAAATCTTAGACTGATTCTACCATTTTTAAACCAGTCTGTGTGCGCTGAACTTCTGTTTTATTACATGTATAGATAGGTTTCTGATCACTTATACCAGTAAAAGTGTAATGTCTGTACCCAGCCCAAGTCACATGTTTTGTTTATGTGGAGAAACAAGCTAATGCAAGCAGGTTAAGACAGACAAGTAGCTTAAGGTTAACAAGTAGGTTAAGACAAGTAGGCAAGTCATTATAACTAGGGGGGCACTGATATAGATTTTTTCGGCAGATACCGATGGCCGATTTTTAAGGAGCCATACTGACCAATACCAATCTGATTCCAATATGCAGCCAGACAGCTTGGAGACCAGCGCTGGACTGGTAAGTCTGGTGTGGTAGAAGGGGTGGGGGGAGGGAATGGGCATGGTGGGGGGAAGATCGAGGCCCCTGCAGTGAGGGAGGGGGTGAGGCTGGGGCAGGTGCTGCTCAGCCAGGTTGGGGTGGGGCACGGTACAGAGCCGTGAGCAGCTGGTATGGACGTGGAGGGGGTGGCTCCCACTCTGCATGAACCCTGGGAGGGCATGGGGGGGTGTGCCCCCAGATCTATGTATGGGGTGAGGGCAGGCTGCCATTGAGGGATGGAGCCAAGGGGGGCCAAGCTCTTCCCAGCAGGGGGCTGGGCCAGGCTGCGCTTGGGGTGGGTGGCAGTGGCACTGGGAGGGGACTCCAGGAGGGGCTGCAACCACCCCAAAATTCATTGTAGCCCCACTGTAACCCACTCCCAGCACCACCGCCATTGCACACCCCAAGCCCAGGCCCCACCCCACTGCCAGGAAGAGCCCAGTGTCACCCCAGCCCAACACCCCTGCTGAGAAGAGCCTAGCACAGCCTCTGACCCCAGCCTGCAGTGACAGCTCACCCTGCCCCACACACAAATCCAGGAGCACATGACCCCTCATGGCTCCTGGGGTGCGCAGTGGTGGGAACCCAAATGAGCTGGCTCCATCCTGCACCTGTCCCATCCCAGCTGAGCAGTGCCTGCCCCTACCTCATGCCCTCTCTCACCACAGGGGCCTCAATCTTCCCCCCCGCCATGCCTCTTCCCTCTCCCTACCCTTCCACCACAATAGACTTACCAGCCAATGCTGCTCTCCAAGCCACCAGGCTGTGCTCCTAGCTGCATGCATGCTGTGGCTGCACGCATGCACAGGGCATTTATCAGCCACGTTATAAGCCACATCCGGCCAAAAAATTCTGCCAATCCTTTCCAATACTGCCAATTTTCCCTATATCGATGCTGATCCGATATGGGATCAATGTATTGGTGTTCTTGTAATCATAGCCCCTTCAAAACTCCCAGCAACTGAATGGTATATGGAATCTCTTCATGTATTGTTTGTTAGAGTATGATCTAAAGTCCCATAATTTATACATTTTAAACAGTTAGTTTTTCTTCCCCCTCAGTAAATGGATAACAGGAAACAGACAAAGCTCCTTAACTTTTCTTTAATCTTCCTCACTAGTGAAGTGAAAAATCAAACGATAATTGTCTGGATGATCTCATTATTGTCAACAAAACCAAAACCTTGAAGTCCACATTGCTGAAATGCTGATACATTAAACAGAAAAAGGAACTGTGCTAACATGTTGTTCAATAAATAAATAAGAGCTATAGAGCACTCCGTGATGAATGAGTACCCTGGGAGGGCTTCAGCTTGTCAGAATTATACAGTGACATTAATCACAGCGTAAAAGCATTGCTGCAGGCTTCCAGTGCAAAGCCCTCATTATATCTTAAAAACAAAACCAAACTTCCAAGTCCCTGAAAGTGGAATTCTAACTAACAGTCTTTTCAGCAGAAACAAAACTCAAAAATAAACTGGTTTTCAGCATATGGAGAATCACACAAGCAGTGGAAACCTGTCAGTCCTGTTAAAACATCCCACTAAGCTGCCTATACTGGGAATATTGGAAAAGCAGTACTACTTTGGATTCATCTGGCATACCAGTAAAGTGGTGCTTCATATCATATCCACCCTCACATGCTAAGTAAGTGATACCAGTAAAAGTGCAGTTTTGTTAATGGAACTGTATCTACTAAGAGTTTCTGCTGACACAGCTAAGTTAGTTATGACATCCTGACCAACAGAGCCACGCTGGCAGGAGTTTATAGGGTAGACATAGTCTTGGATCAGTGTTCTTCAGTTGTTTGCCAAACCACATGCTAAAAGGAGTTAGCACCAAGAATGTCTTAAATGGGTTCAGTTCTATCTGGATAATTAGTGATGAGTTCCAAGCAAATACAGTACCCAGAGAGTTAAAGGTGCTGGGCACATTGTGGAACAAAGGCCTAGAACAGTGGTTGGCAACACTTTTGGCCAGAATGCCAAAAACACCCCAACCCTGACTCACGTCTTGATCTGGCGTGCCATGGGCAGACCATGGGGGAGCCATGAGGGATATGATCCTTGTTGCTGGTGGTGGCTGCATGCACACTTCTGAGTGGCCAGTGGGAAAGGGGCTGGGGTTGTGCTGCCTCAGCCCCTTCCCCACCATGCACCCCGAGACGTGTGCAGTTGCCACCAGCACGGAGCTGGAGGCAAGTGTTTGTAGCCTGCTTGCCACCCGCTGCAACTGCCCAGAGCCCAGGCTGGCTCTGGCAGGCAGCTGGGAGGCTGCAAATGGCTGCACCGGGCTCTGGGGCCCCAGCCAGGCTCCATGGTGGGCGTGAACAGCATGTGTCCCCAGTGGCTGGGGGGGGCATGGTTGCGGCAGCAGTGGCAGGAGTGTGGTGGGAGTGCAGTGGCAGTATGTGGGGGAGATCCTGCAGACACCGCCAGCACTGTCGGGGGGGGGGGTAGTGGCGAGCACTGACCACAGGGCAGCAACCACCTGCAGGTGCCGCCGGCAGCATCAGCAGCGGCCAGGGGTGATCATGGACTACCTGTAGATGCCACTGGCAGTGCCGGTGGCAGGGCGGCAAGCAGCAACCACCTGCAGACATGGCCAACAGTGTCAGCAGCGCCTTTTTGCAGAGGGTGCGCTGCCATGCGCAGGGGGTGCATGTGCCAGTCATGGATCCCAGGCTGCTTGAAGCAGGGTTGCAGCCTCCCTGTTGCCTTACTGCAAGCAGCCTGGGCTCCATGACCAGCATTAGCTGTCCAGAAGATGGGCTGGCTGTGGCGTATTGTATCCATACTTGCCAAACCTCAACACTCAGAAAGATGGGAGGATTCCTTAGGATAGCTACAGGGAATTCCTGCTTTTGGTAAAATCAGAATACTCCCAACCTCTCAAAATCTGAACAGAAGTTGTTTGGTACCTTTACACTAAAAGGATTTTGAATAACATTTATAATTACTCTATTTTTTACTTACTAATGAACCCTATCCAACTCCCAGCAACAACAGCATAAATATTTAATAACTGGAGTGATCAACCTCTCCCCAGTTTCCAAGAGGCTTGTAGTTTGGGTTTTTTGGAATACAGTTCCTACTCATCCAGTTCCAGACCAAGGGAAAATATTCAGGTACTACTGCCATCCCACCTAATCCAAGTCTGTCTGACTAATGTCTGTGCTACAAATGCTATTAATGCTACCATCAGTGGAACTGTATCACTGGGAGTTAGGGATTTGAAAAACTGTTCAGGTTAGATTTTCAAAAAATTTCAAGTCCCTCATAGGAACTAAAATAAGTGGCTGGATTTTCAAGAATGCAGTATATTTGTTATGGATCTGTTTCAAAAGCCTGACACTTATTTAGGCAGATGGGAGACTAAGCTGTATTGAAAATATGGTCCTAGTTATGAGTTGGGAGCACTTGAAAAGTCTGCCCAGTGTAAACCAAGCCTTAGGTGCCACTGATCTTTTTCTTTCCAATTGAGCTTTAATCCTGTTTAATCCAATTTTTCTGCACTGCTGTGGGGTAAAATTTTCTTCTGCACCTGTAGACCATTCCTCCTTGGCTCATTGCTGTCATAGCCAAAAAATACTATTTGCTTAAAATACAGTCAGTTGGTTCACATGGTATCTGCCCGTCTTTCATGAAAAGCATCCAAAGTCATGCCCCAGTCCCACAAGATGATCTGTGTGGGTACTGGGTTTTACCCATAGCTTGCATATGGATCAGCTTGCATATGGATCAGCCTGCAAAACTGGGGCCATTATTAGTTACAGTGTCTATCTAATAGAAACATGTTATAGCTGAATCCCTCCAAAGTTTCTGTTTCCAAGTAAACCATAATATGCTTTGGCATATTTTGACATTTTTGGATGAAAAGCACTCATAAGAGTGCAAACTATTGTTATTTCTTAAGGACAGAGTAGGAGATGTGCATCTATGGCAAAACACAGAGAGAGAGAGAGACTGATTCCAGGCAGCATTCTCTGCCAGCTAGTAATTTTAATTTGATCCACCAAGTTGGACTTGAGCAAACTGAAGATGTGTCTCTTATGGTTTATTATCGCAGCTAACTGAGCTGAATGCATTATGTCCTACAAGCAAAAGAAGGACAAATTTATTTAACTTGCAGAGAAGCCTGACAATATTCCACACTGCAGCTGGTGCTCACAGTTCTGAGTTAAAGGAACTCCTGACACCAGATCTTTTCTATTTCATCTACTCCCAGGTGTATGTTGGCCACAGTTGTCTCATAGAAAATTCAAAACAAAACAAAACCAAAAAAATCAAACTATGTCAGCCTTTGGAAGTTAGGAACAAGTGAATCCTCCTTCCTTACTGAATCCAGCAACTGGTACGAAAGGAAAACCTTTGAACTTTTAGCACAATTCCTTGCTTTGATTAATTATGAAAGAGGCAGGAAATAGAGAGAATTCCACCAAAGAATGACTCACCCACAGTAGTTTAAGGATGAAGGTGCATCAGCTTTCCCATCTTTAACACAGAGGATCAGTTTTCAGCAAAGCCAGCCACATACCAACTGCAAAGCAAAAGCCCAATTTTCCCTGTAGTCTCACCAATACAAGGGCTAGAGATCTCTTTGCACAGTGGGTGAATGTTAGCTCCTTGGATTTGCACTTTAGATTTCATTAGAACAACAATGGCATGGATTGTTTCATATTTATTTCCTTGTTTTTCTCCATTTCTTAGCATTAAACTCATACCACAGATGCTGTAATGACAGTTCCCAGACTCTACGTGGAGGAGTGCTTTTAACTGTATATCTGAAACATTACTTGCTAAATATTTTTTTTCAAACAGCAGCTTTATGTTATATTACTAAGATGACCAAGCCAATGCGTGGCATTTAATATTCAGGGTGCTTGTGTCCCAGAATAGCAAAAGAGGGTTGCTGTTTCTCTTCACATCTATGGCTAAGCATGAGACTATTAAGCTGATCTTGGGAAAATTATAAGAGCAAAAGACAGCCTGGAAACAAGCGGAGTTTAAAGTGACATCCAAATTATATATGCAAGAACAGCTAGGTCCAGCAACTGAATGCACAATTGTGTTTGATCATGTTGAGTTACATTATTATAGAAAACACCACCATAGCCAATTATTATGAGAACATACTATACCATCGGCCAATCCAAATTAACTCCTCCCACCAGTATTACTTTTTTAAGGGCAGTTCTTCCTGAAGTGATCTGACACCTTTACCGTATTTAAGAATTTGATATATACTTGCTAGGAAATGAAGTATTTGGGAACATACAGATACCTGTTGATTAGTCCTTTAGCCTTTACTAATGGAAATTGCTTCCAACATAGAAAAAAGAAAAAAGTGTGTAGTTCTTAATCTGTGAACTAAATATCGATTTGCACAAATGTTAAACATGTACTGCTGCCAGTGAATGGAACTGTAAATGCTCAGGACCTTTTACAGTCAGACTCAAAACCCAGCCCAGTCTCTGGATCAACATTCATTTTTGAGTCTTACAACAAGGGATAATAAAATAGCTCAGTGTAACAAGCAAAGTTTAACATCTGATGGAATGATCCCATCTGATGAATCCTGGAGCACATTTGTATTCAAGGTAGTCTCTCCCACTCACAGCTCCTAAGCCATCATTCTCCTACACCTTCACCAGCATAAGGGTAGGGAGAAGCAAAGCTGCAGTTAATCCCCTATGTACAGGGATGTGGTAATGCCCTTTCACTCTACCACACATGGTTTTATAACATGTTTCTCAGACTATAACCCTCTGTCCATCATAGCAGTATCAGCTGTTTTAACACCCAGATTTGAACTGCTTAGTTTTTCCTATAATGGACAGGTCTTACAGAAAGATCTGTCTTTCTTAGGAATCACAGACTTAACCTTAGCTGTGAGGAAAATAATCTCTCTTGCCCCACCTCAGGCATATCAAGCAAACTACTGTTAATCTGTTTACCCCTTTTTACCTCTTTCAACTTTCAGCTCCATTTCTGCACTGGAAACTCCTCTCTTGCATGCATAAGTAACACAGATGATGTCACAAAATAGGTATGTCTACATGTGCATTTACTCCGGTTTAAATTTACTGTACAGTAAGTGGGAATAGGGTGGCATCTATACATGCAGGCATTAAAGTGCACTAAAGTTAGTCCCAAGTTAGTCCATACACACAGTGTTACTGTGCTGTAAGGCATCTACACGTGTTACTGTGTAGTAACTAATCTGGCATAAATTTGATACCTGAATGTCTATGTGTGCATGTGGGCATACACACATAGACATGTGCCTGTACTGCACAGTAATTTACATTATTGCACAGTAAGTGTGCATGTACAGTCATGCCCACTGTGTTTCTGTTTTCCTCCTTTCTTTTAAAATACTAATACATGCTAGTTTTACCCCCTGATGGGGCATGGGGTGTGGGGGTAACAAAGTATTCTTTCTTCCTGTGTTCCCTGGTGAAGGGGTTGACTGATTAATAGCATGACCACAGCTCAGCATAATTTAGGAGATGATATTAAAGTTTCTCAATTAAAGATTAATTTTAATTCATTTAAGTTCCTTTTTTTCCCATAGCTCATAAAATAGTTTTTACCTCAAGGCTAGGTACAGACATTCAAAAAACCAGAGGCAGAATGGATCTAAATTATGTGTTTTTCTGTAAGTGGTGTAATTTAGATCAGTAGCAAACAGAAAACATATTCACCTTTTGTTTGGGGGGGGGGAGGGGGGCAAATCGTAGACTGGGTTCTGTCATTT
>NW_017728998.1:32291605-32295366 GCF_001723915.1 Gavialis gangeticus | reverse complement strand
CTGTGAACTAAATATCGATTTGCACAAATGTTAAACATGTACTGCTGCCAGTGAATGGAACTGTAAATGCTCAGGACCTTTTACAGTCAGACTCAAAACCCAGCCCAGTCTCTGGATCAACATTCATTTTTGAGTCTTACAACAAGGGATAATAAAATAGCTCAGTGTAACAAGCAAAGTTTAACATCTGATGGAATGATCCCATCTGATGAATCCTGGAGCACATTTGTATTCAAGGTAGTCTCTCCCACTCACAGCTCCTAAGCCATCATTCTCCTACACCTTCACCAGCATAAGGGTAGGGAGAAGCAAAGCTGCAGTTAATCCCCTATGTACAGGGATGTGGTAATGCCCTTTCACTCTACCACACATGGTTTTATAACATGTTTCTCAGACTATAACCCTCTGTCCATCATAGCAGTATCAGCTGTTTTAACACCCAGATTTGAACTGCTTAGTTTTTCCTATAATGGACAGGTCTTACAGAAAGATCTGTCTTTCTTAGGAATCACAGACTTAACCTTAGCTGTGAGGAAAATAATCTCTCTTGCCCCACCTCAGGCATATCAAGCAAACTACTGTTAATCTGTTTACCCCTTTTTACCTCTTTCAACTTTCAGCTCCATTTCTGCACTGGAAACTCCTCTCTTGCATGCATAAGTAACACAGATGATGTCACAAAATAGGTATGTCTACATGTGCATTTACTCCGGTTTAAATTTACTGTACAGTAAGTGGGAATAGGGTGGCATCTATACATGCAGGCATTAAAGTGCACTAAAGTTAGTCCCAAGTTAGTCCATACACACAGTGTTACTGTGCTGTAAGGCATCTACACGTGTTACTGTGTAGTAACTAATCTGGCATAAATTTGATACCTGAATGTCTATGTGTGCATGTGGGCATACACACATAGACATGTGCCTGTACTGCACAGTAATTTACATTATTGCACAGTAAGTGTGCATGTACAGTCATGCCCACTGTGTTTCTGTTTTCCTCCTTTCTTTTAAAATACTAATACATGCTAGTTTTACCCCCTGATGGGGCATGGGGTGTGGGGGTAACAAAGTATTCTTTCTTCCTGTGTTCCCTGGTGAAGGGGTTGACTGATTAATAGCATGACCACAGCTCAGCATAATTTAGGAGATGATATTAAAGTTTCTCAATTAAAGATTAATTTTAATTCATTTAAGTTCCTTTTTTTCCCATAGCTCATAAAATAGTTTTTACCTCAAGGCTAGGTACAGACATTCAAAAAACCAGAGGCAGAATGGATCTAAATTATGTGTTTTTCTGTAAGTGGTGTAATTTAGATCAGTAGCAAACAGAAAACATATTCACCTTTTGTTTGGGGGGGGGGAGGGGTGCAAATCTTAGACTGGGTTCTGTCATTTTAAACCAGTCTATGTGCACTGAACTTCTGTTCTATTACTGGTATAGCCTGGTTTCCAATCACTTACCAGTAAAAGTGTAATATCTGTACCTGGGTCAAATAAGCCAAAAGGCAGCAGTATGCATCGTCCCATTTGATTCAAGCAAGGCTTCTGCCTGTTAATTAGTTATTATTAAAACCAAGCCAGCCCTACCAGAGTATCAGGGCTTACTTGAAGAGATGTAAGCAAACAATAATTATTCATCATAGAGTTATTATATTTCCAATTTCAAAAAAGAGGACACCTGTGGGGGGGAAGGAGGGTAGAGGTGAAGCGAAATATGGTTGTGGCAGGGGGGTCAGTGATATGCCCCTTGCCCCCTGAGCCCTTCTGGTGCTCCTCACTCCTGACCCACAGCCCCCTACTCTCCTAGCCCTGCTGGTGCCCTGCACTCCTGACCTGCAGTCCCCTGTTTCCTCCCATCCCTACCAGTACCCCTCACTCCTGACCCACAGCCCCCTGCCTCACAGCACTGCCGGTGCCCCACACTTCTGACATGCAGCCCCTGCTCTCTCCCAGCCCTGCTGCCCAAGCAGCTTGCTTGCACACACACACCCCTTCCAACAGAGCATGTGATCTCTTGCCAGCCAATCAGCTTCCCAACAGCACCCAGTCCCAAGCAAAAGCAGAGGCAAAGCAAAAACCTGGACATTTGCTTACATTTTAAAAAACCCACCCAGATGGAGGACAAGGGGCCAAAAAAGAGGACATGTCCAGGAAAACCCGGATGTATAGTAACCCTGATGTGACATGGGTGTTCTGCCTTATGAAAGATCTGCAGAAGTTTACACTGTGGGCTGTGCTACAGCTTACACTGTGAGCGGCACAAATGTTGATCAGTGTTAGTGTTGGTTGAGTTTGGAGCATTTGCACTTCAGGCCAGCAGGGCCCTGAAGGATTGAAATATAACATTCCCCCCAACTATTCCAGGCTATTTCCCTGTCCCTGGGGCTCCTCCCCTGCATTTATGGGTTTCCCCCTTGCCTCCTACCCCCTCCTGCCCCCAGGGCATTATTTAGTTATGGCTGCCCCCACTGTCTGTCCCGGGGAGGAAGCTGGGAAGGGTTAACCTGCCTGCCCAGCCACTGCTGCTATCAAGGGACTACTGCTCTTTTGCCTCAAAGAGCAGCAGTGGTGGCAGCAGCTGGGCAGGCAATTTAACCCTTTCCTGCCTCCTCCCCAGGATAGACAGCATGAGCAGCCATAAATAAGCAGAGAAAAGGCAGGGGGGGTGGGCAGTGAGTGGGGATCTGCAGTGTTGGGGGAAGGGAGGGAAAGTGGGCCCAAACTGGGCCAGTAAGGGAGGAGGATGGGAGTATTTACCTCAGTGTAAACTTAGTGTAAATACTTTAGTGTAACACAAGCTAGGTAAGCAGTCAGGCCAGGAATCCCCATGGTTGGGCGGGATCAAGACCACTGCCATGAAGAGAAAGAGTTGGGTAATGGTGATTGGAGAATCCCTTCTACAGGTTACAGGGGGATCCATCTGCTGGCCTGACCTGTTGTCCCAGGAGATCTGTTGCTTGCCTGGATCCCAGATCCAAGATGCCATGGAAGGATTACTGAGACTCATCCAATGTTCTGACTACTCCCCCATGCTGCTGATCCATGCGGAAACCAATGATACTGCCAGAGGTGACCCTGAACAGATTAAGTGTGACTACAGGGATCTGGGTGCAAGGATGAAGGGGACAGGAGCATAGGTAGTGTTGTCCTCAATCCTTCTAGCCAAAGGGAAGGGCAGATTGGGCAGATGCATCCTGAAGATCAATGCATAGCTGTGCAGGTGGTGTTGCCAGCAGGTATTCAGATTCTTTGACCATGGAGCATTTTTCCAAGAAGAAGGATTACTAGGAAGAGATGGGATCCATCTGATGAAGAGAGGGAAGAGCATCTTTGCAGACAGGCTTGCTAACCTAGTGAGGAGGGCTTTAAACTAGGTTCACTGGGGGATGAAGCCCAAAGCCCTGAGGTAAGTGGGGAAGTGGGTGACTTAGAGAAAGTGCAAGCAGGAGGGGGCAACAGAGGTGGGGTTCTCATTCTTCCTGAGAAAGTCGGGCTATCAGCTCAAGTGACTGTACACAAATGCATGGATCCTGGGAGACGAGCAATAAGAATTGGAAGTCATTTCACAGTCACGGAAGTATGGCTAATTGGATTAACAGAGATTTGGAGGGATAGCTCACATGATTGGAGCACTGTCATGAATGGGTATAAACTGTTCAGGAAGGAAAGGCAGGGAAGAAGAGGAGGAGTAATTTATATAAAAAAGCCATGATTGCTCACAGCTCCAGTATGAAACTGGAGATGGGCCTGTTGAAAGTC
>NW_017728998.1:32284736-32286605 GCF_001723915.1 Gavialis gangeticus | reverse complement strand
ACTTGGTGAGATAGCTCAAAATATGGTCTCCCACAGTATTCTTGCAAGCAAGCTGAGGAAGTATGGGTTGCATGAATAGACTGTCGTAAGGTGAATAGAAAGTTGGCTGGATCATTGGACTCAACAGATAATGAACAATGGCTCAAGGTCTAGTTGGCAGCTAATATCAAGCGGAGTGCCCCAAGGGTCAGTCCTGAGGCCTGTTTTATTCAATATCTTTATTAATGATCTGGAAGATGAGATGGACTGTACCACCCTATGCAAGTTTGCAAATGACACCAAGCTGGGGGGAGGGGAGGGGTGTAATAGATATGATGGAGGGTAGGGCTAGGATTCAGAGTGACCTAGACAAATTGGAGGATTGGGCAAAAAGGAATCGCATTAGGCTCAACAAGGACAAATGCAAAGACCTGCACTTAGGTCAGAAGAATCTCATGTACCACTACAGGCTTTGGATCAACTGGCTAAGCAGGAACTCTGCAGAAAAGGACTTAGGGGTTACAGTGGACAATAAGTTGAATATGAGTCAACAGTGTGCCCTTGTTGCCAAGAAGGCTAATAGCATACTGAGCTGCATTAGTAGGAGTGTTGTGAGCAGATGGAGGGAAGTAATTATTCCCCTCTATTCTGCACTGGTGAGGCCACAATCTGAAGTACTTTGTCCAGTTTTTCCTCACCTCCCCTCCCCGCCCCCACTACAGAAAGAATGTGGACAAGTTGGAAAGAATCCAATGGGGGGGGAACAAAAATGGTTAGGGTGCTGGGGCACATGACTCCTTAGGAGAGGCTGAGGGAACCAGAATTATTTAGTTTGCAGAAGCAAAGACCAAGAGGGGATCTTATAGCAGCCTTTACCTACCTGAAGGGTAGTTCCAAAGAGGATGAAGCTAAACTGTTCTCAGTGGTGGCAGATAACTAAACAAGGAGCAATGGTCTCACGTTGCAGCAAAGAAGTTTAGGTTGGATATTAGGAAAATTTTTCTCACTAGAAGGGTGAAGCATTGGAACAAGATACGTAGAGAGGTGGTGGCATCTTCATCCCTGGAGGTTTTTAAGGTCTGGGTCAACATAGCCCTGGCTGGAATGATCTAGTTAGGGGTGGTCGTTCTTTGAGCAAGGCGTTGGACTAAATGACCTCCTGAGGTCCATTCCAACCCTAACGTTCTATGTTTCTATGATTTTATGATCAGAGAATTCTGCCTTTGAGTAGCATAAGTTTGAACCACCTAATGAATGCTTGAAACTAGTTTCAGGTGTTAATGTGCAGACAATCCTGGGGTTAAGAGCTCCAGGAGCCACCTAAACTTACCATGTAACAAGATCCTGTTTCTCTGGGAAGTCACCTGACTACAATAAGATCCCCATAAAGTAGCAGACAAAGTACTTTAAATGTTAAACCACTGCAATTAGTATTTATTTATTTATTGTACATATTTTTGTTTTACTCATTTAATATGTTTTGTATGCATGGACCAAGATTCAGATTTCACCAATAAAGAGTATAATAACACTTATCTAATAAATCTAGTGACCTGAAAATTAACTTCTTTTTTGCAATGCTTGCACAAACAAAATCCCATCTGAACTGCATGGGAGCTTTGCTTGATTAAAGATGGCCTGAGTGCCTCCCTAATATCAGCTGATTTTATTTCTTCAAAAGTTTGATATCTACCATCTCTTTGAACAGCCATGTTTCTTCTGTTACCTGGGATCCATAAATATTTGCTAAGTTTTACTGAAAGGATTATATCCAAATCTAATCACTTAGTTTAAACCAGACTTCTTCCCTCAAAGGAACACAGCAGATAACATCCACAGACTAAACTGTGTCATAGATTTCATAGACATTAGGGCTGGAAAGGACCTTGG
>NW_017728998.1:32278348-32281952 GCF_001723915.1 Gavialis gangeticus | reverse complement strand
TCAATTCAGGCTCAGGCTTTTTTAATGTCTGTCCCTAGCCCCTCAGACTAGACCTTGTCATTAATAGTTGGTAATATAAGAATAAATATACAACTTCCCTGCACACAGGTCAGCAATGCATGGCAAAAAGGCATCTGATAACCCAGGATGGAATTTAGTTTGGGCAGTGCTGGATGGATAGACTTTTACACACCCTTTTTATAATGGATTAAGACTTTTTGTAATAATTTGTTGTTCTGTCATCACAACACCCACCCCTCAAAAATCCTCTGTAAAAAAAACCCAGAAACACTGGGCACATCCAGACAATTGGGAATACGTGCTTCCTGGTGCCTCAAAGGCTTTTGAGGTGCTATAAAATGCACAAGATTCTCCATGCTGCATATTTGCTGTACGGAGACAAAATTATATACCAGGAAATCACAGTATCTAAAAAAAGCCTAAAAAGAAAGTGGGACGGTGCACATGGCTGCAGCATACATCACCTGAAACCAGAGATGGCCAGAGTCATGCTGCTGGCCAGGCTCCATGGACCCGGATAGCCACCACTGTAGCCCCAGGGGGCCCCCAGGACCCCAGGTAAGTCTGCTGGCCCCAGGCTTCCATACACCACCCAAGGCAATTTGCCATGCACCAGAGCACACATGAAGGGGTGTTCCCCAGGGACAAGTAGCAGCAGCACAACTATGTGGCACTCGTGGCACTTGGGTCATGCATCAGCAGATGCATGCCAAATAAGATTGAAGGAGGTGATACTTCCCCTCTATGCGGCATTGGTCAGACTGCAGTTGGAGTCCTGCATCCAGTTTTGGGCACTGTACTTCAAGAAGGATGTTGATAGACTTGAGAGGGTCCAGAGGAGGGTGGCTTATATGGTTAGGGGCTTACAGGACAAGACCTGAGGAGAAACTGGGGGACCTGGACCCCTTCAGCCTCCACAAGAGAAGGCTGAGAGGTGATCTTGTGGCTGCCTACAAATTCTTTAGGGGTACGCAGCAAGGGAGTGGAGATGCTCTGTTCACCAGGGCGCCTCTGTGACCATTGTTCCTTGTTACCCCAACACTGACAGACAGCAGATTTAGGCTAGCTATCAGGAAAAACTTCTTCACGGTAAGGGTGGCCAAAATCTGGAATGGGTATCCAAGGGAGGTAGTGCTTTCCCCTAGCTTGGGGGTCTTTAAGAGAAGGCTGGAAGGGCATCTGGCTTGGGTCATCTGACCCCAGCACTCTTTCTTGCCTCAGCAGGGGGTCGGACTCAATGATCTGTTGAGGTTCTTTCCAACCCTAGCATCTATGAATCTATTAATCTATGTGCTACTATTTGTTCCTGTGGAAATGCACTTTCCCACTCATCCAGCTATGCCAACTGAGGCCAGACTGCCTCCATTCTGGGTCTTTCAGCTTTTGTTATGAACAGGTGCCACTTTGTAATAACTGCCATTTACATACAGCTTATTCAGATCACAAACACACTAAAGGGAAGCCCTAATCATTTCAGCATGCAAAATGTCCAAGTTTCCTTCTTCCCTCCAGATCCATGTTTAACCTTCTTCTTGTTCTAGTTCCCCTAAAAAAGGTCTGAAAAGTTTCTTAAAGGGCTCTGAGTTTGGATGCATTATAAAAAATAAAAATGAAACAATAAGGGTGTCAGAAATTCATGTCTATTCTGGTTTTCCTGTAAAACTATTTGGTCAACTAGAAAACTAACAGATCTGTGACATCAGAGGAGTCTTACAAATGAAACTTGATTAACTCAGATAGGATGCAATTTTTCTTCACAGACCAAGTCTACTCCTGTATTATTACTTGCTTAGTAAACCTGGGCTACAGCTGCATGTATGGTGTTGCTTCCTGTATGATATTTTTAAATCAGTTCATTTAAATATTGGCAGATAACCACAAAATCTGGTTGACCCACCCTGTTCTAAGCAGTGGAGGAGAGAGGCCAAGGAGCTGCACAAATCTGGGCAAACGTTATGGAGTGCTTGAGTGCTCCTGGAGACTGTGCAGTGAAAAGTCAGGGGGTAGCTTGGGAGGAGGGCTATGGAGGGTCCTCAGTAGCAAGGGCTCCTGTGAAATATGTGGGTACCAAGGAACAAGACATTAGGGGAAGGCATCTGCTTAAGGTAGGAAAGGGATGAGGAAAGCTACAGGATAGGAAAGAAGCAGTATGGGCCTCTCCCTTCCTGACCCTCACTGGGTCTCCTTAAGGCTTCTTCCAAAATGGCCAGGGTGAACATGAGGCACCTCAATAGTGACTCCTCGTGGGCAAAAGACAAATCTGCAGACCAGTACTCTCAGCTAAATGTGTGATTCTGTTTGAACTGTGCTACTGTATAACAAGGCTGCCAAATGCAAGAGTGTCAGTGAGGCCTATGACATGACGCAGCCCTGCAGACTCTAATCTCATTTGGATCCAAGAAGTGCCCTAACATAAACAGAAATAAAAGCAACATTTAACTGAAAGAGCTGGGAGAAATGTTTTCTATGTTAAAGGTCCAATACCCACCATCCCTACAATTCAAAGCTGGCAAGTATCCTAAGTTTGCATCTCTCAATCACCCAAAAAGTCTGGTAGCAAAACAGGGACATTAACATTTCACATTCCTGTTATTTCTAAGGCAAAAAGCAAGCAAAAATACCCTCAATCCTTTGTTAGACATAAAGAAGCCAAAAGGGACACAGATTTGTTCTGTCTCCCCATTTGCAGGTTCATTTTAAACAGACTAGGTCTCCCCTCCCCCTGAAAAAAGAAAAAATGCTGTTTAAACAAATAACAGATGCTGCCTAAGCTCATGGCATGGTAAATGCATACTAAAGACATATGTTGTTGTCTTCTACCTTAGCCATATGTCCCCCACACACATACCCTTTGGTATTCTTTGAGTTGGCCTGGTGAGAGATCACAAGAGATTGTGCTTTGGGTGCACACTTTTTTCAATCTACATGTTTTCCAAAAATCCAATAAGATTGATTTAATAAATGACATATCCTACAAAGTAAACAATGCAAATAAAAAGGTCTGGGAAATAAAAATTATCCATTACAATTAGAGGGACTTTTTGAAGTGTAGACTACATCTCTGCATATATATTGTTACATAATTGTTGCTTGTAAATTTGCTAATGTGTAACTTTAGACTAAAACTGACTTTTAGTCTTTGGCTTGTTGCAGCACATTGTGTAACACAAATCTCTGTTTCAATTTGTGGTAATTTAATCTAGTTGCCCTACATTATGACAACTCTCAATTTTATTTAAAATGGCCTGAGCTCCACGTTGTTCTCTCTGGATTCTAAACTGGCTGATCATTCCTGGCTGATAAAACCCGTATGTTGTCACACATGCTGTTTAACTGTGCCAGATCTATGAGACCTAGAAAATGGAACTCAGAGAATACCCCCGCCTTTAAAGACTGACACACAAAACTCCAGCGGCTCTGTGCACTTAAAGGATAACCAATGATCCAGGAACAGAAACTTTTCACACTACATCCACACTCTCACCTGCTACACTGACTCCACTGGGCTTATCTAGGGTGTAAAAGAGCATAGATTATGGCCTGGTAGACTTAGTTGCTCGGGGGGGGGGGGGGGGGGCGGAGG
>NW_017728998.1:32267085-32273348 GCF_001723915.1 Gavialis gangeticus | reverse complement strand
GGGCAACTCTAAGAGATGCAAATTTGGGGTGGCTACTAGGCCGCCAAATCTCCAAATCTGAATCGAAACAGGAGACCCTTTAATTTTTCCGATTTGATTCAGAGAGATTCAATGATTCTCAAGGTACCAGGAGGCTCGTGAATGCTGAGATGGTGGGGTAGATGGAGTGTCCCACAGGAGCACGGGGCTGGGGGAAGAGCAGTCCCCAGCACATTTAGCAACGGACCTGGAAGTGGACCAGAAGCACTTATGATCCACTTCTGGGTCCACGGCCAAGTGCACGAGGAACCATCCCACCACCCCCTCCGGCTTGGAAACTCGTGCCTCCTGGGCCTGGCGGGGCACCTGGGGTCCCCCTGTTGCCAATCACTGAGCTGAGGGTATATGGGGGGGGGTCCCCCACACTCTCAGCAGCAGACCCAGATGTGGACTGGAAGTATTTCCAATCCACTTCTGGGTCCGTTGCCAAGCATGCGAGGGGCCCTCCCTGTGCTCCTGCAGGATGCTCCATCCACCCCACCATCTCAGCATTTACCAGTCGCACCTGGTAGCTTGAAGTATGTAGAAAAAACACTTAAAGCTGTGTCTATGGTTGAATTGCTGATTCTCTGAATCAGCATTGAATCTTCAGATTTGTATTTGGCCAAATTAAATCAGGACAAAGATCCAAATCAACTAATTGAATCACTGTCCCTCGAATCAGGCTGAATATGGCCCACTTTGCACACCCCTAGTGGCTGCAGCCTCCTCTCAGTGCCACCGGAGCCAGCTCTGAGCCCAGCTCCCAGCAAGAAAAGCCCCGTGCAGCACCGGCTCTGCCTCCACCCCACAGTTGCAGCCCATCCTGTGCCACACAGATCTGGGGGCACATGCCCCCCCACCCCTACCTTTGCAGGGTGCAAGCAGCAGCAGGAGCTACCCCCACCCCTTGAGCCATGGCTCCATCCCTCCCCCTCCCCCACCATGGCTGGGCAGTGCCTGCCCCTGCCCACTCCCTCACCATGGCAGGCAGTGATCTGCCTCCCCACACCTCTTCCCTCCCGTTCCACCACACTGGAATTACCACCTGATGGCAGCTGTATCAGATATCAGATCAGTATCAGTCAATATGCCTCCTTAAATATCGGCTATCAGTATCAGCCCCAAAAATCTCTATCAGTGCACCCCTAGTGGGGGCACTTTAACTAAAGCTCATTCAACAAGCTTTAGTTAAAGCACCCCACTGCCATTTTGAAGCATGGAGATGTTGAATACACAAGACAAGGAGGCTGCTGGAGCATACTAATTAACACATTGGAGCAGTGTTCTTGCAAGTGTACAGGCACCCAAACATTTATCTAGGGGGTCATTAATTGGGAGTATGCATACCCCTGGAGTACTTAGAAAGGCTGTAGGGGGTATGTGCAGGCAGTTATGTGGGTGGGGATGGAGCATGTCCCGGGACAAGGTGGTGGCGTACTTCTGATCCACTTCTGGGTCCACCAAGGAGTCTGCTGAGGGCCCCCCCTGCCCCCCCTGACCTGCTGATTGGCCACAGGGGGGATCCTGGGTGCCCCCCCCGACCCAGGAGGCACCAGTTGCCAAGCCAGAGGGGCATTTGGGGGCTCCCCACCACACTCTCCAGTGGACCCAGAAGAGGACTGGAAGTGCTTCTAGTCCACTTCCAGGTCTCCTGCAGAGCGTGCTTGGGAGCTCCCTGTGCTTCTGTGGGACACTCCATGTGCCCCAGCACTGCAGTGTTCATGAGCTGCCTGCTACCTTGAAGTATGTAGAGAAAACACTTAAAGCTGTGTCTATGTCTGAATCACCGGATCTTTCCGAATCTCTCCAAATCGATCTGGAGGGTTCCAATTCAATTCGGAGAGATTCAAGGGTCATCTGATTCAATTTGGATTCAGAGATTTGGGCACTGAATCAGGCCAAATCTCTGCCGAATCGAATCAGGGACTGAAGCTTCTCACAGCCCTAACGTTCAAGCATTCTTGTGCTACAAGCCCTCTCCCTAGTCCTCCTGTAGAAAGAATGTGAGGAGAGGGATTAGACGATTATATCATTCTCATTCTGTTAAAAGTAACCACCCCTACATTCCCTCATATATACCCACTATAGCAACTGGGGGGAATGCACCCTTCAAAATATAAAGGTAAGTATGGAAATAATTTGTATCCTTTTAGAGTGCTTTCCATCTCAGATACTAGGCATTACTGTGCTGTTCCCATGTTATATGCAGACTGTGTGGATATATACTTGTGGTAGGTCCATGCCGCACTCACCACGCCACTGTGTCCCAGGTGGCCAGTCTGCAAGTGGCTGCTTTGGCACCCTACAGTCCCTCAAGCCTCCTGAGACAAAAGCAACTGGGCAGTTGTGCCCAGGGGGAAGCAAGAAGGAGGGAGCACCCACAGTGCCTCCAGAAGCCTCCCTCGAGGCAGGAATGGGCTGGTATATCTGCAAGCAGGCAGACCACCAAGCAGCACAGCAGCTCAGACTGCAGCAGGGCTTTCCTCGCTGCATCTGAGCCCTCATTTGTTGAAATTGCAGGGCCCACACAAGCCAGATGTGGCCCAAGCAGATCAAAGTGAGGAAAGAAGGAGCCCAGGCTCCAGCGGAGGGGCAGTTGCCCATGGAGTCAGGGGCTTGGAACCTACTGAAACCACACCCACACCAGATTCAGCCTGCAGGTACACACGGAGTAGCTGGGGCAGGACATCAGGAAGCATCAGCAGATCCCTCCATGGGCACAAGCCCACTGAGAAGCCAGGCTACAGAACCCACCATGCTGGTATGCCTTCGGGCCAAGACCCATGGCTAAGCAGTGCCAGGTCCCTAGGGGTAACAAGCATGTGGGAAGTAGCCCCACAGGGCACTATAAGACATGGCTGGGTGCCAGCTGATCCAAAGCCCAGTGCTCTTGGGGACACAACCCCAATGTGGGAGTTCTGTGAGGGCCGCAAAGTGCACTTCACATATAGGGGATGAAGTGCCAAAGAAGAAGCACCTGACATGGTGAACATCATTGCCCTGCTCGCTTGTACTCTAGGGAGAATTTCAGTCCGAGCATTGTTGAGCTGTCCATTTTCCAATTGGAGACACTTGGATCACCAGCTGGGCAAGTGAAGCAGAAACAGACTACCCAGGAGGAACAGGCAGTGCCTGCAACACACCCAGATCCTGCTAAGACCCAAGACATAACACCTGAGTAGAAAGGGGTGGGGGGAAGGGGAGGTAAGAAGCCCCATGGAAGAAGCACCAGCCAAAGCACCAAGGGTTTTGGAAAACACTAAATAACATCCTTCAGTGGAACCTCAAGTAACAGCAAGCCATGGCAGACGAGTAAACTCTGGTGCAGCATGCTTAGGTGGGAAGGGCAGGCCAGGAGCAACATGATAAGCATGGGCCTGCCACAATACTATACAATTTTTACATGTCAAGAGTTAATAAAAGCCACCCAAAATAAATTTGTTTGTAATTTAAAATCTTAACAGAGATTATTAGCTATATATTTTTAATACAAAACCCACCAAACCCAAATACCTTTCCCAATATTAATACAATGACAAGCAATGCAGAATTCAAAATAAGTGAGGCCCTGTGTATTACAAAGTATGTTTGACTTCAGTTGTGGGGCAAGATCCCAAATACCATGCTAAATGATTGCTGAAGTCAGCAAAGCACAGAAACATAGGCTTAACATTAAGTTTGTGCTTCCACTAACTTTGACAGAACTTCAGTAATATGTGCTTCTATTGACTTCATGGTTAGAAGCTTTGTGATCTGGTGCACAAAATTCTTCCATGTTGTAAAAAGGATCCTGACAATGACATATCCATACTTGTCTTTTTCTGCATAATCTACAGGACTTTCACTTACTTCTTCATTAGCAATGTATGGAATAAGAATGACAATATCTACCAATTATACATCAGATCTCAAAGGACTTACAAAGGACATATTCTACCCATGATATTAAAAAAGAAAAAAATCCCATTGGTCCTATAATTTCTTATACGTCCAGATTTTGGTGACATGAAAAAAACTGAATTTTTAGCACCATCCATAGCAGATTAGCACATAACTCCCATTAATACTAAGAAAAGATGGGGCTGGTCTAGAAACTTCACAGCAACTGATTTTCCCTCATCATTTCCATACATAACAGTATTTGACATGACTCATAACTGTCTCAATATTTTATTATTTAATACTGGTCTATATCTGAGAGCAAAATGTAGAAGCCATCATTGTAATCTGAATTCATTTGCACAATTCAATTAGTGTTAACTTTAGTTACTCTAATTAACTCTAGTCAATAGGATTATTCATTAGTGCAATGTTAAGCACATGCATAATTCATTTGTTAAAGGAGTCCTCTTCATTTTCTGCTGCATGGGTTATCAGGCCTTTTTTCTATGGCCCCTTCTCTTCCATTTACACACCCTGTACACTGAAGAATAATTTTCAAGACAGTCTCTTTGGATGCACCCAGGGTCACATGCCTACACAACACTGAAGAGGTTTCCTTAGACATTTGATTGGTGGGCAACTATTACATGCTTGGAAATTGGAAATTCAGAACAGATTGTCCTCTATTTCTCATGCGTCTGTAATAGGTCTTGCTCTGTTGCAGACTTAATGGTCTGTGGTTTATCTACCCTTCCCATGATTTATGGACACCTTCTCTTCTTTTTCACTGTCTTTCTGAGGTTGCTTTGGAGACATACATGTGAATGGTCTCAAAGCCAGTGTTTAATTCCTTAATGAGCTTTACTTCAATAAACCCAGAATCAAAATATCTAGGACTTTTTAATTCTTTTTATCCACTTCAATTTTGTGTTAATTTCACATAGAATGAATTAGAAATCACATGCAAAAACCTGTTTCAAATCATTAGCTGCAAAACCATTTCCTTCTCCTCTGCTCCTTAAAAATGAGTTTTGCTTGAGGCCCTGGCTGTGTTAGATCAGCAGTTCCCAGCCTTGGGGTCATGACCCAATTTGGGGTCATAATGATAAAAAATGGGGCTTCACACTCATGAGAAGAGAGGCATAGGGGGACACATGCTCCCCAGATTTGTGCGCAGGGCAGGGGTGGATGCAGGATGCCCATAGTGAGCTCTGGGCTCCCTGCCCTGCTGCTCTCCCCCTGGGGCCTCCATATCAGAGGGGGTGGGGAGGCTCAGTGCTGCTGCTGGGAGCCCCATGCTGGCCACACTGCCATGACAAGGTGCCCCCTACCTGCCCAGCACCAGTGTGGAGCACAACTCTTCACCACTGCTGCCACTGATGCCAGGTAGGCAGGAGGCATCTTGCCATGGCAGTGTAAGCCTTTACACGAAACAAGTTGTGCCTTAGGGCTTGGAAGGGCTTCTCTCTGTGCAAACACCAGCTAGGGCCATATAGTGATGTCTTTGGAGCATTCCACTCACACGGTATACCCCTCAACTTTCCTGCCATGCCTTTATCTTTTATGGTTATAGGGAGGGTTCTAGAGTGTCAGCAACAACCCTTGTGGGTATGGGTGTTCTTGGGGCTCCGCCTCCCTTTATGCCCCTCCCCCACGCCAACCAGATATTAGATTGTGATACCATCCCAGAGTCCCAGCTATATGGGACAAAATCCACAGCTGCACTCTAGTTGCATGTGCAATACATGTGCAATCCTGTAATCCTGAGTCTCCAGATCACCAGGGCTTCCTGTCCCACGTGTTCCTCCTCCTAGGGTCTGAGAGCATGTATCCACATGAAACCTGGGCTAGTTAAATGGGAGGAAGTGAGCATCTTAGTTTGATGGGGGGGAATGCTGGGCGTGGGCAGGGATCAGGGGCTATGACCGGGCAAGGAAATGATGGGGGACTGGGGGAGCAAGTGGGGGCTGGGGCTGGGGCTGGGAAGGGAGCATTTGGGGCATGCAGGGGGGGGCAATAGCCCCTGTGGCCCCTGTTGAGGGGCTGTGAGCCCCTGTTGGGGGGAGCAGTCCATGAGCTGTGCAGTGTGGCTGTGTCCTGTGGGGGGCAGGGGCCCACCCCTCCTGGTCACGCCCCCCAAATGCCCTCCCCACACCCACAGTCCCCCCACAATCCACCCACAAACCCCACACCCCCAAGGCACCCCCAGAAGCCCCTCACTCACATACCTGGCCCTGTGGGTCAGGAGTGAGGGGACCGGAGTGGGGGGAAGGCTGTGGGTTGAGAGTGAGGGGCAAAGACAGGGGCAGGGCACAAAGCTGCACATCCTGGTGAGAGAAGTGGGTAGGGGCAGCTTTGAT
>NW_017728998.1:32257726-32262085 GCF_001723915.1 Gavialis gangeticus | reverse complement strand
ACAAAATAGCCAAAAGTCAATTGTTAATGCCAACTGTATAGATATTTAGAATTTATTTTATGAAGCACTGGTAGGCTTCAAAATTGCTTTAAAATTGTAAATATATCAATAAAACATTGCCCAACTGATTTGATCTCTCTCTCTCTCTCTCTCTCTCTCTCTATATATATATATATATATATATATGTAAATGTATGTCTAATGGTCTTCTGTCTTACTTGTGGAAGAACATGGATTTGGGGGTATTTTAAAGAGTGACTTCGGGATATTTTTATCAGGGATTTTGCAGTTTTTAAATAGGCGACACCAGAATTTCTGCTAGTAAGACAAGTGGCAGGACCCAGGCAGAGAAGCCTGCTCAGAGCTGGCACCCAGGACACAGCTGGAGGTGGCTGACCTCCTGGCCACTTGGGGCCAGGAGGACATGCTTTGACAGTTCAAAGCAGGCCATCACCCTGAGAACATCTTCCGGGTGATGGCTGCCCAGACGGCCAGGCAGTGGCACACATGACAGCTGTGCTGCACAAAGGCCAACTGAGCTGCCATAACCCACTGGTGGCTGACCCAGAGGTGCAGATACCTCTAATGTCCATGCAGTCCCCATCCAGGTCTGGCAGGCATGTAGCCTTGGGGCCACATGCTGTTGCAGGTGGCAGCAGGTCATGGCCAGGCAGCAGCCCCCACTGCCAGACTGCTGCAGATGGTAGAGGGTGCAGGGAACTCTCAGGGCTGCTTCAGCAGTCCAGCTCGCACACAGGATAGTGTCCCCAGGTACCAATTGGCCAGGCCTCAGAAGCTCCTGAGAGTGAGTAGCCCTGAGCTGTTTGCCAGGGCAGCTTTTTATGCTGCTGGGGCCAGCACAGGGCAGGTTTTTATACTGCTGGGGCCAACACAGGTGCTGGAGCCAGGCTCTAGCTCCCCCTGGCTGCAGATCCAGAAGAAGCCAGGCAGGGTCATTTTGCCCCAAGTGGCACAATTTGCCCCACACCAAAGTGCATGTCCAGGCAAGTGCACTGAGGCAAACAGCCCCAGCTCAAATTTGCACTGCTTCTATTTGAGCTGCTGCAAGTGCATGCGCCTGTTTCAACAAATGGATCAATTATAAACTCTTTGGAATTGATCATCAATCCCAGTGCCACAGAACCTGTACTCCATTGCACTGTCCCATTTTTAACATACCTACTCCATTCTACCACGGGTGGTACCAGGCTTGCATATATGAAGTCTAGAGTTTCGTTACAGAGATAGTTACATATGCACCCAACAGAGACAGAACACAACCTGCATTTTGAAAGGAGACAGCAGCAGGGTTACAAAAATATAAAAGATACTGGAGGCTGTCTTTCTCAGCCTAGATGGGTAACCTAACTATTTTTCCATTTTATCACCTATTTGAAGCCACCTGAATTCTCTGGAAATCATTATCTTATCTATACTGGAACAATGTCACATTAGTGGTCTAAGCTTCTTTTTAATGTTTCATTATGAGGAATGACATTCTTGCAAATCACATTTTTCCTACCTACCACATTCAATTATAATTAATCCTTATCTAATTTATCATGGGTTTTCCTATTTCCATAGTGTTTATTTGGTATGCATTTCTCCTTTTGAATTTCTGTTGAAATATTTGGGAATAAAAGCTTCCTGATGACATGCAGTGATAGCAGGAAACCAAAATATTCCTCCTTCACAGCACAAGGTGTTCAGCTACTTCCCATTCAAAGAAAGGCATACTTCAAAACAGCTCAAAAGCAACTTTTAAAAGAAGCCACAAAGGAATATGCATTGAGAAATGCCATTCTTCACTAGGAAGATCAAGAATGCATTGGAACAAGTTAGCCAGGCACCACCCTTTCAAGCTGATACACTTCCTGGAACCTCAGATGTCAGTAACACTGTAGTTTGAAAGTGGATGAGTACAAGGTTTACATTCACAGAAGAATGTTTACCTTCAGATAACACTTTAGCCCAAGGAAACAAAGAGCTGCCTGTAAATGAACCACAATAGCTATGTGGACAGTGAATGACAGACAAAAGACGAACGATGTGAATTTTCACAGATCCACTATGTCATGCAAAGTATGTGGTGGCCAGGTCCCAGCCATTCACTCAGTATTATATTGGCTCATACTAATCAGAAACCAGCATTATCTATAGAAATAATGACAGCATGAAACTTAATAGCTACTGAGTTATTCCAAGGAAACCTTGGGATTTTCTGTATTTTCACTGTAAATGTCTATGCTTGCTGCATAAACAAGCAAGAGAGACTACAATACCAATTAAAAGGCAAATTGCATTCTGAAAAGTAACATTTTTTTCACTTTGGAAACTAGTTTTTCCTGTATTAAAGTAGTTAAATATATGGAGGCTTAACTGTCACATCTCAGAATGTAGCTCTTGAACCTGAGCGGTTAACCAGGTTAATCTGAAAGGGAAAAGTTTTAATTAAGGCTGTTTTTTCAGATTTCAACATACCTGAGCACAGACTCAGCAATACCTTCCATTCAATAATTAGGGTAAATAGGATATTGACAACCTTTTCTCTTTAAAGCCTATGTCTCAATTGAAAAGAGAAGAGGAAAATGGATGAACATTACAAAACTAAGTTGATAATTTGTCAAAATTATAAATGTGCAACTTGACATTTTTATTGATCATTAAAAGTAATAGTTTATGGAACATCTCAAAGGCTATAGCCATTGGACTGATAGTGTTTATTTTGTTACTGATGGGTAACCAAACGGTGGTCCATTGAATATTTCCAGGCAGCTCAAGGATCTATTCCATAACTGTGAAAACCATGTATTTGCTGCCCTAAAAATGAATTCTTCATTACTCAAGCTTCAAGCAGAGCTTTTGCCTATTTGCTCAACTGCACAGACAGTAAAGTGTAATAATAAGGCATATTTTGTGAGTCTTTCACTGATCTAAATCCAATTATCATATCCTGATGACACCAGAACTGAAGAAGCAGTAAAACAGAAAGCAGAACAGCACCAGACTTCAGAGTGACTTCCGAAGATTAGGGCAGTGAGGGCTAAAGTAAAAAAGAGGATTCAGTACAAATAACTCTAACAAGTTACCCTCAGGGAAGGGAAGCAAACAGAAAAGGTACTAATAGGAGGACACAAACTTGGTGGCAAGCAAGTTACATTCATAAAGTGAATTATTTTTCTATCTTAACCCCTTATATTGTGTTAATACAAAGTTATGTTGGGAAACTCTCTGGTTATCACAAAAAATATATGGGACCAAGACTGGGAGTGCGGAGGTCCCTGCCTTCAAAAGTAGATCATACAATGGAGAAAACCTGATAAACACTGGACTAGAATTGTTCACTGCTAAGATGTCCAGAGTGAATAAAAGCATCCACTCCCTGATGAGCATGTAGTGGTATATGTAAATCAAGTAGGTGGGCTCAATCCAGCTTTGCATTTTTGGGGGTTGCTGCTCTTCTTTAAGAACTGGGTCTTCTTCTAGTATGGGTTGCAATTGCTTGAGGATTTTCCTTACTGGAACCTATATGGAAAATCCTCAAACAACTGTAATCCATACTAGACGAGGACCCAATTCTTAACAACATCTTCCCTGATCCACCCATCCTAGCCTTTAAACAAGCACCAAACCTCACTAACCTCATCACCAGAAGCAAACTTCCTATGGCCCAAAACACACCGAATGGATCCAGACCATGCCATGACAAGAAATGTAAAACTTGCCAACACATCTCCACCCACCCCCTCCCAATAACTACACCCCGCAACAGAGCATTCCTGGATCTTACATCTGCACCTCCAGAAATGTAAGATATGTCATCCAGTGCACCAAATGCCCTGATGGAGAATATGTAGGAGAGACCAAAAAACAACTGCGCACCCAAATGAATGCACACCTGAAATCTATCAAAGACACGAATACCCAGTTACCTGTGTGGGCATGTTTCTCACAAGAAAACCACTCTCTCTCCAGTCTCTCAGTTCTAATCCTCAAAGGGAATTTACAAAACACCTTTCACAGACAAGCCTACAAACGTCACTTTATCAATCTACTGGATACAAAAAACCATGGACTAGATATAAACCAGGAGAGGGTCCAGAGGAGGGCCACTCGTATGGTTGAGGGCCTCCATGGCCAGCCCTATGAGAAAAGGCTGAGGGACCCGAATCTCTTCAGTCTCCACAAGAGGAGACTGAGGGGGGATCTTGTGGCTGCCTGCAACCTTATCAGGGGCCAGCAGCAGGGAATCGGGGAAAGTCTGTTCTCCAGGGCCCCCCTTGGAGTCAGTAGGAACAATGGCCACAAGCTGAGGGAGGATAGGTTTAGGTTAGAGATTAGGAAGAACTACTTCACTGT
>NW_017728998.1:32244816-32257675 GCF_001723915.1 Gavialis gangeticus | reverse complement strand
CCACCCCCAGTGCTCCTTCCTGCCCATGGCAGGGGGTCGGACTTGATGATCTGTCTAGGTCCCTTCCAATTCATTGATTCTAAATACGGACATTGGATTTGTGATGCATTATAACCTGCCTAGCATCTGATTCCCCAGGTACCCCTCCACTACTTATCAAATATATTCATTCCCCTCCCCACCCACCCCAACCTGTCTCTCACCCATTGACTCCTTAATTTACATTGTCACTGACTGGCTTTCTTGCGTGCATAACAATCTCTAGATGCTTTACTATTCATTCCATACAGGAAGAGTATAGACCAACTGCAGATGCTTCCTCAGCCTGACGAAGGGTATTTATACCTGAAAGCTTGCAAAGAAGATTTTTTTTCCAGCTACTTGAGTTAGTCTAATAAAAGATATCAGATTAACCCAAAGAACCTTGTTAACTTAAAATAAGTTAATCTGCTCCCAGCATGTACTACACCTCTTCTTTAAATAAACCCAGAAATTCATGCTTGAGGCTGGTATTTCAACATCCTTCACCCACATTAAATTCACACATACACATAAAATAAGAGACATGGCCCTTTAAAGGAAGCAGCTATTTAAATATGAAACTTTACATTAAAATATACATTTATACACAACATACTTTGGAGTTAATCAAAAATGTTATTTTAGAGGTTGAGAGAGAAGCTAAGGTTAGAAGGGGGAAAAAGGCAGATGTGTCTTCAACCTATTAATTTTTCATTTAAACCTTTAGTGAAAAGCTACTACAGCTGCAGGATAACAAAGTTAGTGGCTGGGTGGAACATGAAAGGCCTGACTTGCTACCTCCAGGTTTCTCTTTTTTTTAATCTTAAACTGACCAGCTCTACAAAGTGTAATGCCTTGAAGCTGAAAACATTCTTGGTTTTCAGATCCTAAAAATAATACTTTTTTCTCTCTGGAAAAACTTTTTGATTTTCCAGAATTTCCTAAAAGTTCGAGACATTCTCCTTTTCTTGCAAATTTACAGAAAGTGACACATAACAATTTTCCATCCCTCTCACATTCTATCTACCCACAAAAAATGGTATCATTTTAACCATATCAATATGGTTAAAATGGTACACACTTCTCATGAACATGGATGTGACTATACAATAAAAAGGTAACTAAACTAGAATACTCCTGTACGGATAGGGAAATAAGCTATATTAATATATGCTATAACTAGCATAACTGCATCTACACTAGGAGTTGTATCAGTATCATTATAGCAGTAAAATTTACACTGAAAATTGAAGTAATTGCACAAGTACTTTGTGGACCCAGTCTTCTTATAAAGTGAGTGATATTGTTCTTCAGATGTACAATCCAGAGTTCCCTGCACACAGTTCTATACCTTTCAGAAATTATTACTGGAGACCCAACAAAGGATCATGGTGCCAGGCTCTGTAAATAAAAAAGGAAGAAATGAAGAGGTTTTCACCATGGACCAGATTCTACAACTTATTGTGATATAGTATGGCAATGTTACAATATGGAGATGTAGAGAGGAATATAAAAATACCCTTCTTCCTAGAATTGCCCTACTGAATGAGCACAGATCTGGCATGGAGAAGAAATAGTAATACGTCAGTTATCTTCAAGACCCAAGAGATGGTTGAAGACAGAGACAAAGCACAATTTGTTTCAGCTATTCTGCGCTGCCATAAAACCATCTGAGGGCCTGTCAACTTGCAACCATTCCAGGGCTGCTCTAAGTGGACCTGAAGAGGTAGCTCAAGCTAGAAAGTGAGTGATAAAAATGCAGCCTAAAACCTCTGATGCTCCTATCCAGAACACCAGCATATGGTGATCAGTAACCCTTACATGAAAGTGGAAGAAACAGCATTGAAGGGGACATTTTCCACCATGTTCATCAAATCAGATACATGAAGAAATAGGAAGATGACAACTTGCTAATATTACTATGAAGTACAACTAGTTCTGAAAATGAAAATAATACAGATACAGTGTGTCTTCTAATACTGTTCTCTGTCCTTTTCAAAGCCTCCATACAAATATAGCCTGCCTCCTGTAATTACTAGAAATTATCAGGCATTTTGTCACTTGAACTCAGCCTAGGAACATACTGTGTCTTCTCAGGAATACTGGACAGGTGTAGGGATAGGACAGTCACTGGACAGAATCTCTAGGTAGAATTCTGGCCACTTGGGCTCTCCCAAACTGTATACACCAGCAGCCTGCCACCTCACTTTTCAAGAATGTAGTATATACCAGGGTCCCTACCCACCACTGCTGATCCCTACTAGGCCTCCCTTCAAGTCATTTACAGGAGTCTAGTGCCCAATGGCATAAAAGGATACAAGAGTTCAACATCAGGATTTGGCCATATCCTATGTACAGGGGTAAGTGCATGTACGTGGAATCTCTTCTGATATCTACGTACAGCTTGATTTGAAACTGGTACTTATAAACAAATAGCTACTAATAACCAAAATACTTAAGCTTTTATCTGGAGTCCTCTACTTAAAAGACTTTATAAACAGAGATTGATTGCAGTATTTCTGCAAGGGAATTTTATATCTATTATACCCCCAAATAGAAACAGTGGCAGAGTAGCTAAGGCTCTGATTTCTAGCTAAGGCTCTGAGCACCCACAGTTCTAACAAGGAGATATTGCACAACATAACATAAGAAGTCTGTGGCAGAGGTGTGAGTGCAATCAAGTCATGCTGCTATCCAGCTGTTTGTTCTACCCAGCGGACCCCACCTCCTTTGCAGTGTTTCAGTGCTTGAGCAACCCTCTACCAGTGATAGGAAGATAGGCACTAGATGTTTTTACATATATTATGCAACAAAGGTTCTTCAAAGTTTTTCTCTCAGTAACTACAGTGAATTAAAGTTAAGAACAAAGCAAAGCTACTTCTTCCTGATTTAAAAATAACACAAAGTGCAAATTTCTTTTGAAGAGAGTAGCCCATGAATCAGGGTACCAAGGAACAAAGGGCCTAAAGTTTCCATCCAAGGAAACTGAAGGAAATTTCTGTTTCCTACAGCAGCACATCAAACATTTCACAGGATCTCCCTGGCTATGTACAAATCCCTTCGACTTCAACAATGTTTTTGAAAGAGTCACACAGATGTGAATAAAAATAATAAAAGAACATTGTTCCTTCCTGTTGGTGGGAAAGAATGGATTTTATCAGCAAGTACTCTGAAGAGTCATGGCACAGCACAATGGACAACGACATCTCAATAAGGTGCTCAGACATTGATTGTGCCTCCTTTGAGGAGGATAGCATAACCATTTAAAAGAGTAACCTTTTCTCTCTGGATAGGGTAGGTATTGTATGAGCTGTACACCACCTATTTCTATTACATGTTACACTTAAAGTGTGATTAATGAGATAATCAAGCCTTAAGTTGTGACCCGACTACACATTCAACTAATTAACGGCATGATAAAACAAGCAATAAGCCACAAAGTTATTCCACAAAAATAGTGTAATAACTTTGTAGCTGTTTCTAATCTCACCATTAATTGAATGAGTGGCCAAGTGCTCCCCTGTAGCTGGGAGCCCCATCAACTGAGGGGCTGCCAGCCACAGGGGTGCACGACCCACTACCAGCCCCACAACTGGAGTTGTCAGCAGCAGCACTTGCAGCCTGTGGCAGGGAGAACGCTGCCTGCCCAGTGGTAGCACCCTTTCCACTGTCCCCGCTGTGAGCCCTACAGCTGAGGATGCTTGCAGTCTGGGCAGCATTCCTAGTGCTGTCCCCACAGAGACTTCTGTAGCCAGTGTTGGCTGTGGGGCATGCAGAAGGGGCAGTGTAGGGAATGTTGCCCACTGCAATGGGCCATGTCAGCTGTGGAGCTCACAGCCACAAAAGCCAGTGCAGGAGAAGACCAGGATTTTAATCATAGAATCATAGAAAATCAGAGTTGAAAGGGACCTCAGGAGGTCATCTAGTCCAACCCCCTGCTCAAAGCAGGACCAGCCCCAACTAGATCATCCTAGCCAAGGCTTTGTATAGGCAGGTCTTAAAAGCTTCCAAGGACTTAGATTCCACAACCTCTCTGGGTAACCTGTTTCAGTGCTTCACTGCCCGGGTACTGAGAAAGGTTGCCTAATATCCAACCTAAACTTCAACTGCTGCAACTTGAGAACATTGCTCCTTGTTCTGTCATCTGCCACCACTGAGAAAAGTCTAGCTCCATCCTCTTTTGAAACCATCCTTTAGGTAGTTGAAGGCTGTTATTAAATCCTGTCAGTTTTCTATTCTCCAGACTAAATAAGCTCAGCTGTCCCAGCCCCTCCTCAGAAGTCATGTGCCCTAGCCCCCTAATAATTTTTGTTTCCCTTCACTGGACTCTCTCTAATTTGTCTACAACCTTTCTGTAGTGGGGGTCCCAAAACTAAACACAGTACTCCAGAAGCAGCCTCACCACTGCAGAATACAGGGGAATAATCACTGTTTTTGATCTGCTGGCAACACTCCTACTAATGCAGCCCAGTATGCTGTTACAACAAGGGCACATTCCAGGCTCCAACTTCACCAGTGATAAAGCATGATGAGATTCATAGATTCATAGACATTAGGGCTCGAAGGGACCTCAGAAAATCATCGAGTCCAGCCCCCTGTCCCAGGGACAGGAAGTCAGCTAGGGTCAAAGGATCCCAGCAAGATAGGCATCCAAATGTTTCTTAAAAGAGTCCAGAGTAGGTGCTTGCACCACCTCTGAAGGAAGTCTATTACAGGCCTTGCGGGCTCGGACAGTAAAGAAGTTTTTCCTTATGCCCAGCCTAAAACAGTCTTGGAGGAGTTTGCGACTGTTTGACCTTATCATTCTTTGGGGCACTCTGGTGGACAGACATTCCTCCAGATCCTGATGTACACCCCTTATATACTTACAGGCAGCCACTAAGTCACCCCTGAGCCTGCACTTTTCCAAGCTGAAGAGTCCCATGGCTCTCAGCCTCTCATCATAAGACCTGTTCTCCTGCTCTCTGATCATGCGTATGGCTCTCCTCTGGACTCTCTCAACATACTTTTTGAATTGTGGAGCCCAGAATTGGATGCAGTACTCCAGCTGTGGTCTCACCAAGGCTGAGTACATCAGGAGGATGACATCCTGGGTCTTGCTCAAGATGCATCGGTAGATGCAAGCCAGAGTTTTGTTCGCTTTGCCAGCTGCGGTATCGCATTGGTGGCTCATGTTTATCTTGTGGTCAGTCATGACCCCCAAGTCCCTTTCGGTCTTCTGTGTCTTCCCAGGATGTAATATGTAATGCCACAATCGCACCTTAGATCCCATTGTGCCTTTACCTGCATGTGCAGAAGGGCCTTCAGGGCTCTGACAGACATGCAGCTCCCCACTGTAACTCATGGCACTAGTGTAACTCATGGCACTACTGTAACTCATGGCACTTCCTTTGAAGTGCCATGAGTTACAATGACCGCCCCAACCCACAGACATTCTCTGTTGGGTCCAGGACCGTAGGGGCTCAAGCTCCACTTTGGAACTGGCTGCATGTTTTCAGCCCTGAACCTCCCAGCTCTAGTGCTCAAGATGGGAGGGGGGAAAGGGAGAGGAGTGAGCTCAGTCTGGGGTTTGCTCAGGCTGTGCCATGAGTGAAAGCAAGTGCATTGGATCCACTGACACCTGGCCCCCCAGCATAGGCTAGATAAACCACAGACTAAGCTCACTCCCCTCCCTTCTCCCCCTCCCACCTTAGGTCTGGAAGACAGCACTGGGGGTGGAGCTGGGTTGCATAAGCCCAGCCCTGCTCCCGGGCAGGCACTGAAAGAAATTAATGGGGGTGTTCCATTTTAGAGCTCCTTTGTCTGAACCCTCATGTAATGAAGTTTCATTTGTTGCATGATCAGGCACTTTAAAAGTGATCTGCAGCCCTGCACTTCTGTCAAGGGACGGCTGTAGAGTCCTTTCAAGGGGTCAGTCACATGACAAAATGTCACTTCTGTCAGCACACCTCAGTGGCCTGAGTAGTTTAAACTATACTGTATCTCTGAATTGCTCTGAAGTCATTCTGTCTAAGGTCATCCCTCTCATTGTTTCAGAAAAAATATATGCAGGGGTAGGAACTTCAGACTACCTATTCCTACCATTTAACTCTTCAGACTGGAAGAAATCAATATAGGAACTCCAGAAAAAACAGATTTTGACACCAGATGAATGTCTCAAATGAAAGATCATTAGCTAAGGGCCATGGAGCTCTGCCTGGACAGAATTTTGGAAATGTTGGTGGCAAGCTGAGTGCAGAAGAGGCTCTTTCTACTACACAATCCTCAGCAGAATGGGAGTTTCTGTAGTGCTGAATGACTTTTTCAATAGGTCTGTTTAAACTAAATAAAAAAGGAAGAAAAGAAAAAGAAAACCATTCTTTATTTTGCAAATGGGAAAAGACCCTTATTCTTGCCTCAAATGCCTTTATTTAAAAAAAAAATGAAAAACTGAAATACCTTGTACCTTTAAAGTGGCTCACCTCACCAGATCATGCCACTGCAGACTACTCTCAGACTGAGTTTCAATACATTTCTGCAATTGAAAAGTAAAATAGCAAACAATGGAATGCACATACAATAGAATTGCCATCATTTATATAAGACCATAAAACTTGGAGGATGCATTCCATATATATTAGCTCCACTCCAGAAAGCAACAATTGGCATAATATGGACTACTCACATGCTTTAAATTAAGCACTTGCTTAAGTGCTTTGCTGGATTAGGGCTATAAATCAGATGTCCCTGCCTTGAGGTGCTTTTACAGTGTTATTACATTATAGTAACAATAATAGGAAATTAAAGAGAAATTATACTAATTTTCATACAGAAATGGAACTGGGAAAGCAGGGAAGGAAGAGTGAGAATTCTGTGTCACTGGAACTTTTACACTGAACTCATTCATGTCAAAAATCTATAGCCTGCAAAAAACGCAAGCAATGAGTTTCATTCAATCATGGATTAAGTGAATTAATTCTACAGGATATTTTCATAGGAACAGGATAGAATGAGATTTAAAGACAGCTTTTATTCAAGGTATTGGAAACAGGTCCAACAATGCTAACAGTATCAAACCTATTTGGATGAAATACTTAAAGATAATGCATGGTATGTAGAAAAGGATATACATACATACATACATATACATATATACACACACACACATATATACATATATATACACACACACACGTGTGTGTGTGTGTGTGTGTGTGTGTGTGTGTGTGTGTGTGTGTGTGTGTGTGTGTGTGTGTGTGTGTGTGTGTGTGTATGTGTGTGTGTGTGTGAAATTCAAGTGATGAGACAGAGGTGGAAAACACTAGTGCACAGACAATCTGCTGCTAAGTGTACAACAGTGTTCCCAGGAAATAATTCATCCGATGAACATTAACTAATAACAATGTGGAATTTCTGCAAAGATCCAATGTTCATAAATGGTTCCCTTTTCACATGGGAATATTTTGAAAACAAGCCGAAAGCTTTGTACTATTCATAGCTATACTTGAGTCTGGATTTCTTCCATTAGCAGTTCAGTGCGCTTTCTTGGATTTGGAAAGGAGAAAGAGGCATGAATTTGATCTGGCCGCAGCAGAATTTGGGCTAATCTCATTTACCTAATCTTTGCAAGAGTATTATAGCCATACTTTAGATTTATTGGAAGCAAAAGTTTCAGATTGTATTTCTAAAATGTGATTTTTTGAAAGATGGATAGCAGTTCCTATACTGAAGCAACAATTTTGATAGCTCTGGTTCTTCTTTGATTTGTCTCCCCAGTGCAGAACAAGAACAGCATGACTAGCTGATATAATGCATAGGAAATGACTTCTGGAGCTAAAGCAAACAGTTGATATGCTTACAAGATAAGTGTCAACTTGAGGAAGTAGCAAACAACGATGACAATTCTCCCCTCTCAAAGTATTTTCACTGTGCAAAGAACTGTTGCTAATTTTCACTCAGCTAGGGGGGATCCATTGGTCTTTTGTTACACAGAGAAACTGATGATGTCATTTGGCTTTGTACTGGCTATTCTGTTTACCAGTCTATGAGAACGTTTTTCCCAGCTAAAAGTAGCACTCTGCTGAGCAGAATTAAATAATTCCACATGAAGCATTCCTCCAGGCTGTTATTTTGCTTGCATGTGCTGGAATCTATGGTTAAGTGAAGTACTCTATGGACTAAAATATTGTTGGCATCAAAATGTTTTTGCACTCTTCAGACTAATTCTATCGTTCCTTCACAAGTAAATGCCCCTATTTGGAATGGAAAAAGATGCCTTAGAATTGATTTTTTAAAAGCAGTCTCAGGAATCTTGATAGTCCAATTTGGTTTACAAAAGCAGCTGAGCTCAAAATGTGTTTTATGATCAAAACGTAAAAGTTTCACATCCAATAGAAAAAAATATAGTGAAGCATGGCCAAAAATGTTTTCTTAGCTTTTACTTCCATTTTCATTTGAAAGCAATTTATTTCAAACTTTTTGCCAGGTTGGACAGCAAGTTTTGTTCTATGGCAACATTTGGGATGGGAGGGAAGCAAGGTTTTTGTGTTTATATATATATATATATATATATAAAATAAATAATAATTATATATATATATCATAAAATATATAATATATATACACACACACATATTTATTTTATATTATTATTTATTTATTTATTTTAAAGAACTCAGAACAAGACTCTCCCATGCTCTTTCTCTTGAAAAGTGGGATTTTATTCCCAGATTCCATGGAGGCTTTTAAATGGTCTTCATCTCAAGGAAACAACAATGGAATTATCTAATTGAATGTGTTGTTGAAATTCAGTAGGTTTATTCTAACTTTTTACTGTTGGCCACTGTTTCCCTTCGTTAATTCAATCAAGCTGGCTTATAACTACTGGTCTAACAAGTATGTGTCTAAGAGGTATGGAAACTATTTTTCACTGAGTACCCAATTGTGCAGCATTTACTCATGGGAGCAGGTACACTGGAACCGGAAGGGCTATTCAGTAATAAGAATGAGTGAAGTATCAGTTCTAGTGGTATGACTGGAACTTCACACAGAAAATACACACAGCTACTATCCTAAAAAGTGTCTAGTCTGAACTAAGAACTGCAAGTTAGGCTATCAGAGAAGATAACGGCATAAGAGACAGAGGAAGATGTAAAAAAGTGTGCTTGTTTGGAGAAGACAGCACGTACCAGGTTAATTCCTATTCTGTTATTTATTGGGTTATTTTAAAAATTAATCAAGTAAAAAAAGATTATTGTTCGAGGGAATGTAAGAAAGAGACGGATTCTGAGTTGGGAGTTGAAAGAGGAGAGAGGGTTGCATGATAGCTGATCAAGGCTGGTTTTCCAGGCATAGAGACTAATCTGCTATCTACATAAGGTTATGTAAGGTTGGCACCCATCTTAGAAACATAAGCTAGATTCTTATGAAAAGGTTCAGTTTGACCAGCTCCAGAGCACAAAGGAGAAATAAGCCGCCTAAACAGATCATCTGGGATTTCTTCTATGTAGGAAAATAAATGTCTGGCATAGCTGTGTTCACTGTATCTTCTGCTGCACCTCCAGCCTGGAGGCCCAGCCTTGTCATTAGTATAGCCAGAAACCCTCATGCCCCAAAAGCCTGTCCGTGACATCCATCTGACCACTCACAACTCAGGAAGAGCTTGAATGTCAAACATGAAGCACTTCTAAAGAAATGTTTGGTCAGTAGATACAGTTAAAAATGGAAAAAATGAACAAATATGGCAAAAAATATATTTTGCTTCAGCACCATCTACAGATAGATGGCTGGATATTCTGTGAACAGGTACAAAAGCTAAGCTTATTGAAAACAAATGATTTTTGGCAAATTATTTAAGCGTTACTTAAAACACTGGCCCAGATCACTCCTGAACAACCAACTTACCAAGACCTGCAAGTATGCATTTCTAACTACATATATTATCCTCCTACTTCTTTAAGTGGATAAGCAATTGATCTTTACTTTGGGTCCCAAACTTTATTGTTAGTCACCCTCTTGTAATATTTACTATATTCTATTCTAAAGGCAGCTGAACTTCAGTGATGGGTGAAACAGATGCCTGTGTGCATATTCTGTAGTTTCATAAAGCATCCTAGGCATGTGAAAGAGGTTATATAAATCAGCACATGCATATTTGGATATAGAAACCTAAGGAAAGAACCCTTCTCTTCCCATAACTTTTTGATTCAACCATTAGCTCCTTTCCATGTTTTTAGACTGTTAAGAAAAATAATGTTTATAAACTATATCGTGTTTCTTTGTCCATCCATATTTTATCAGCTTTCCTTGAAAGCCTTCACTCCAGAACTATTTATGATATTCAAATATTTACAGATTTCTCTCCAGAGACTGCAACTGATGTAAACACAAGCCCTCCTGGGGAAGCAGGAGTCCAAGGTAATTCAGCTAGTTCCCTTCAGTTCTTAGCCTCGTGTCAAACCTACAGAAGAGAACATCTTCCATTTGACACTCTAGGATATGGAAGTCTGCTAATCAGTGAGGCCACACTGAGTTCTTAAGAGCTGAAGAAAAATCTGCAAGCCATTTTCCTAACCTGGTAAACCAGGTCAATGAGACAATAAAGAAAAAAATAAAAGAAATGAACATAAATAGTATTTGACATCCAGGGCCATAAAAGTAAAATACTTTAAAACTTGGCATCATATAATAGTTAGCTAATTATAGTGGCGCCATTCATGATGATATAATTAACTGTATGTCTACATTTCCATTATAAACCCCTGAAAATGGGAGTTTATGATGCAGCTTTAAAATTTTGCTCTGGCCAGGAGCTTAGCATGCCAAATCTCAGCCTGGAAGCAACACTTTCCCCTCCAAATCTGAAAGAAAAAAACTTCACGCTTTTCTTATGACTTGTAAGAAAATAACAAAAAAAAATTTAACAAGAAACTTCTTTATACTTTTTATGTATTCAAAGGTTTTCACATTATAAAACCAAATTTTGCATTATATTATGCTATGTAATGATCAACACACCTCCTTCACTTCATTGCTGGAAATGCTACTGTATTGCACATACCCTGGACTAGGGACTTGTCCAAAAATTACACATTCTAACAAGAAACTGCTGTTTGAACAACTCTTGTACTCCTAATGGGCTCTTCCTTTCACTCTCCTGTCTCTTGCCTGAAAACCATATGTCTGCCAAACAGCTGATCTTATCTGAATGGAATTGAGCTCTCCTTCCTGTGTCTAGCAAACTTGGAAATGTTGCTTTATAGAAAACAGAGAGACATTCTGCAATATGCAGAAAAGCAACTACCATTTAAAAATGGGGAGGGAAATGTAATGTGGAAAGCTTCACTTGGAGCCAGTTTATAAGAGGCAGCAAAAGTTATTGTTAGTCAAAAATGGTCCTGACCTGAGACTTGGGCAACCAAGGTTCAATGTCTTATGTGACTCTGGATAACTCTCCTGGTCTGTCGTCCCCCTGCCTCATAGGGATAATGTGTAGAAAAATGCATTAAAATTGCAAGATATTACAGTACTATGGGATTTATAAGTAATATAAATAAATGCTGTCCCTAACTCAAAGCTACACAGGTGGAGCTCTCTGTCCCAAGAAGGATTTGATGGTCAAGCATTTCCAAAAGAGATTTTAATTTGAAATATAGATATATGACCAAAGAGAAAAACATTTAAGGCATTGTGGGTTGGATTTTTTTGTGAGATACTGATTTCAGATCACATTTGTTTCTCTTGTACCCATTTTAATTCTGTTTGGTATTTTCTTGTATTTTTATATACACCTCTATTAAGAGAGAGTCTTCATAGATTCATAGATGTTAGGGTTAGAAAGGACCTCAGTAGATCATCGAGTCCAACCCCTTGCCCAGGGCAGGAAAGAGCGCTGGGGTCAGATGACCCCAGCTAGGTGCTTGTCCAGTCTACTCTTGAAGACCCCCAGGGTAGGGCAGAGCACCACCTCCCTTGGAAGACCATTTCAGATTCTGGCAACCCTTACTGTGAAGAAGGTCTTTCTAATCTCCAATAGGGTTTTGCGAAGCTTTGGGTGCTTATTCAATTCAGAGGAGATTTGGCCCGATTTGGTGGCTGAATCTCTGAATCCAAATCAAATCAGGGGACCAGTTAAAAGGTCTGAATTGATTCGAAGCTCTCCAAATCAATTTGGAAAAGATTTGGAAAACTTTGGCAATTCAAGCAGTCCCTGCTGGCTGCAGCAGGGAGCTGGACCCAGTCTCCATGTTGGTAAGTAGGGGGCAGGGGAGGGGAGACTGGAGGAGGAGGGAAGGGACCATGGGGGGGACCCCTCCCAGGCCCCATCCCCTACCTGCTCCCCCAGCCCTCCTGAGCACCTCTCAGCCCCCACCCACTGTCCCAACCCCACCCCATGGCTGCCCCACCTGTACCAGCTCCCAGTTGTTTTTAAAAAAGCCCCCACTCACTGGGTGCTGCCAGGCAGGGGAGCAATCTCCACTGCCCCATGCTGCATGGGGGGCTCTTTCATGATCCTCCTGACTCCCGACCACTCTCCCAGCCCCCCAGCCCCACCCCCCATGGCTGCTCCGCTCAACCCAGCTCCCAGCCCTTTAAAAAAAAACAAAAAAATACCCCTCACTCACTGGGTGCTGCAGCAGCCTCAGGACTTCTGGGGGCTCATGGCAGAGCCCCCCATGCAGCACAGGGCAGTGGGCGGGGGGAATTGGGGATAGCCCCTCCCTGGCCTGGCAGCACTGGTGAGTCAGGGCTTTTTTGTTGTTATTTTTTTAAAGAGCCAGCAGCTGGGGCGGGTGGAGCAGCCATGGGGGGGGGGGGTAGGAAAGCAGGCAGAGGTCAGGGGGCTCAGGGAAGAGCCCCC
>NW_017728998.1:32238797-32239816 GCF_001723915.1 Gavialis gangeticus | reverse complement strand
AAAATGCATTAAAATTGCAAGATATTACAGTACTATGGGATTTATAAGTAATATAAATAAATGCTGTCCCTAACTCAAAGCTACACAGGTGGAGCTCTCTGTCCCAAGAAGGATTTGATGGTCAAGCATTTCCAAAAGAGATTTTAATTTGAAATATAGATATATGACCAAAGAGAAAAACATTTAAGGCATTGTGGGTTGGATTTTTTTGTGAGATACTGATTTCAGATCACATTTGTTTCTCTTGTACCCATTTTAATTCTGTTTGGTATTTTCTTGTATTTTTATATACACCTCTATTAAGAGAGAGTCTTCATAGATTCATAGATGTTAGGGTTAGAAAGGACCTCAGTAGATCATCGAGTCCAACCCCTTGCCCAGGGCAGGAAAGAGCGCTGGGGTCAGATGACCCCAGCTAGGTGCTTGTCCAGTCTACTCTTGAAGACCCCCAGGGTAGGGCAGAGCACCACCTCCCTTGGAAGACCATTTCAGATTCTGGCAACCCTTACTGTGAAGAAGGTCTTTCTAATCTCCAATAGGGTTTTGCGAAGCTTTGGGTGCTTATTCAATTCAGAGGAGATTTGGCCCGATTTGGTGGCTGAATCTCTGAATCCAAATCAAATCAGGGGACCAGTTAAAAGGTCTGAATTGATTCGAAGCTCTCCAAATCAATTTGGAAAAGATTTGGAAAACTTTGGCAATTCAAGCAGTCCCTGCTGGCTGCAGCAGGGAGCTGGACCCAGTCTCCATGTTGGTAAGTAGGGGGCAGGGGAGGGGAGACTGGAGGAGGAGGGAAGGGACCATGGGGGGGACCCCTCCCAGGCCCCATCCCCTACCTGCTCCCCCAGCCCTCCTGAGCACCTCTCAGCCCCCACCCACTGTCCCAACCCCACCCCATGGCTGCCCCACCTGTACCAGCTCCCAGTTGTTTTTAAAAAAGCCCCCACTCACTGGGTGCTGCCAGGCAGGGGAGCAATCTCCACTGCCCCATGCTGCATGGGGGGCTCTTTCATGATCCT
>NW_017728998.1:32228859-32233797 GCF_001723915.1 Gavialis gangeticus | reverse complement strand
GGCAGAGGTCAGGGGGCTCATGGCAGAGCCCACCACACAGTATAGGGCAGTGGGGGGGCAGGAGAGATCATCCCCCGCTGGGCAGGAGCTGGTGAGTGCAGGCTTTTTTTTCAAAGAGGCAGGAGCTGAGGCCGGACAGGGCTGGGAGAGTGGGCAGGGGATGGGGCCTGCGTGATTTGGAGATTCAGCTGATTCAGCAGCAGCCAAATCTCTGAATCAGATTTGGCCAAATCAATTCAGGACAGTGATTCGAATCACTGAATCGAATCACTGTCCTCCGAATAGCCGAATCTGAATCTGAAGTAAATAGGAGCCGCTTTGCACAGATCTACTGTCCAACCTAAATCTATTCTCTGTCATTTTGTAGCCATTGCTCCTACTTACTACAGGGGGTGCCCTAGTAAATAGAGTATCTCTTATTGCCTGCTGCCCTCCCCTGATGAATTTATAGGCAGCCACAAGATATCCTCTCAGCCTTCTCTTGAGAAGGCTGAAGAGATCTAGGTCCCTCAGTCTATCCTTGTAGGGCCTTGCCTGCAGGTCTCTAACCATATGAGTGGCCCTTCTCTGAACCCTCTCTAGATTCTCTGCATCCCTCCTGAAAAGCTAAAAATTAGTCTTGTGTACAAAAGCAGAGTTAACAAGTTCTGTATAAGGAGCCTTCACATGACTTCCTTTTCCCCTTCCCAGTTTGTGGTGTTCCAGCATATTTTTGGGCAGCTGTTCTTTTGGCCTGTAGGAGCATCTATTAACCCCCGTCAGCTATCTCTGTACATAAAATTTGGATTACCTGATATTTGGTCTGCTCCCACCCTGCCTAAAACACTCCTCAAACTTTCAGTTCATCCTCCCATGCAAAGAGCTGCACCCCATTTTTGGGGGTGCACAGTGATCCTATAGTTTATCTCATGGGGAGAGAAATCTTCAGCTGCACTGTATCCTGCCCTATATACAGGATAAATCTGTAAGTATTATCTCCATTTTTTACAGTTGGTTATACATCAGAGCAGTGTTATCAGTGACTTTGATGGCCTTTGCATTGAACCCATACTTAGTCAAGTTCTTTGGGATCCTTCAGGTGTTATACAAAAGTAAAATGCAATTCTCACTGCTTGGATCTAAATCATTCCCTGTGGAGTAGAATATTTTCTCTAAATGAAAAGCAGAGTTCTGTCTCATAGAAGATATACATTATGCTAAGACATTAACACTGTGTTCCTTTTACAAGAACCAACGTTTTTTCATTGTACCTTGTCTCTCCACTCAATTACTTGAGCAATGGCACTCTGTAAACACTTGGCCTATATAATCATATTATACAGCTACAAATTTCCTTCCCCACCAAATAGCCTTTGAATACTTTCCAGATGAAAAGCTATACAGGTTCTCTCCAGGCCTCCAAACAACATTTTCAAAATGCCAGATGGACATTCTATACTATCCCCAATTGTGGTGTTGGCTGTGCTACATCTTAGAACTGGAAAACATAATCAAATCCTTCCCACACCATCTTCAGGAAAAACTACTTCCACTTATCCCCCACTCTTCTACTTCAGGAACTTTTGGTTGTGGATCCCACCAAGGATCCACAAACAAGATAACCCTTATATATCCATCATATCCGAGAGCAGTGCCCTATGGGCACTTGAACAACACCACAAAAAGTGGGATGAGACTGATTCTCATTTCAAGCACTTCATAAGCAACCCGACACCTTATCCACCCAGGAATCAGCTCCTCCACAACTTATGGATTAAACTAAACAGGATTTGCTATAGAGCTGGATGCATTAATGCTACACTCTATAAGGCTGGCTTAAAACACAGCCCAGTATGAGTGTGGTGATGCACCACAGGTTGACCACCTTCCTCATGTGTGCAGTACACTTGTGCCCCCAGGATGAGGACCTGGCAATGATAAAGCAGTTGTATAGCTCTGCCACATTAATGATATGTAGAGAGGGAAATGAAGTATATGAAAAAAGAAGATATCCAACTGTGGCACCCTCATTGAAGAGGTATCAGGATTCATAGAAACTATCCTGAAACCACTTGTTACTCAAAGACCAATTTTTTACAAAATATTACAGAATTCTTTAACAGAATTCAGAAAATCAACTAAATCTCTGAGAAGGCCATACCTGCAACCATGGATGTCACCTGCCTGTATACTAACATCTTATACCATTAAGGTTTAGCTGCCTGCCTGAAATACCTACAAAAACATGGAGTACACTCAGATTTACAACAACATGTTGCAAAAAAAATCCACTTTATCCTAACCAACTACTTCTCTTTTAACAATTGTTACTTCCTCCAAACCATGGGCACAACTAGGGACACAAAGATGCCCCCTCAGTATCATAAAATCATAGAAAACTATAGTTGGGAGGAACCTTAGAAGGTCATTTAGTCCAACCACCTGCTCCAAGTAGGACCAGCCCCAAGTAGATCATCCCAGCCAAGCCCTTGTCTAGCCGGCTCCTAAAAACTTCCAAGGATGGAAATTCTACAACCTCTCTAGGTACCCTGTTCCAGTGTTTTATTACCCTTCTAACAACAAAGATTTTTCTAATATCTGACCTAAACTTCCCTTGCTGCAACTTGAGATCATTTCTCCTTGTTCTGTTATCTGCCACCACTGAGAACAGCCCAGCTCCATCCTCCTTGGATCCACCCTTCAGGCAACTGGAGTTTGCTATTAAATCCCCTCTTAGTCTCCTCTTCTCTAGACTAAATAAACCCAGTTCCCTCAGCCTCTCCTCAGAAGTTGTGCACCCCAGCCCCCTAGTCATTTTTGTTGCCCTCTGCTGGACTCCCTCCAATTTGTCCACATTCTATCTGTAGTGGGGTGCCAAAAACTGGACACAGTACTCCAGATGTGACCTCACCAGTGCTGAATAGAGGGGAATAATCACTTCCCTTGATCAGCTGACGATGCTCCTACCAATGCAGCCCAGTATACCATTATCCATCTTCGCAACAAGGGCACACTGTTGGCTCATACCGAGCTTCCTGTCCACTGTAACCCCCAGGTCCTTTTCTGCAGAGTTGCTGCTTAGCCAGTCAGTTCGCAGCCTGTACTGGTGCATTGGATTGTTTCATCCCATGAACAATGCATACCCCTAGAGGCTGAGGGGTATGGTGACTGCCCACAGGCAGCGGCAGCAGCAGTGGGGGTGTGGTGGCATTGAGCAGGGAGCTCCTGCAGGCGGTGACAGCAGTGTCGGCAGCGGGGGATGAGGGGGAAGTGGTGTGTGTCGAACATCAGTCAGCAACCACTTGCACATGCCGCCAGCTGCATCAGTGGTGGCCAGCAGCAATCAGAGACTGCCCGCAGATGCCACCAGTGGTGTTGGTGGTGAGAGGGTGGGGTGGTGACTGGTGTCCACCCGCAGGTGCTGCCAGCAGCATCAGCAGCACTTCTTTCAAGGGGTGCACCGCCAATCTCAGGGGGTGCACGTATTCCTGCGTGCACCCTGTACGTGTTGCTAATGTTCCATCCTAAGTGCAGGACTTTGAACTTCTTATTGAACCTCATGATGGTTTGACCGTTTTTTTGGTTCAATCCTCTAATTAGTCTAGGTCTGTTGAATCCTAGCCCCACCCTCCAGTGCAAGTATTGCCTCATACTTGTGGGAAATCTACCTAACACCTTTAAAAGTTGAACTTAGGAACAACAATTCATAAGATGGCTAGACACTAAGAATGAAAGACTTAATGCTAATATTGGGTTTATGGCACATTATAATCTACTTGACTCCTGAATTCTTTCCACACATGAAAGGTGAGAATGACCCTCCTCCCTTTTGATAGACTTTGATCACCCAGTAATCAGCTTCTTTTCTTCTGATAATTGCTTGTCTGCTACCTTGGCAATCTCTCTCTGCCCGCTCCTACAACTGTTTTTCAGTGTGCTCTACTTGGCTTGCACTGCTCAGGCCTGATGGAAAATGTCTTACATTTGAAAGCTTATCTAACTGCATCCCAACTGTACAGTTGGTCCAGTAAGAGATATCACCCTAAAAAATTCTTGCCTCTCTGCAAGGATGTAAGGCAACAAAGACGTCCTGAAAAAAGGAGAGCGATGCCATCTATATAGTACTGAAACATAAAAACCACGAGAAAAAGGCTGGAAGTAACCTCATACTTGCATATTTCATCCCTGACAAAAAAGGTTAGGGCGTAAGTAACAGAAGAAACCCCACATGACAACTTACTGCTTATAGCAACCACAAAGGACAGTGCATGGGACTGTTCTTAAAAGAGAACCACGTTTAAGCATTTGGAAATGTAGTTATTGTGACTAATCCAGGTATTCAGTAACAATGTCCATGATGGAATTGCTAGAATGCATAAACACATGAATGCAGCCAATAGTTCCAAGTACATTAGGGACTCCTGCCAAGGAACAGAAGTTTTTCTTCACTTGCTGGTAAAGTTATGGAGAGAATATAAACCGTGTTTGTCTGCACATGAATCATCACGATTTCTAAGAATGCCGAGGAGGTCACATCATAGGCTTTTTCTCACTAAGGCCAATGAGATCACATATCCTAACTGAGCCAGCATCTAAGGAAGTTAATATGCTGGGTACATTCTGAAACACTATCCCTGAGCTTTGATACAGCGCAGCTTCCTAGATAGTATATCACAGAGATGTCCCGCCTATGTAAAAAGAAGTTAAAGGATATATTGTACTGTACTTGTCATCTGTCAGTGTTGTTGATCTTGTTTGTAAGCACTATGGGCCACACCAGTAAGTGTTCAAGGTGTAAAATCCCTTTCTAGTTTATAGAATTTCCTGTTAGCAGTATATACATAAAATGATCCCACTGGCAAACTACTGGCCTCAAAACAGGTATCTGCAGCAAGTAGGTTACATACCTGCACCAAATACAGAAGTTTTAGTGTTTAGTGAAGACCATGAATATAAATT
>NW_017728998.1:32223337-32228848 GCF_001723915.1 Gavialis gangeticus | reverse complement strand
GTGTGTGTGTGTGTGTGTGTGTGTGTGTGTGTACACGTGCACGCACACGCACATAAATGCAGAAAATTAAAGGCCGGGTTCTAATGTCAATTAATCAGAGAGAATCTGAACTCCTTTAAAATTAACAGTATCACTCTGGATTTACATGACGAAAACTGAAATCAGAATCTGGCTTTCTGAGGTAAGCCTGACAACCTGCAATGGAGTGGATTATAAACAGAAAGGTCCTCTTGTCCCTATTTAATATATCTTCTCAATTTTCAGTTACAAGAAATTCCAACCATTCAACCACTTTCTGAACCTGGGAATTAACTGGGCAGTTGATTGCCTTCTGGCCATTAACAAAACTATAGATTTGTTAAATAAAGAGCAGCCAAATCAAAGTGTGTGGAGGAAAAGTTAACTGCCTTTTTTGTCAATTATTTTTCTTTCTTACGTTTCTGCCTTCTGCACTTCGATGTTTTTTCTAATGTGGTCATTATAATACAGGACATTCACAATGGGGCAGATACTAACTGCACTTTGAGTTCTGTACTGGCTTGCTATCTGACTGTGGACACATACAAAATGTTAATAATTATATACTTATGACTACTGGTCAGGATTTTTTTTTAAAGTGCTTTCACTTGAGCATGCTGATGTGTTCAAACTGAAAGTGGTTGCATGAAGGGGTTGATTTCAACAAAGTCTCCCCAGTCAAAGGATTTTTTTTAGGAAAAAAGTTATGTATTAGTCCAAAAATCAAAATGGCAAAACCAAAAGGTCCTTTTTTGTTCAAAACTACTTTGTATTTTGAAATATAAGCTAATGTACATTTTAAAAACTGAAGCTTGAAATTGAAACAAAAAGCAGTAACTGACTTTACCTAAGTGCTTTTCAGTCTGCAAAAATTTTCAATTTGCAAAAATTTGAGACTGACATTACATCCCAACTTGGAAGGATAAAAATTTGAAATCTCAATTCTCATGGGTGGAGAAAACATTATCCACCCATTCTACTTATAACAGTGATGAATCCAAGTTGGTTTTTGGATAGATCAAACATGGAACTTGGCAGTCTTCACTTTTCAATGTAAATTTTGCTAGAAGTTGTTACAAATTTTCTGCAAAATTTTTACAGGGTTTTTTTAATCTCATCTCAGAAAAATCAAGTTTAATTTCAAGTTAACATGGATATCACAATGATATTTTAAGTTGAAAGGTGAATTAAAAATGAAATGCTTCTCAAATAAACTGTCCAAATACTCTGTTTCATTTGAAAACATCAAAATATTTTCATTTTTACATTTCCAGATCAAAATTTTGGAACTTTTAATCCTGTGTATATTTTCACCATTTTAACCTCTTTATTCTGTTTTCCAACAAAGTTCCAGGGCATACACATACGTGTGGGGAGGGGGGAACGCTTTAATTAGAGTGGCTTTGAGAGTTACTCTAATTAAAGTGCCTGCAGTGTCTTGTAGAGTCAGCATCTCATGCTTCAAAATGGCGGCGGGGGCACTCTAAATCTCATTTGATAAGCTTTAGTTAAAGTGCCTCTGCTATCATTTTGAAGCATGGGAATGCTGAATACACAAGATGTGGAGGCTGCTGGAGCGTGCTAATTAGCACGCTCCAGCAGGCTCAATTAATTGAGTATGGTCAGACACACTGTAATTGCAGTGTGTTGGACTAGTGTCGCTGCACATCTACAGGCACCCCAGTTTGTATTCTAGAAGGGATTTCTAGTTGGTGGGAAAGAAGGCTTTTGATTCTGTTGCCATGTTGGTTGGTCCTTTATAGTTTTATCATTACTATATTTATCAGTCTCAATAATAATAACAATAATAACAACAATAACAATAGCAATAACAGCAAAACAACAACAACCATAATAATTTTGCATCAGTATCTAAATCTCTGAGCTTTCTGTGGTGGAGTAGTGAGGAATCAATTATTTCCAGCCCATTTACCTCCATGGGACACTAGGAAACATCTTGTTAAATCATTAAGAGAGGTGCGTTTGAATAAGATAGGTATATGACAGGGATCTGACCCCCTTAGCTTCAGCCTTCTGGAATCAGGAGTGGTATGCTAATAGTTTTATCCCTCCCAGGTAACACCTTCCCCCTCATTCAGTACTTCATAGCACTCCAGGACCATCCAGTCAGGAAACACAGTGACTGATTTCCAGCTATAGCTAGCACTGTTCCATCACCCTAAGCACATTTGCTTGGAGCGGCCATAATTTGACACTGAGTGTTTAAACTGGAGCCCTAAATAATCTCAAAGGCAAACACTGAACTGCAAAGCTGATGCAATGTTAATGAGGATTTGCCTTAAAGGCAGTGTCAGATGGTACCAAAAGTCATGTGTAAAAAATACAAAGCCAGTTTTCCTTATGCTCACAGTAGATGTCAAAAACTTTAGAAGTGTTAAAGAATATTCTTGTCATAGAGTTTACATTCTTTGCTCTACCTTAATATAATCACATTTACTTGTATTACCTTAACCCAGACCAATACACTACATATAATACACTCCTTTCCTGAAAAACAATCGACAAACTGTCAAATCAACATTAAGGCGGTCTGGAAAATAACTTAATTAAGAGGCATGTGGTGCTTAACATGTAACCGAGACACCATTCTCTGAACTGATACATAAACCAAGCCAAATTACTGAAAAAAGATGTAGCCAGAGCAATAGAAATTAAATTAGTAAAGATGAAAGGAGAAGACATCTGAGAACCAAACAATTCTATTTGTATTTAAAAAGTATATTACTAAGATTCTAATGATTCCTTTTTTAGGGAAAAGTAAATCTGCCCTCTCTACAACCATATTTTTCTGTGCCAAAATGTTACTTTTTGATTCCAATATCTTCCTTCTGAGTGTTTAGACAAAGTTGTTTTGGTTAGTGAAAAAAGTAAGTTTTGAAATCCTGTTAACTCTGCAGAGCGAATTCAGGTCTGGAAGAGGGAGCCTAAGTACTCTGTTGTGGCTCATACTTACTGTCAGAATTGTTAATAGCGATCCAACTGCAGAATCTTAGAGACAAAATGTGCACTTTCACTGCACCTCTAATGAACCTATAGTTAAGGCTGCACTAAATTTATAGCTGTCATGGAAATCCTGAAACTGAATATTTACACACAGAGTCAGAGGTGACCCCTGGGCCTCACTCTGGCTGCTTCATACATCTCCAGTAGTTTAAAACAGATGCAATGACAGTGGATATAAGACCCAGGTGGTCCCTTGGCCTCTGCCCTCTGCTGATGTAGAACTGCTGAGATATGTGCTACAGCACCTCTTATCCCACCTCCCCCCTTGATTTGTTCCCTTCCTTCCCCATCTATAGCTAGGGATATTGCCAGGGGGAAAGTAGGAAGACTCAAAGTACCACTATACCCTGGGAATTCTTGGCTGCTAAAACAGCCCATCAAGGCATAAACAGCCCATAAATGTAGTGAAGTTCAAGAGTAATTTAATTCAGCAAACAGCAGCAAACCAAGCATGCTACTTTTATAAACAAATCACTTCTAGTATTTACTTATTTACTAGTTCTACTGGTAAATACATTTTACAGAACTTTCCATAATAAAAAAGTATTTGTTGATTAAAACAACAGGGTCCTATAGAAAAGAATAGGGTGCAATAGCAGATGGAACCATTCAACAGAATGGTATAGCAGAGACACCGAGTTCTATAAAATATCCTATGACTGTCCCATGGGGCTTGGAGCATTAGGGTTGAGTCAAGATTGCTTTCAACCTTATCAAGCTACTTAGTGCCCTGCACCTTTCCTAATTTAGCAGTGAGTGAGTCTTACAAATACATTTGTCAGTGTCTCATATTTGTTCCTGTGCATCCATCTCACTGAAACATTCAAAGTCAGTCTCATTTGAAACATATGATACGATACTAGCCATTTTGAACCTAGATGCTAGCTAGATACACAAGAAGAAAGAGGTGATAATTTTAGGATGAAAATTTGTCTGCTTCCTATTTAAAAAAAGGGTTTTGTCCAAGTTGACCAAAAAGCCGTATGCCAGACAGAGACAGCTATGGATTTTTTGCTGTTTTACTGAGGCTTTTTCCAACAGTACGAAACATTCTCTATAATAGCCAGGTCTTCTACCTTATTTCCAGAAACAAAATCAAAGTATGATCCCCACCAAAAAAGTTTCATGACAGAAAATCCTTTCAAAGATGACATTCCTATTTTAACCTAATTCTTGCCTTTTGTTTTATGGTAAAAGTTAATACATCTTGCAAAGGAAAATTATTTTACTGACAAGCCTCAATACAAAGTGTGATTTTAAACTAAAACCTAAAATATTCCATCATGAACAAGCATCAGTTTTACTCATTTTCATCTGGCCCAACAGACTTAAAATTGGTTTCACTGAGCATCTATACATGCACTCCAGAGTGGAAGGGGAGTGGGTGCACTTTAATTGGAGTGGCTCTCTAAAGCACCTGCACTGTCATGTGTATACAGCATCCCGTACTTCAAAATGGCAGTGGAGGCACTTTAAGTAAAGCTTGTTCAATGAGCTTTAGTTAAAGTGCCCTGCTGCCATTTTGAAATGCAGGGATGCTGAATACACATGATGCAGAGACAGCTGCAGCACACTAATTATCACACTCCAGCAGGCTTGCAGCAGACTCGATAAATCGAGTCTGCTCCAGCATGTGCTAATTAGCACGCATTGGAGCAGAGCTCCATGATGCATATAGGTGCATTCAGAACAGCATTAGATCCTGTTACTTCATACATCTTTAAAGTTCATTACCTAGATTATATGAGTAGGCAAGGAATGTGGCAGTTACTGAGAAGAAAAAATGCTGATATCCTCCTAATAGGCCTATCTGGATAAAAATGCACTTGGGTCAAAGTTTATTATTATTTATACTAACACAAAGCCAAAGTAAATCAAGTGGAATGAGTGAAAGTGTTTAGATATACTAATATGACTGAAACCCAGCCATTTATACAGCCAAGAAGTTGCTGTTATCCTTATTCAGTCACATCAGCAGAGCAAGCAGTGCTTTGGAAAAGGGCTGGTATCTCTTCAGTGGCACATCTGCAAGGTGTAAATGGCATTCATTTGAATACCTCTGCCAGTGGATGACATGCCAAATCCAGCATACAAAAAGGATGTGCTTGATGTTACTCATTCACTCTCTGCCAGTTAACATGTTTATCCTTCTAGGAAATACTTTGATCCGCACTGGCACTTGAAATACAGCAACCAATGTTAGTAGACTGAAAACGAACAAACAAGTCCGTGTATGAATCGCCAAATGGAAAAACAAAATGCAGGATGCATGTTACAAAGTGTTGCTTAGCAACTGGAATAGGCCATGCACTCCATTTTACTATTTCAGTTTAAAAAAGAAAATAAATGGCCTGATAGTTATTTGAAATAATGGAGTACTAGAATACACTACAGCTCTGGAAAAATCTCTTTGTAAGGAGTATCTGTCATGGAAAAAAACACAGAGCTCTGAACTCAAGATTCAACAGG
>NW_017728998.1:32188505-32218337 GCF_001723915.1 Gavialis gangeticus | reverse complement strand
GCCATGCACTCCATTTTACTATTTCAGTTTAAAAAAGAAAATAAATGGCCTGATAGTTATTTGAAATAATGGAGTACTAGAATACACTACAGCTCTGGAAAAATCTCTTTGTAAGGAGTATCTGTCATGGAAAAAAACACAGAGCTCTGAACTCAAGATTCAACAGGTAAATGAAAGGGTAACTGCCTTCAAATATTCTGCCTTAAAATATGTGTAGTAGCAGTTTAAGTTCAGGGAGTATATTCTGCTGTTGAACTAGGAGCTAAAACAACTGTTTATTTTTAGCTTTCATCTGAGGCTCTCAGCCTTCTTTATAAAGATGACTTACCCCATTCTCCAGGTGGGAACGGATCATACAGCCGGGGCATGTGACCTACCCTAGTAAGTGCAGAACTGGGACAATGAACAATGGCATTCTCCACCCAAGTCCTCTACAGTAACTACTGAACTATTTGGCTTCCCCCCTCCTGTACAGCTTGCCACAAGTTTAGCAGTTAGCTTGTCTTTAATATATGCCAATACAAGTTATATTTAGCTCTCTCATATTTCCACACAACCCTAGCAAAGCACTGTGCACAAGTAATTAAGCTGTGGGAAGCAAATATTCCCTTAATTTTACAGTTGAGTAAACTGAGGCACAGAGCATCTAATATTAGGAACATCACTCAATCAATATTAGGAAATCATTTCAATGATTTACCTAAAATGCAGAATGAGCCAGTGGCAGATTTAAGATCAAAACCTAGGACTTCTGACTCCTCTCCCTTTGTAAATTGTCTGATTTTAATTTTAAAAGCACAGAAGGCGAGTATAAATATTTTCCATAATACTAGGACTGTGAATCAAAAAGTGTGAGATTTATAAGTGCTACTCCAGTTCTGATTATTCCCTACCTGCATTTATTACAAGACATTTCATACCTTGCCCAGCTAAGGCAATGGGGATTATGCAAGTGTACTGACAGCCTATTTTGTTCTCAGACCTCTGCAACAGCTTTATACAGTAGGGTGAGCTAAGGACAAAGCATCTGCCTTTAGTTACCAGCTATTGTCAGTAGATGTCAGACTCTTAATCTATGGTAATATTCAAGTTTCTGCCAACAGCTTTCTGTGCAATATAGCAGGCTGCTGGTGAAAGTGATATTTCCCATAATTGCATTGTTTGCTTGCAACAGAACCTGAGATCCAGATCAAGTTCAACAAGATCCATGTCATTTTAGTTAGCACTGGTTTTCAAGCACACCCCGTCAGTGAACAGAAAGCCCTCTGAATCCCTGACCAGACTTTCAGGGCCAGATAACTGACTGTTTCGGTTTCTTTCAAGTTGTATCGTAGTAGAGACACAAAGTATCTAGGATGCTGGACAGATTTAAAAGTGGGAAGAAACGGTTCCAGCACACTGGCTTTAAAAAGAAGAACAAAGTAAGTGAGGATCAGAGAGAGCAAGGTGATTGCTATGACACTAAGACAATTAATCACTGCCAGATGTTAAGGGTCACACAGCACTGCATGCTGGGAAGAGCAGCAGGGGTTCTTGGACAGGGAATAGAGGAAAAAAATAACCTGTCATGTCAGTGAACTAGTAAGGGGTTTAGGGTTCCTGTCATTTAACTATTAGTGCACTCTTAATAATAAAATTACAATGCATGGGGGGAGTTTTGCAGAAAAAAGGGAGTGACAACTTAATAATCTACATGTGTCAAAAGCACTAAAAATACCATCCAAATTCAATGTTCTTACTTTTGTAATGAACACCCCAGGGTTCCTGTTTGATTAATAGATCACTTGTTGACTGACAAGGACAAATGTGTGCATGGTATGTGCATAGTGCTACGCATAAATAATTTAAATTGTAGCATTGCTGGAGCTCAGGTTGCACTGGTGTTTCCATTATAAATCCCATTTTCCAGAGGTTCCTAATGTGGCCTTAAAAGAAAACACCACTATTTTGGAGCCTTAAGTTGTGCACTCAAAACATATTTTTTTATTTGAAAAAAAAATAAAACGAAAGAACTTCTGGAACTTGAAGGGGTTTTTGTTGTAGCGGTGACAGGTTTTTGCTGCTGTTGCTTGTTTTATTTTGTTTTTCAGTTTTGCCACCCTACAGCAAGAGCAAACTATTCAGCATTTAACAACATGAACAATTCTGAATTCATATTGTCATTCCCCCCATCAACATTAATGCTAACTAAGTAATACATGAGCAAAAAAGATAAAAAGAACACTCTTGGATGACTTCTGGCTTAAACTTTAGAAAATATTTTCAAATAGAAGTCTGAACTGTTTTTAATTACAGTTTTTCTGCATCAATCTGGGGAATAGTTTTTTTTTTTAAGTTATTTTGTCTTTTAATTGAGCACTTTTCACTCAAAAATATTCACTGTGCTGAAATTTCCTGCTGACATTGATACCATCTTGCGTTCTTAAGGAAAAGTATCAGTGTTTGAATTCTGTGGTAATTTTCTCCAAAATTTGCAACATTTTCTATATTTCTGGAACTTATACTGCCCTGTATGTTTTACGTATATACTTGGAATTATGGGAGAGGGAGGTGTTATGCAAAACATTCCATTTTGATATTTTGAACTGTATTTTCAAGGTAAATGTAATGTAATGTTAAAGTAAATGTAATGTTACGCTTTCTTTTGTGCTTCCAATTCAGAGTTTGTAACTACCCCAATTACGCATGGGATTCATGAACTGGGTTATTGCTGGCTTTTCTTCAGATTTAGAAGAATAGATACAATACAGATTTTGCACATTTAAACACTTGTTTTTTGTGTGTAAATGTGGAACACAAAGACATTTTGTAGAGTCAAAGTTTTTTGGGTGGGAGGGTTGGGTTTTAATTTTGGGGTGGGGTTAAACTTGATTCTTTAAATTGCTACAAATGGGACACAAAAGGACTACAATATTTTATCTAAGAGAGAAGTATAACAATACAATAGAAGGAATAACTTTACCATTGGATGAAATCATTCTATTGGCTCTGGATGCTTCTAAAGGTGTCCATATTTTCACTTCCTCCACCTGCCAGCCCTCCCAGTTACACACACACACACACACACTGGCTCTCATGGAATAAATGAATCTGCAGTTTGAATAGTGGTGGCATTTTGAGTCCCAAAGCCTAAGAAGTGCTGCTAAACATATTCAGCTTCTGCTGAATGTAAGGGCCTGGTTACACGATAACTTTAAGTGGCTTCTGGATCTCTTAACTCCTGGACTGGCTGCACATTAAAGCCTTTTAAGTAGCTTAAAACACTCTTTATTCATCTTAACATTACCCTACTCCAGGGCAGGAATATCTTGAATCTGCCTAATTTTTCTCCTGTTTTATTAACTTGTGACCACTCGCCTCAGCTTTTCCACCCAAGTTGAAGTCCTCCAGCATCTCAGGAGGCAGTGGGCCCACTGTGCCTCCCACCAAGTCTTGATCCAACTGGCTCCACTCCCCAAAGCCAACTGGGTCTGAACCAGAGGAAGAAGTGGAGATGGAACTGCATCACTCAGACCCAGCTCTGCCCAGCCAGCCGGGTCCAAGTAACACAGTTCCCTTGCTCCCCAGCTTGGACCCAGCTGGCTCTGTTCCCAGTGAGGAGTAGAGCTGGGTTTGAGCATTGCAAATCCCTCCCCCGCTGAGACAGAACTGCCTCTGTTCCTGATGGGTAGTGGAGCTGGGTCTGAGCTACATGGTTTCCCTCCTACTGGGACCCAGCTTGTTCTGCTCCTAGTGAGTGCAGAACCAGGAAAAGAGCTAGTCAGGGTGGTGGTGGGAGGCACCATGGCTTCCAGAAGCTGGGGCTGCAGCACTAGCTCTGCCTGGAGGCAGCAGGGAGCCTGTCCTTCCCCTAGTTCCTTGTCCTGCCCTTGCTTACCAAGCCCCTGGTGGCAAGTCACAGCTGTGCAGGTGAGGGGCAATCAGAGCAAGTTTTTGTTCAGCTTACAGCATAAGGTTTGACAAGGCCCTAAGTGAAAACTAAGGTTACTTTGCACTTTTTAGGTGCTCTTTGTCTAGCAGGAAGATCCTGACAATAGGCCTTATTACACAACAACTTTAGGTGGCTTCTGGAACTCTTAACCCCTGGACTGGCTTCATGTTAACACCTTTTAAGTAGTGTGGCAGAGCACCTTTAAGAGCTGAGAGGAGACAGCAGGGCAGCCAGCAGGTGTGGGCCAGCCCTGAGGAGGCAGTCACATGACTGCAGACGGAGGAGGGGGCAGAACAGCCTCCATTTTAACTCAGGCCCTCAGGACTGAGCCAGCAGTCTGCTGCTGACAGCTGGAGGAAGATCACCCAGCTGAGCTGCTGCTCATGGAACATCCTTGGAGGTCAGGGGAGGAGCTATGGGGATGGCACCTAGTCCTGGAGCATGATATAAAACTACACCCTGCTGGGGAAGGATGGTATAGTGGGACTACCCATGGCAGGGTAGTTTCCCAGAAATGACAGACCAATTGCCTCCCCAGTGAAAGACAGGTAGGGGTACTTTATAACCCCAAGCCAACATCCTGGTGGGTTACCCAGATCTAGGGACAGCCATGTGGGCCAGGCATGTATATGGACACTGGAGCCCCACGGGGTGTAAGACCCTGGAGGCCTCAGCAAGGAGGGCAGAGAGATAGAGCGGCCCCAGTGGGGGGGTAGAAGTCTGTGTGGTGGCCCACAAGGAGTAGGGTGCACTATTGTGGCCTGAAAAACTGAAATGGGGGTGTAGAGTAGGGTTGAAAAGGCAATCTGAAGGGCAGCACCAGAGGCATGTTGACTAGGGCTATAGAAGCAGCCTGAAGGGCAGCTCATGGGCCAACCCCCATAAGAAGGTGAACTTGTGAAGTGGCCCAGGCTAGTGGCTGAGTTCAGCCCAGTGTGAGGCATAAGACTGGCAGACATGTAGAGTAAGGTCTGTGTAAGGGTATCCCTAAGGCTGCATGTGGTCCGGCCAGACAGTGAGTAGGAAAGCCTGAAGAGTCACATATAGTCGTGGAGTAGAGCAGGTTGAGAGTGGTCCTGTGTGAGGGGGTGGTATGAAAGAGACCCTGTGAAGAGCACAGTGTTTGAGCTGAATGTTAGAGGCCATACAAAGGGCAGAGTTTGGCCTAGCCCTGGGTTGGTGCTATAACCAACTTATGATGCCATTGTGAGGCATGATAGATGGAAGGTCAGAGCCATGTACAATGCCCTAATCACCAGGGTACTAAAATGGGCAGCCTTCCGTATTTTACACTAGTTTATTCATCAAGTCATGGCAGGAGAGACTGGGCAGACTGCCCCTAGACAGGTGGGTGGGCTGAAAATGAGACTCAGTCCTGAGATGGACCCCTGTCACAAGTAGATTAAAGCATTTGTTATTCAGCTTAACCTTACAACATTCCAGGGAAGGATAATCTCTAATCTGCCTAATTTTCCCCCTGTTCTATTAATTTGTGGCCACTCTCAACAGCTTGTCTGCCCAAGTTGAAGTCCTCCAGCATCCCAGGAAGCAGTGGGCCCTCCTGAGTTGGAGCGAGCGGGGACACAGTGGGTATGGCCACACTGCCTCGCCCCACCCAGCATGTCTGGCAGAGCAATCACTGCAGCCTCAATGCCTCTGGCTGTTTTGTGGACCAGGAGTAGAGCAAGCCAGTCTTAGAAGGAGGGGAGGGGGCACTGCACATATGTAACACAACATAACATTATATGTATGTAACACAGATATTGTTACATTGTACAAAGGTAACACATGCTATGGCGGGGACAGGGTGAGGGGGGAATGCAAACTGTCCTGTCTGTCCATTTTGTGCCAGAAGTTCTGTTGTATAAGATAGGACAGTCCCAAAATACATTAAACTGTTTGCCAGTCACACCACAACACCTTTGATATACGTTGAAAAGCTGCTGCATATTCATTTATCTGCTGCACTGAGAAAAGTCTTAAGTTCTTTTCATAGTTCTGTACAAGGCAAATCTTTCATACAAACATTATATTATTAGCTAAATCTTGGCTGTGCAAGGAAAAAGTACGCAGGAACTTGTGCCATCTGTTGAACTGAGTACAGGATAAGGAGTCACAATTCTCTCTTCCTTTCATGTTCCCTTTCCTACAGCTTTTCACAGGCAGTTAAAAATCACTATATTAAGAACAGTCTGCAGGTTCAGCAACATATTTTTGCTGCAGGAGAAGGGATAAAGCAAAGAACAACCAGAAGCTACTCATAGCAACAAGCAACTCGAGAACAAGCTACAGGAAATAGAAGCTTCTTATATGCAGTGTCAGTCCTGTATATCTATCTGTACAGCAAGGACTGTGTCTGCTTCAGTAGGAATCCTCTTGGAGCTACCTACACTGATAGGATTGATATTAATATAAATGTTCCCAATGTATCAGGTTAAGAGCCCATTCACTTATGCCATCTCCAAAATATATTAATGGCTTTCTGTAGACAAGCCTTCTTGTCCCACACCTCAGGGTCAGGATCACAGTTCATTTCCTTATATTTCCTGCCGCGCCTTGATGGAAAAAGAAAAAGAAAGCTGATTGTTGGTACCAAAGTAATAAAGACCATGGCCCCCTCTCACAGATAGCTCCTCTTCACAGGGCTCCACCTGCCCTACACCCTGCACTTGCTACCCCATGCAGTCAGTCTAAGATCTTCCCTGTTGCCCCTGCTCCAAGTGATTGGCCTGAGGCAGGTCCTGGCCTCCTGGCTTCATGCCCACCTAGGCTTCACGTCTTTTCCTTCTGTCACTATTCCTGATAAACCACTGGGGTGTGATCTCTCTGGTCAGCACTCTTCTCTCTTTCCCTAATGGCCCTAGGAAAGTCCTTTACAGGGATTGTCAAATTAGATCCCACAGACAGACTTACCTGGAATCAGATGTCTGGAACCCAGTTCTAGCAATCAAAGTCTGTTATGCCAGATGTACTCCACCAGTTAGTCAGAATCTCAAATCCAATGCCTCTTCAGCCCAATATACTGCTCCAGTGGGCTTTAGTCACCAATCCATATAGCACAGCAGTCCCAATTTCATCAATGACTGCCCTCCCTTTCTCTCTCTCTCCACACAAGTATGCACCACTCCTGACTAGGAGGTAGTGCTCTCAGTTCCCTCTCTGGAGCAGTGAGTCTTTGCCCTTTTTCTTTTGAATTAACCTACTCCCATGAGGTCCAATCATCTTTGGCTTCCTTTTCCACCTGACTCCTCACCTCCAGGGATTCATCGGTCCCAGAGCTTCCAGGACTTCTGGGTTTGTATCCAGCCACCTGATGCGACTGCCAGGCACAGCCATAGAGCCTCCTAAGCAGGGAGCAGATTTACTTGGTTTCTGGGTCCCCTCGCATGTCTCTGGAAAAGGACTAGTTCTCCTCCACTCTACAGCAAGTCTGCCTTCAGGGGACGAATGGAGTTTTGGTGTGGATCTCTGCCCTGAAAAGCAGCAAGCCCAGTTGTCGCTGTAGTCCCACGTGTAACAGGGGCCGGGGATCGGCCCCCTGTTACACTGTCATACAGTTGTATTACCACTGATTAAATATAAATTTGCACAATGTCTAGTGCTATAATTAACACAAGGTATCATCCTGGAACTTGGGGCATCTTTACATATGGTCCAGGGTGGGGCCTCTCAGGAGCTATTCTAATTAAAGTGCCTGCAGCATCTTGTGTATTTAGTATCCCATGCCAGGGGATACTAAATACACAAGTTGCTGCTCAAAATGGCAGCAGGACAAGCTTTAGTTGTCAAAATGGCAGTGGGATGAGCTCCACCTTTTCAATGAGCTTCAGTTAAAGCACCCTGACCATGATTTTAAAGTGCGGGGACACTGACGTGATGATGATGCTGCTGGAGCATGCTAATTAGCACGCTCCAGCAGACTAAATTAAGCAAGTCTGCTCTGACACATGCTAATTAGCATGCATCAGAGCAGGTATTGGGCATGTGTGTAGGTGCCCTTGGATTCCAGGTTCATTGTCACAGTTTAGCCTGCTCCTTTCTCTTGTTGTTGCAGTTCTCTGATACCAAAAAATACAAAGGAAGATGTTGCAGTGGCTTTGTAATGTTTATGTTTCCAGGTGGGCCAGGACAGTCTGTCACTGTGCTTTGAGGGTGCTGTTGAAGTTTGATGTACTTTGATGCTGCCTGAAGCACTATGGCATTGACTGAGGAAAAAAAAGGAATGCTGGTTACAAGGCACCTTCCACCTCTACAGCAGTTTCTTTGCACCATACAACTATGTCATGCAATTACATTAAAAAAAATAACTGCAGCAATGCATGTCAGACACTCTCATAGCTCTGTGCTACCACACCCCCTCCACAAATATATGTCCCTCTTAACTAGCGCCTAGATTTTACCAGTATCTAGAAAAGCAAAATGAACTCCAAGCAACTAAATGGACACTGTAACACATTGCTAGGGTCCTACATGCCGCTCCAACACATATCATACCTATCTGTATGTATGTCGCAGGTTGCATTTTCAAAAGTGCAAATAGAAACATACATTATTGCATGAATAATTATAAGCTCTATGCAGAAATCCCAGGGATGGGCCTAGATTTACCACGATAAACTAACCTTTTAAAATTACAAGTTAGTTTGTCAAATCTGGGATGAGTATCTGCACATCTTATACTTTAGTTTGTTTACCTAACTGGCCATATTGTCTCTCACTTCTCTGGATTTGCCTGTTCAGTTGTACAATTCCATTTTACATGCGTTATTCCACAAGCAATTATTTTAAAAAGCCAACATTAAAAAGCGACAGCAGCTGCAAAATCCCAGCTGCAGGGTTTCATGGAGCACCCCTGTATATCTGAAAGCCCCATCAGCTGAATGCAGCTCTCCTTGCATCAGCAATAAGGTGTGAAGGGATAAGGTATGAAGGTGGAATTATTCACCCTCGTGGCCCACCTCCGTGGCTCCACCACTACTGTAGAGCAAGCTCCTTTTCAGACTTTTCTGAGTAAGATGCACTTCCCCCATCTGTGAAGGGATCTAATGCACAACCCCACAGCCACGCCGCCTGCCATCTGCGCCTTTCCCACTTGTATAGAGGAGCCCTTAGTAAGTACTAATAACAAAAGTAAATTGTTGGCAATAACATGACAATAAGAACAGATTGAATGACATGGCAACTGCAAGTCTTCATGACAGAATCACCAACATAACAAAGGTAACTATTCAGAGCCTAAAACTGAAGTAAATCATTAAAGATCTATTGACTAACACATGTAAAAAATCCCCACAGATTTGACAAGCTAATTCATACTTTGAATAAATTAGCAGAACAAAGTAAATGTAGGTTCACCCTTGGGATTAACCTCAACCAGCTAGCATGAACAACTACAAAGTAACATGACACAATATATATTAAGATTCTATATATGACCTAAAATTATTATTACCAACCCCTCCTTTTACATTTCAAAATGCTTTAAAGGACTCTGGGCATTGCCTTCTGAGAGGTCCTAAATTATGTTATTTCACTAGTAGAAGCATTTATTGTCACTGCTGACTGTTTGTTTGCAGGCCATTTCCTTGGGGAACTATAATTATCATAACTCAGTTAACAAATGCATTAGCAAGTTGTTTACTTTAAGAACAGTCAAGTAACCTAATAGGGTTTTGGACTGAGTGAGATGACTTATATACTTCAGTATAGTATTGCTCCATGCACTGTAGATAATAGGATAAGCTTCTGAAACATCAGTGGAATTTCAGTCTCCAATTTGAATTAGAAGTATGTGGTTTATAGGATCGGCTTAAAATAATCCAGGTAGCCAGTTTTCCTGACGGTTTCAACTGAATGGGACACATGAAAAAAATTAGCCTAGTTTAAAGAGCTATCCAAACCCTGAAAAGAGTTGGAAACCTCTCTCAGTGTTTCTCATTAAACAAGTGTTCTAAATAATTTGATGGCAAAATGGGCCTGTGTGCAACATGCACCAGACTGCAAACATTTGGGTTACATGGTTTTAGCACAGTCTGTATTAGAAGTTTACTTACCTACCGTATAAACAGTGCACTATTTAAAGTTTGGATTTCTCTTTGCTCAGGAAAAGCAAGGTATGTTCTAGGTGAGCCCTGGCAGGATAATGCTGTGGTATTGCTGCATGTGACAGGTTACCTAGCACTTTCTTTGTAGTGCTTCCTTAGCCCTTTTATAGGTTTCACATTCAAAGGAAAAATTAAGAATGCAGTATTTTGTGATCCTATTCAATTTGGTTACAATCATTTATTGCTTGTTGAAATGCAAATGCAAAAAAGTACCCTAATAGAATTATTAACATTCATTACAGTTAAACTACTTTATTTACCTGAATCCAAGATAACCCTTAATTTAAGATGACCTCCTAATAATTAGATTCTAGTCATTGGGGCATTTGTTTCCCCCTCTCCCATGCTCCCCTGGCTATGTGCCCAGAAATAAGCCCATTTTGGCCCAGGCAGGCAGCAGCTCAGCTCTGGCTTCAATCTGGAGTCTGGGGCCTGCCCTGTCCTGGGGTGTACTCAAAATCAAAGAGCCTTTTTTTCCTCTATTTGCTGACTGTGGGGGAAGAACAAGGGAACCTCATCTTGGATTTGAGTAAATACAGTATTGCTTAAATGAAATAGGTTTTTGTGCCCAGCTGTACTTAATCTCTTTAGACATGTGCACCACAGGTTAATGACTAATACTGTTCTTTGGAGAATATGGAGAGATTTACATTTGCAGCAGAGTTTATCTTCTATATTTTGTTTGGACTAATTAACATCCCTAGAACTTTCAGAAGGGTTTTAGTAAGAAGAATTCACAGTTGGTTCAAATTGGAGTAGTTCCACTGACATCAACATAGTCCTTGGATAATTGGCATCAACATAGTCCTTAGATAAAGTCTTACCACAACTAACAAGATAATCCAAGAAGGAGGCATTAAAGCTTCAAATACAGTTTGTCTGTACAGTATGAGCTGATGTGCTGATTCCTCTCATGCTTTTCATGCTGTCTTGCATTCAAGGAGTCCAGAATTAAGTTATTATCTCTTGAGCTCATAGAGGCAAGTCCATTATCTAAGCTTGCCCTGTTAATACTTTATTTCCAAAAAGCAGTAGAACTCAGAGAAACAGTGAGATATTCTATCCTCGTTAGCAATAAGCCGGGAATGTTTCATGAAAAGATTCTTTATCCAAATGGTAGTTTTTTGTACTGATACTCTAATGACTTCCACATAAACATATCCTTAATCCCACACTTTTTCCAGTCAGTTCCCTGCATAAACCTGAGATCCCACATATAGAACGCCTATACAGTTGGTTCAATAAAATATATCATAAGGAAAAAAAACCCTGCCTCTCATATATTTCCTGGACCATCATGGCTAAAACAACACTTCAACTTCATTACTTTTTAACATTTAGCATTACTTTTTAACATCCATTTTACCATCATGATAGATGCTTCAAACCAAATGCATCCTACCATTCAGTGAAGGGGTGTCCACAAAGAGGAGGAGAGAAAAGATACATGCCTTCTTTCTGCTACATATGAAATGAAGTGATGGTTTATCTGTGGACAGTAATCTTATTGTGGACTGTCCTTATTGTCTTACTGCGGACTGCCCTTTGGCTCAGTCCCAGACTACGCTGCTTCATGATTACCAAGACTACCTCCTACTTAACATATCACCAAGCAGGCTCTCTCAGTCTTCTGGCAAGCACCACCCAGCAACTTCCCTGTTTCTGCTCAACCAAGCAATGCTTATTTTCAGACCTCACCTCCCAGTGTTGCCAACTCGTACAATATTACTACAAGTCTCACAATGCTTCTTATTTTCTTAAGGTTCCAGCTCCTGCAGTTACCTCCCCTCACAGAGCCAAGAGCCTTCCTTCTGCGATCTTTCCCAACTCCACCTGTCACCCCACAGCTAACCTCCGAGTCCCAGGCTAATTCCAGGCTAATTCCAAAACGGAAGCAGCATTGGTACATCTACATGTTTCTGCACCTAAGCCAGCTAGTTAGCCTAGGTGAAATACTACACTAAAGCAGCAATTCAACTTCCTATTCCAGAGAGAGTAGCTAAGCTCTATGGCATCATAGGAACATGAAGGTGGAGTTATTCATCCTTATGGCCCACCTCCATGGCCCACGATTGAAGAACCACTACTCTAGAGCAAGCTCCTTTACAGACTTCTTTGAACAAGATGCACTTCCCCCATCTGTCATGTTCAGCTAGCACGTACTCTGGACCAAGCTTTTGACAGACTTAAATATTTCTGCTATCCCATGGTCCTCAATCAGATATAAAAGGTCTGACAGCCCAACTGATGGCTGGAAGCACCTTGCCTCTAAAAGACCAATATTCTATTACAGAAATACTTAATATGGCCCAAACATAGATCCAGAATAACCAGCTCCAGTGGATAAGTCCCCATATTCATTCAATCCTAGGTTTATCTACTGAGACTGACAACTGTGGGGAACTGATTATGATGGTGGTTTTTGTGCTATGGAGACTGTCCACAGTAAAGACCACCATCTCATTCATATAGGCCACCAAATGGTTGTAATATGTTAATGAACAGTGATTAAGAATAGTTAGAGATTACATAGTAGTCCACATTCAAAGAACTTTACAAACATTAACAAATCAATGGTGACTATTTTTACTCTGTGGCAATTTCTACTAGGTTTGCAACCCATGACCAAAAGCTAAAAGCTTGCATGCTCCATTATTAGCTACTCATTTCATGTTCAAAAAAGGTACAAATTTAAGGTGGAAAATACTGTATACCCAAACAAATTTCAAAACATACAGCCCAAGTGCAATTTTCTTCTTCATATATTAAGATTTCTATTTATAATTCAAGCTCCAGCTGAAAGATTCATATCTCTAAGTTCACCAACTGAAAATGTTCACAATGAATAGAACTCAAAATTGCAGGAACCTAAAATTCCAAACAATCAAAACTGGCACACTGACTTGGCCAATATTGGGAAAATTAATATCAGAGACAGAGAGAGGTAATGTAATTCTTATGCACAACACATAGTTTCATTGCTTTTGCTGGTGCTAAACTCAATTATTTTAGGCAGAAGCTTTGCTCTTGCTACAGAAATGTCTTCTGAATACAAAGCAACACTAAATCATGAATATCAACCTCCATACCTCCCCAGGCCACATTTTCTCAAAAGATTACTGCGTGCCAACAAAGGTACCTCATATGACATATAAGTGACATAATGTTACTGAGTAAGAATCAAATGGTTTAATAGTTTTCTCAGAGATTAAACTAATTACCTGCTTATAAGAAAAATACCAGGTGAACAGACAACAGGATCTGGTGAATGGTACACAACAGACTAAGAGCCCTTAGAAAATTTAGGAAACCTTTATCATGGGCTTCTCATTATTCCCATTTTTTAGCCTTACTCCCTTGACTAAAGCAACTGCAGCCATCTCTTCAGCCATTTCTTTCAGTTTGATAGGATGTTACTTTCTGGTTTGGTCACACAGGATTAGGAGAAAGGGCCTCCTGGTTCTTCCCACTCTGTTTCTGTTCCCCTATGTTTTCAAATTTCTTGTGAATTTAGAGTTTCCCATTTCTAAACTCTCTGGCTTGCAATACATGACGTGAGTTTAACACATCTTATTATTTTAGTATCTCACTGAAAAGACCTTTCTCTCTAAAATGTTTTGGGTCAGTTTCCACTGTGTCCACAGGATGGAAATTTTAAGTCTTGATGCATTAAGTGCTGAGTATCCTCATCACAATGGGATCAGGATCAGACTTGTTATGCTTTTCCCTCATCAGTGCTGCTAGAATCAAAGGATGCAATCCCAGTCCCAATGAAGCCAATGAGAGTCTCAAAGGACTGCAAAAGAGGAATAATTTAGGAGAAGATAGAAGGAAAAGCAAAAGTATCAAGGGACCTTCAGCAATGCAAATAATAATGTGCCCCTGTGCAGATACTTAACAATACCATCTTTAATTATATGATCAACTACTATTTTTTCAACAGGATCTATACCTCATACAGTGGATGGGGCTTCAGAGAATAACTTAGCTTGAACGGTGAAGGAAGCTGTTGTTCATAGGGACCTTGCCCCACTTGTTGCAGAAGCTGGAAAGCGTGAAGAGAATAAAGCAGGAACTACAGGAAGAGAAAGAACAGTGATTAAGGCATGATTAAGGCAGTTTTGCAGTTCCCTGTTGAAGTGGATTCTATCCATGTCTCTGCCATAAAGGACCTGTGTGACGACGAACAAGTTTCATTCTCTCTCTTAGGGTTCCATATTTGAGTTCCAGTCTCCCCCCAGTGTGGTTCCCAATGCCAATCTCTTCAAGTTCTCCATCCTGTTATAGGCCTCTTACTCTCCCATCTTAGCTTCAAGGCTTAATCTCCTGCCCCCTTTCTCTCCACAGCTCTCAGACCCACTTTCCTTGGTCAGACACCATCAGTTTCTCCTCTCCACACCAGATTCCTTGTCCCACCACACATAACCCAGGTCTGCTTCTTGTCCCCTTTGCATTCAACACAGGCAGCCCCCTCTTCAGTATTGCCCAGGAGCCAGGAAAGCGACTTATTGAGAGTGCTGGAGAAGCAGTCTTCAGGATCACACTTCCAGTGGCTGGGAACTGTAATTGCATGAGAAAGCCTCAGCAGCACTAAGTGGAAGTACACTTAATTGCTCAGTGAAGGAAGGAGCAGTGAAGGGCTAGAACATTTTGAATGAAAAATGGGTCTGCAAAAAATTTAGTTATCAAACTTTACAAAGTCTCTACTGAGCATCCACAAACTGAGATTAGATTTATTTTTCTAAATACATTGGCCAACTTTAGGCAGCAACTTGCATATTCCTGACACAAAGGCCACCATTCTGCCAAATGTCATGCCTCGCCTTCAAAAAGTGGAGGTGCTAGAGCTTCTCAGCAAAACAGGTGCTGGACTTTTATCAATATGTGCAACACATTTTCTCTGATCTCATCCACTGAAATGGCTAGATTACTGTAATGAATTTTTTAAATTACATATCGGTCTTTGTATAAAATTGATGTGAGATTTGTAGATGAAAAAGCAGTAGGAGAGTGCATCAACAATCATATTTATCAAATGGAGTAATTCAAGCACAGAGATGTGGAATGTGCTGAGTAGGATAACAGTGTCTTGTGGATTAGCACTGGCTGTACAACCAAAAGATCTAGCATTCGCTTTCAAACTGAAGTGTTTTCATTAGGTTTTCCCATCATTCAGCATGACGGTAAGCCATGCTGCACATAGACGCTTGGATAAATTATCTAGGTATAAACATGCACATTTTGTAAGGTGTGGATTAAATGAGACAGGTTCTACAGGATACTTGCTTCCAGTCAATAGGCAGTTTACAAAATCTTCCAAGGAATCTGGGAAAGGTTGTTCTGGTGGTGTCCAGTCAAACCGAACCAAACAAATAAACACATTTTGTCTTTAAAAACAAACAAACCTGCAAAAAAACCTTGGAAACGGCATATTAAATAGGTACAACTGTCAAAATATTTTAAAACTTGAAATATAAGTGACGTTTCACATTAAAAAACCTCTTCAAAGTTTATGTTTTTTCTCATTTTCTTTTGACCAGGGCTAAAAAAATCGATGAGCTTTAGTTAAAGAGCCACCACCGTTTTGAAGTGCAGGGGTACTGAATACATATAAGTAGGAACCTACCAAATTCGCTGTAGAAGTGGGCTACGCAGCAGGTCCTTTAATCTTGCAGGTTCCCCTGTGCACTCCCCCCTCCCCCTCCCATTGCTGGAAAGATCCACACTACTCCTCTCAAGGAAAACTCAGGAACCTATACATGGCAAGCCTTTCACCTTAAAAAAGCAAACCTTTAACCTTTGAAAAAGAAAGAATGAAAAATGATTGAAGAAATAAGATGCTGACAATATTGTCATAAACATGTCATTCTAAATCAATACAAAGAAATGAACATTTCCTGCACACAATTATTGTAATGATGAACAAATTTAGCCATAAAGAATTTCCCAACCTAATCAAAATATAAAATCCTTCTGAAAAAGTAGCATAATTCAGAGGTATACAGAAGTGACACACTATAATCGCAAATAAAAACACACATTTTCTTCCAGATATAACCATATTTTTCTGCATACAATGCACCCTTTTTTCCTCCAAAAATCAGCTGGAAATTGGGTTGAGCATTATAAGCAAGGAAATAAGGTAAGAGAACTTTCTGCCTCTGCTGGTACAAAAATAAGCTGCAGTGATATGCTTGAGGCTCCCTAGCTGCTGGCTGTGGATACTTTCTCTTTGCCCCCCTAGCAGAAACACTTCCTACAAAAGCTGCTACTCAATTACTTACTGCTACTTACCAATATTTTCAAGGAAAAATCTTTTCTTTGTCATTCTGCCTTTCAAAAACAAGATGCTTATCTTATTCAAGGTGTTTTGCATGTGAGAAAATAAGGTATACACTTTCCCAATTATATATACACATGGATTTTTCAACAAATCGACAAATTGATCATTCTTAATAGAATGTTATAAGCTGCTCATTCAAGTTTAGCAGTAATATTTATTAAATGTAGATACCGAAGTCAAGATGATAAAAAAAATCTGTGGCTCAGAAATATGGATGCTGAAAAGCATCTTTATATTTGGTAACTATAATGGGCCAGCCCCAACCATGGCTACGTTGGACTCCTTGGCAGTACAAAGTAGCTATAGAGTTACGAGGAAGGTGCAGCCAAGGATTCCTACTCAAAGGATGGCATGTCAGGTTATGGAGGGGAAGAGAGAATGTACTATGTCATTGATTCTGGCCTGCTGCAGCAGTCCCTGTGGCACCATTACAACTGGCATAGTTTAAAGCACCCCTAAGTTTGCTGCAAATTATGCAGGCAGCAATTCTTCCCCTGGCTGGCCAAGGATCAAAGGAGTGGAAAGGTGGCTTACTGCCACAGTTTCCTCCTGCTCTGCTTTCAGCTGCACTGTAGCCAAACTCAGCACAGCTGAGAACCCAGCCCTAAGTGTTTATGTGTATCATGAGAGTTGTGTACGATTTATATTGTACTTAATTTTTCATTTCCTTACTTTTAAGAGCTTGAGCTTTCTAAATGGTGCAATCCGTACATTGTCCCTTAACAAATTTACCTAGAACTTGAAATAGATTGTGTCTGGAACAGGCTCCCAAGGGAGGTGGTGCTCTCCCCTACCTTGGGGGTCTTCAAGAAAAGACTGGACAAGCACCTGGCTAGGGTCACATGACACTAGCACTTTTTCCTGCTATGGACAGGGGGTCAGACTCAATGATCCATTGAGGTCCCTTCTGACCCTAGCATCCATGAATCTATGCGTCTTGCAATTTTATACAGCATTTGAAGTTTATGAACAGGGTTCTCTCTCTCTCTCTCCATGTGTGTATATGTGTACATATACACATACATGCACACATAAGAATACTGGAAAGATAAGGAAGTGAGAATCAGATAGTTTCAAATGCTACTCTTAGGATGCAGTGTAAGTAGATCAATGAGAAAGACAAAATCCTAAGTAAACTTTTAAAGACCTTTGCCTTTAAAAATACCTTTAACCAATAAGAACTGACTGACTACAAGTTCAAGTAATTGAGTTAGGTGCTTTCTCCACTTGGTGCCGGACAGAATCGTAGCAACAGAATTTGGTACCAGTTGTAGACTGGTAGACAAGCAGAGAGAGCTAATAACAGTTTAAATGAGGTGGAACAAAGGCACAGACTTTTGCATTCACAAGAAGGCAGCTATAGATATGATGCTGGCAATATTTCTTAGGCAGAAAATAAGCAAATTTTATCACAGCATAAACATAATTCAAATGTTTGATTAGAGTCAGTAGCATTGCTGACTTCAAGACTGCTAGGTGTCATCATTTTTATTTTTCAGTGGAACCCAAGAGAAGGCAGAGATTTCCTAAAGTTACTTTGCCTTTCTTTCCAAATCCACAGATCCATATTTATTTTGGAAAACACAAACTTTTAGCTTGAAATTATTTTTCTTGGGAGTACTTAGAACTGATCCTGGCCTAACATACTTCAGAGAACTGTTGCCATTGGTTTCTATGGGATCAATGGCTTTCACTTACTGTGGTCCAATGTATTATAGTGTGCAAACTGCATGCCAGGTCACAGAGACCAAAGAGACAAAGAATTCCATCCCTGCATGCAAGGAAGTGGAGAAAATATATTCTCTTCTACATTTTTTTCTGCTTATCCTTGCTGTCTTTAAAAGGTAGGTGACAGCTCTCACAGGAGACTTCTTTTCCTCTCCTCTGTTGTGACTTGATGCAGACCTCCTTTCCAGTGACAGAGAATGCTAGACTGCATAAAGCCCAGAGATCTCTACAGCAGGCAGTCCACTAATGACTCAAAGTTTGTGTAAGATATAGAATGAGACATGCAGAAAGAGACAGAGAGACAGGGGGGTCGGGGAATAGAACAGAATTAACAGTCCATTTCATTAGCCCATTAAACAATGTTCAGGAATCCTAGTGATCAAACTCCTTTTGACAGTTATGGCTAGCACTATTATTTCAGCCAGGCATTTGCTGATTGGTCAGTCTTGATGTGCGTGGCTCCATTCATAAGCCACTACAAACCACCTTTATTCAAAAAGTGTATCATGTGGAAACTGCAAGAATATTTTCAGTGATTTGTTTGAATGGCTTATATTTTTTTCTGGAAAGTTTTTAAAAAACTTTTTACTTTTAATAGCGAGTTTCAATTTCTCTCTCTTCCTTTCAATACCAGTTGCAAAAATTCCTAAAGTCATTGCCTGACAAATCATGACACATTTAATGATTTCCATTATTGTTCCAACAATCTGATCGTTTTCATTTTATCTTGTTCACTGCCAGGACATCACTCCAACATCTGTGCTTCTAAATTTTAGTGATGTCCCATTGCTTTCAAAGGAACATCATCCTGGCCACACATATCCTGTAACACATAGTGCAAAAATTGAAATGTTATTATATTGGGTACATTTTTCTCATTCACCAGCAGCAAAAGGGTTAATTAGTTACTGTTCTTTATGTAATTCTAGGACATTTATTCCCTCTTGCAGCTAGGTCATGTAAGAGTCACAACCTGCCTGGCAGCCTCATGACTTTCTTCACAAGTTAACAGAATTCATTATAATTTCCAGCCACAAATAAAAGGCTTAATAAGTTCTGGGAGGTCCCAGTCATGGAAAAACTCACACACACGAGAAGAAAATCAGATATGCCAGCAACATTCAGGCTTGAGAGCAATTTATTACTTATGCAAAATCAGTTCTAGTTGGGGGTCCCATGGCTCTGGCCTTCTTTTTCTTGTGCAGAAAGCTAAGGCATCCTATTAAATATAAGTGGAATACTTAGAGGCTCTTAACGCAAGGACTGCAAGCCTCTGTTCTGAGACAACACTGTCCAGGTAGCTGATCACGGACTGGCAAACAAGAATATCAGTGTGCAGTTTGTTTTGTCACTGACCCACTGTGTCCTTGGACAAGAATTTTTTAAGCTCTGAGAGCCATATCTTCCAGTGTTCAGTGGGACAGACTCCCAAAGAATGTGTACGCCTGGTCCACTGGTAAAAAGAGAGAAGTTTATTAGATATTCCTCCTTTGTGAATGAAGGCCTCAGCTGCAGGTCATTGGAGCAGATTGTTAGGGCACTTGTAGATAGTGGAAAGAATGGCTGAGCCCAGCAGTGATGAATCAAGTAATTTCACGTACACTCTGTAAGAATATTTTGCTCAAAGAATTTGAACTAGCAGGTACCAGTGGCCAGATAGCATTTGTCAGAAGGGAAAAAATGCCAGCTTAAAAACCTGCTTTCAACAGACTTATTTCACTATGCCATCAATATTCTATGTAGTAATGTGCAAGCCACCATTCCACCATATAGGAAAACAGACACTGCCATTTTATCTCTGTTTGACTCTGTCATGCCTACTATTTTATCTTTACTCTTTACGCACTGCTCAAAAACCTCTCACTTCCTCTCCCATTCTAGCCTACCACTAGCCAGGAAACCACCCCATCTTCACATTTATCCTCCATCTATATGGCCAAAACTGACAACATGATAAAATTCCCCTTGACACCAGTGGACCTGGGATGTGGGTCACACTCCACACTCACCTTACAAACCTCATGACCCACATGCTACCTTAAGCAACAAAACTCAAGAGTGCAGCAGCTCTGAGTACTGATCAGAAATACCACTACAGCACACTTTCCCAATATGAGTCTAAAGTACCCTCATCTGCACATAAACATTTTTCCTCTTTTCATTCACTGTACTGCTAGCCACAGACCACTAGAGCACAACTTCAACCTCCATAAAGGATGGACTTCTTCAATGGCTGCTCCATATAAAGAGACTGAGGAGAACCATTATGAACATGTCACAATTTTGACTATCCCATTCAATTACATTATTCTGTATTTGCAAACATATTTTGAAAAGTAGTTATAACGCAGATATAGATTTACAGATTTTAAACACAGAAGGGCCTGTACCCATCCTCTGGTCTGAGTTTCACATTTATGGGACATGGTATGCTAAGGTACAGGGAGAGTGGAGTGCAATAATATTGCTACTAAACCTAACCCCAAATTTCCTGACTTTCAAACACTTTATATGATGAAACTGCCATATACACACTAAAGATGAATTTGAGTTTGTCTTTGACTTCAGTTGGCCCATAATCTTTTTTATTACCTTACAAATATTTACAACTTAAACTTAATCTCCGTCAGTTATTATTAGTAATGCCCATTCCTAGAAAAAATGATGGGGCACCTCAATTAGCCAATACTAACCACTATACAAAGTCATTACAACCCTCTCTTCCAATCAAGAGCAGTCAAATTATAGCAGTGCTATTTGTGGTGCTCTTGAAAAGTTATCATCAGTATCTGGCATAGTTAAATCCCAGTCTTTTCTGTGAATGAAAATTCATTGGTTGTTCATTCTCAGAACTTTGTTTGTTTCTTTTTTTAACATTATTTCATATGAAATTTTTCCGGTTGATGACAACAGATTTGTCTATTTTAAGATGCTTTTTGTGGAATCATGACTCACAAAAAGCATGTGCCCTGTTCACCCTCCTCCCCCTGGGGACAGAGCTGAGCCTCCCAAAGCAAAGTCCCTGGGGGGAAGGAGCATCATTCCATGCCTCCTCTTCCCGCCCCCTCGCCCCACAAATATACCACTGGGCAGGGATAGCATCATACGCAGCTGAGCCTGCCCAGCTCCCTATGGCCAGGCTGTTTAGAGTTCTGCATGCAATAGAAAAAGGCTCCTCAGGAGATGGGGTCATACCTGCACCCCCACTATATTGGCACCCAAGGTTGGTGCCTCTCTTGCCCTGTCATGTAGCAGTTATGCCACTGCTACTACCCTTCACCACTAAATTAATATCTGTGAAGCACTTCGGTGCTGTACTGATGAGCACCACAAAGCCCATGAAGACATGAATAATTCTGCCTTCAGGCTAGGGCTTAAACAGTGTCAAGTGTAGCCAAGGCCACACAAGGAACAATGAGAAAAAACCCCCAAAATAAGTGCTCCCCACTTGAGGTCTTGATCAAAAGAGCACAGACAAATGTGCCTTGTCCCAGAGAGCATTTTAGAACCTGCAATCAAGCAAGTCCAAGGGAGTCTAAAGAGCAAGGAGGAGAAGCGAGCTGGAGAGGACGCAGGTGACACCATATAAAAAAGAAAAAAGAACACAGGAAAAATGAAATCCTTGCCTATGCTTTTATGGTTCTGATTCACTTTTGACATAAATGGAATTTCCTCATGGCAAGTTTAAAACACTTCTTCAAAAATTGCACCTAGTCCTGAAGGGGCTGTTCCTTTTATATCTCTCAAAGGCTGGCTATTTTCAATTTTCCTTCATCTACCTCCATATTTTTCATGCTACCTTCTGGGTAGAAACTTGCATGCTGCAGGATTTGTCAGTCCCTACAGCCACTAGATAAGCTATCTTGTCACCTGCAACAGAGAAACCTACATAGGGCTACCAAACTCTAAGTTTTCAGAATGTCTATCAGGGGAGCAAGGCAATGAGAACTACAGCCATGCTGCCATCCACAAAAATATCCTGCATGTCTCACATATCTACATATGTGATGCAGAACTCCATCTCCAAATGCCTTCATCAAAAAAAAAAAAACTTCAGAAAGTCATGATGTCACAACTTTTCTAGTGTCCCCTGTGCTAAAAATGCACTCAGGAGAAGAAAATGGTTAGAGAAGGATTCTCTTTAAGGTCAAATAGATATGACAGGATGGAGAGTGGCCTACCTACCTGCATATATGCTGTTCTGAAACATGAGACTCTAATCCTGAAAGCTCAGGAAAGACGGGTGTCTTCAGCAGAAAAGAGAAAGGAAACTGTTACAGAGAACAACAGTCCCTTCCTGAATACTCTTTGCTGCATTCTTTCAGATTTTGTTCCCTGTCATTTGATGGCTGATGGAGGTGAACAAAGACATAAATTTGAAGAAAAGCATCTTTCTGGCAATGAAGTCCATCCATGCAAACCCCCAAAAGGGAAAAAGAAAAAAAAAAGTTTCAACCTTTTTTCTCGTTTCAAATATTTCACATGCTACAGACTGAAGAGGCTCCCCACTTGGGCTCCCTTTTATTGCTGTTTTCAAAGGCTGACTTCTTCCATCTCCTTATTCTGTCCCTTCCCTCCCCCCTCAACTCAGCCTTCATGTTAGCTTTTAACCCTGCAACATTTGTCAAATACTGCAGCCAACAACTTGCATTTGGAAAAATATACCTTTCTGGCATCTGACTTACACATGTGAAAGAAGAAGAGGAAGATTACAAGATGGCATCATGGAGCAGAAGAAAATAAATAAAATAAATAACTAATTAAATTATGTTTTCCTAACACTTATTTAATGCTTTGCCTGTTAATGCCGGGAAATGGTCTGTACCCATTACTTCCATTTCAGCAGCCTTCCTTATGCTCTCAGACTGAAATATATTCCCATTCAGTACACCGTTTCAGCCCTACATACACCCTTAATTGAGGAGAGAAGTAGGATTTCAGTAGTAGCAGCACCTTCTGCAGGGCCTGAACCCAGATGAATTTCATTCTCAATCTTGATATTTCTAGGAAGCACACTTCACTGGAACAAGATTGTGTGTATATATGTATTAGATGATTCTACGTAATAGAATCATAGAAAATTAGGACTGGAAGGGACCTCAGGAGATCATCTAGTCCAACCCCCTACTCAAAGCAGAACCAGCCCCAACTAGATTATTTCAGCCAGGGCTTTGTTGAGCTGGGCCTTAAAAAATCTCCAAGGATGGAGAGTCTACCAGCTCTCAAGGAACCCAGTTCCAGTTCTTCATCGCCCTCCTGTTGGCTTAGAAATGGTATTTAAAGGTTTGCTTTTCGGGAATTGGCTTATAGGTATATGTATATGCATTAGTATAGTTCAGGATGGGTAGCAGGGGTTAACCGATTTCTAAGAAGCTTGAGCCTCACACACACAGTGTGTGGAAGTTCACAGCCCTGGAAGCAGACAGACTGTCTAACATAACAAGGCCAATGGATGGAGACACAGTCCAGAAAACAGTCTGGGAACTGGGAGTATGTATTATACTGCCCATAACACAAAATAAGTGGAAGCAACTGACAAGGCCCCGGGGGGGCGGGCCTCAGGCAGTTGAAGGCTCCTATCAAATCCCGCCTCAGTCTTCTCTTCTACAGACTAAATAACCCCAGTTCCCCCAGCCTCTCCTCAGAAGTCATGTGCCCCAGCCCTCTAGTCATTTTTGTTCCCCTCCGTTGAACTTTCTCCAATTTGTCCACATCCTTTCTGTAGTAGGGTAGCCAAAACTGAACACAGTACTTCAGATCTGGCCTCACTAGTGCAGAATAGACAGGAATAATTACTTCATTTGATCTGCAGGCATTGCTCCTACTAATGCAGTCTATTATGCTATTAGCCGTCTTGGCAGCAAGGGCACACTGTTGACTCATATTCAGCTTGCTGGCTACTGTGACCCCTAGGTCCTTTTCTACAGAGCTGTTGCTTAGCAAGTTAGTCCCCCGGCTGTAGCGGTACATGGGATTCTTCTGTCCTAAATGCAGGACTTTGCACATATCCTGATTGAACCTCCTAAGATTTCTTTTGGGCAAACCCTCCATTTTGTCCAGGTCACTCTGAATTCGAGTCCTACCCTCTAGTATATCTACTACACCCCCCAGCTTGGTGTCATTTGCAAACTTGCTAAGGGTGCAATCCATCCCATCTTCCACATTGTTAATGAAGATATTGAATAAAATTGGCCCCAGCTCCAACTCCTGAGGTACTGCACTTGATATCAGCTCCTAACTAGACCTCGAGCCATTGATCACTACCCATTGAGCCTGATGATCCAGCCAGCTTTCTATCCACCTTACAGTCCATTCATCCAACCCATACTTCCTCAGCTTGCCCGCAAGAATGCTGTGGGAAAATATATCAAAAGCCTTGCTAAAGCAAGTTATATCACACCCACTGCTTTCCCCACATCCACAGAGCCAGTCATCTCATCATAGAAGCCAATCAGGTTGATCAGGCATAACCTGCCCTTGGCAAATCCAAGTTGACAGTTTCTGATCACTTTCTTCTCCTCCAAGTGCTTAGCAATGGATTCTCTGAGGACCTTCTCCAGAGACGGAGTTAAGATTGACTGGTCTGTAATTCCCTAGATCCTCCTTCTTCCCTTTCTTAAAGATGGGCACTATATTTGCTTTTTCTAATTGTCTGGGACCTCCCCCCATTGCCATGAGTTTTCAAAGATAGTAGCCAGCAGCCCTGCAATCACATCAGCCAACTCCCTCAGCACCCTGGGATGTATTGCATCCACCCCATGGACTTGTACATGTCCAGCTTTTCTAAATAGTCTCTAACCCTTTTATTTAATTTAATTTTATATTATATTTTAAGCACTGAGGGCTGCTCATCTTCTCCTAAAACTCTGCTGCCTGGAGGTCCACCTGATACACACACACACACACACACACACACACACACCATGATATATAATGATACATAAACATAATATAAAGTTTACGTTTGACAAGGACATGAATAGGTATATATACAATATTATCTTTACGAACATACAAATGTACTTTGTGAAGTAAACTTTGGATTCCTTTGCCTCTTGATATTTCTTAATTTGAGAGAACCAACTTCAGTGTGCAATTCTGCATTTATATGCGTCCCCTTCTATTTAATTTTCCTTTGAGCTTACTGGGAAAATGCTGATTGTTTTTAAAATACAGATGAAGAAAAGTAAAAAAAACCAACAAAACCAACAAAAAACCCAATTCCCACCAGTTAAAGAACAAGCATGGAAACTTTGCGTTTGGTAAGATGGTGAGAAAGAAAGTAAAAGGCAGCAGTTAGGATGAAAGCTGGCCCTCCCTGGGGAGTTGGGAAAAGACTCAGAGCTGACAGAATGGGCTGGCAAGCACACAGAGGCAGAGTTCTGCATGGATCTAAGAAGCTGCAAAGTCCTGTCACAGCCTAATCGTGAACTTGAGAAGAGTCCTCCTACAGTACCTTGGATAAAGGCAGTTAGCAGATACTACACAGATTAACACAGTAAAGGATCCATTTTGTATTAGATACATTACCTAGTGTAATCTAGCTAGATTCTATTAGAAATAGAGGTGAACTGGGTTTTATAATCTCTCTAAGAATGTAAATCAGTCTCTGTCTTGCTTTTCCATTTCAAGCCTGAAATCATCTTTGAAATTACAGATGGGTCATAATGAAAACAGTATCTTCTACCACTATGCATCTAGGCAAATGCCTGCCTTTCAAGCTGAATTTTCCAGAAAATAGATAACTAAATTACTGGAGTGCCGATCCACTTCAAAGGGTCTCTTTACAGAAGACATAATCAGATTCTGATGTTTTGATCAAGGGAATCTACCAACTGCTTTTATTCAATCACAAACTCTGCTATTTATCCATGAAAAAGACACCTAATCAATTACAGAACAGACATCTGCTCTGAATAATGTTATTGATGACTTGATAGAAAGAATGTATACTACAAAGAGTAAATCCACAGGGAAATCTGGCAGGTGGCTTGGGACGCGAGAATTCAAGAGGGATAGAGGGTGGCTGACCAAGAAACAAGTAGCAAATGATTAGATCAGAGCATCTGCTGTGTATTCAGGCAGAACAGTTTTGAAGTAGCCATTCAAAAAACGGCTCTAGTTTTCAAATTCAGACAGTGAGATTCCTAAATGGGCACCCATGTAATCGTTTTTGAGCCTGCCTCCCAAATCCTGCCAGCCTTTCTCATCTTCCATGCAGGCCTATAGATTTCAACACCAGAACCAGAGTAATTTCCTGAGTGGGGACAGGTCCTGGGCAACACAGAGTTGCTAAGGCAGTCTTCACTTCCTTTATGCCAGGCATGCAACTGTGGTTTCTCCATGGGTTCAAAAACCTGCTAAGAGGTTGGTTTTGGTTCTGGATTAAAGTTGCCCCGAAGTCCTACAGCGTCCTGAACTTTTGCTCCTAACCCACCTCTAGCATCTGTAATGCTACTTTGCACCTCTCAGACTCCCAGATATGGGATTTGGACTTAAAAAAAATAAACAGGAAATGGCTGAATCAAATCAAGTAAACAGAGTGTGTTGCAAAAGCTGTTTCTTGTCTGCCTCACTTATCAGTCTTCACCCTTTGTACCAACACTACCAGACAAATGCATAATGCCATCCCTCTCCAGACAGCATCAGCTGAAAGTGCTGCTGATCATTAGAGAAAAATAAAATGAACTTAAGTAGATGAGACAGGATCAGCATTTCTTCCAAAAGAGTGCTGAGTCAAAATAGGACTCCACTGTTCATAAGCCTTTTGCAATACACAAGTTTTATTGTTCCTACGAACCCCGGGAACTATGCTGCATATTCTTAAGACATTCCTGTAATACACACCAGAAACAGCTAGCATCTTTAAAGGAAGGAGTTCTGGAAACCTGGCATGGCTTCCTCTTCTTCTCTCTCAGAGACATATTTCTATTGCAGAACTAGCTACATCACCTAAAATATGGCCAAAGACATACAAGTGGTCTGTTTTACAGAGGAGGTGAACTGAAGGAGACATGATAAAGATAAAAAAGTTAGTGGATGGTAAACAAAAAGTATATTGGGTATTCTAGTTTTCCAGATCAAGGAAGAAAGGGAATAAAAAATGAATGGCAGTAAATTTAAGGAAATTTAAATTTAAATTAGCAAAAATATATTTTATCATGATACATAATAAGCCTGTCTTGGGGGTGTTGGTTGTAGCCATGTTGGTCTAAGGATGTAGACAGACAAAGTTCTTTGGGTAAATGTGATATCTTTTATTAGACCAACTAAATAGTAGGAAAAATTGTTCTTTGCAAGCTTTCAGGCACAAATACCCATACAAAACACCTTTCGTAGATGAGTCTATGAATTCCACTTCATATATCTGCTGGACACAAATAATTGTGGACTAAATATATACTAAATATAGACATGGGATGCATGGCGCATTATAACCTGCCTGCCTTTCAATAACCGCAGGTAAATGCTCTACATTTTGCCAGCTACATTCTATCACCAGGTCAACATTCCCCCTTTTCCCCTCCCCACCTACCTGTCTCACACCTATTGTCTCCCATGGCCTCTGATCCTCACTGCCATACATTTGTATTTTCACAAACCTGCATTTTGCATATTGGCTTCTATTCCACCATGGAGAACGCAAAACACCAGCAGACTCTCCCTATGCCTGAAGAAGGTGTTTGTGCCTGAAAGCTTGCAAAGAACAATGTTTCCAACTATTTAATTGCTATAATAAAAGGTATCACATCTACCCAAAAAACCTTGTCTGACAATAGGCCTATGAAATTCTCCTGCAAGAAGATACTGAATCCAGGAGCATAGCAAAATTCAGAAAGAGATTAATCATTTATATAAATAATAAGAATATCCATGGTTGCAATAACTGGAATTAAAACATTTTTGAAGGGCTACAACTCCTCATGCTTCAGATCATAAGCTAATCTATACCTAATAAGAGTTAGAAAGGAATTTTTACTATGAGCAAGTTACGCTTTAAGGACTTGATCCTGATATATTAACATTAATGGGAATTTTTCCAAAGAGTTAAAAAAAGAAATTAGAATCTGGCCCTAATTAGAAATAACAGAGCTTCTTACTTATTCCTCTGAAGTCTCTGACAACTGCTATTGGATACTGGATTTGAGAGACCACGTTTCTCATTTTGTATCACCATTTTTATGCTGTATGGTCATACAGACAAGGATGCTGTGGAGAACATCAGTTTTCATAAATGCATCACCAGCTAGACGGGATGCTCGAATAACAGGTGCCTTTCAACAAATTACATCAATTGAAAGGCTTCACAGATACTTATGATATACAAATGATCTTAATCCCTTTAAAAAACTATGCAATATGTTAAGTTAGGGATTTTGTGCTGGAAATAACTTGTTTCAGCTGAGATATTAAAAGTTGATCCTGAAAACTTAAAATTTCAGTGAACCAGTATGGAAATTACAGTGGGTGTTCTATCTATCTTAAGGACCTTACATGGCCATCACTGCTGTAGCTGCTAAGCACATCATAATGTTTTAAAATAGTCACTTTCACCACAATCCTATCACCTTGCTTACAGCCAAAAAAGGAGTCCACGGCAGTGCTGGGAAACTTACGGTCAATTCCTAAATCCCAGATTAATGCCCTAACCACTGTGAGCGACCCTTACTCATACTATATGATTTTAACTAAACATAAGAAATGTAAATCCCCCTGCTGTTTCAGTGGAGACATGTTTCTTTCATTACTTTTTTTTTATTTCTTGCCTTCTTCTGTTTAGTAGCACTGGTGTTAGTTGTTACCTGCCATGCTCAGTCTCACAGATATCAGCATTTTACAAGCAAGTAAATCAATTCATATATGAAGATGCATATTTCAATAATAAAAAAACCAAAAGGTTCTTCTACAATACTTAAATATATATATATTACTCCTATCTTGAGACCAACAATGATGGGAAAAAGTTCAAAGGAAGAGATGTTTTGGAGGCCCCTACTAGTGAAAAGAAAGGCCCATAATGAAAGTCATCTTGCAATCTTATCTACCACGTTATTCATTCAGTGCTGGTAGATAGGCTGACTATACCAGTATAGTCATAACAACCAAATATGTTCATAAATCAGTTTGCAAAATGCTTTAGATTTTTCTGCTTGGAAGACTCTATATACATTTATACCCATGATTAAAGCTTGTCCTCCAAAATGTTTTCAAGATAAATGATCAGAATGCCTGCAAAACTTCTTCACAGGTTGATATCTGTAACCTAGGCCATAACGATTTACCATGAATTAATATCACTGCTGCCCCAACCTATTGTGGTGTTGTGCAACCTCAATTCCCAGTCAGATCAATAGGAGTTGAGAGTACTCAAGAACTTCACAGGGCCATGCCCTATATTTTTCTGCACTGCAGTTCCTATCTGCAAGAACTGTAGAGAATTCAGATGAATTTGAATAATCTGAGTTTTCCAGTTCTGCTATATTAATCTAGTCATATCTTCTGTATTATCCTATGCCAATTTAAATCAAAGCAAGTATTTCCACTCAACTCAGTAGAATTAGGTCGAGCTTTAACTCTCCTTTGATTTGGATTACTTTGTATTTTTAATGCTTCAATGATCAGTCGTGGGCCAGGCTTATGCCTTCTCAATCAGAACAAGAGCTGACTGGACAGAGATGAAGATATCCTTTAGAATGAAATCTCCACCCTCTTGGCCATGAGTCACA
>NW_017728998.1:32177711-32183505 GCF_001723915.1 Gavialis gangeticus | reverse complement strand
TTCCACTCAACTCAGTAGAATTAGGTCGAGCTTTAACTCTCCTTTGATTTGGATTACTTTGTATTTTTAATGCTTCAATGATCAGTCGTGGGCCAGGCTTATGCCTTCTCAATCAGAACAAGAGCTGACTGGACAGAGATGAAGATATCCTTTAGAATGAAATCTCCACCCTCTTGGCCATGCGTCACAAGCTTTCACAGAACACAGAAAAATAAAGCTTTTGAGTACCAGCCAAAATTTTGCTGAATCACTCAGCTAGGTACAGTAGCCAAATCTGAGAACCCCCTACTGTGAAAACCCACAAATCTTTTGTTGAGAATAGGTCTCACAAAGCTTAGCTACAAAAGCTGAAGTTCAATGGCAGTAATAATTGCCCGATGGTTTTTCCAAAGCAGGAGGTCTAAACAATCCAGCAATGCATGTGCATCTCTTCTCCCTTCTCACAGCTTTTGTGTCTTCCTGTAGCTGTTTATTTTATTTTAGTTTGAAAATAGGCTACATCCATCACTAGAATTAATAACAATAAAGGAAAAGGTGTAAGTCATTTGAATTCAGTTCTTATGTGGCACCAAAATAGGCTAAAGTTAAAAGTGATAGTGGTGCACTGAATGAATTGTAAGATTTGTTTTTATCTTTTCTTATTGAACAGATTCCTGCAGTTTACTTTTTTGAGCATCTTATGGCATCTTTGGATCAGCCAACAAAGAAATTCCTTTTGGACACAGTATGTGGTCAAATGAAGATCCTGTTCAAAGTGACATGAAATCAGAAATATTGGCTATATAACAGGTATTGTCTTTTTCTGTACCTTTGTTCTTCATTGTCAGGAGTAGCCATAACTGAAGAGACACACTCACAAAGAAGTAAGAAATGTTCAAAGTGGGCAACAGATGCTTTATTAGAAGGCAAACCTTTCTCTTTTCTCTATTCATTTTATCCTAACACCAGCAGGTTTCCAACGGGGAAAAAAGTGGCTTTGAAGATTTTTTTTTAAACTGATGTATTTTTTTTAAACAGGTCCTAATTTCAAATGCTTTAGCGAAGTTTGGCTTAATGCTCTTATGTTACAAAATATTCAATGCTTCAGTAACAGGATTTGTAACAGCCACTAACTTTTATAGTTAGTTAGCATTTTTAATTGATAAATAGGAACAGTCTTAACCAGCTGTTATTCTAGAATGATGTTCCTCTAAGATCTAAGTTATACTCATGTTGGGAGGTATATAACTATAGTGGACCTTTGACTTGAGTAGCCTGGCAACAGTTCACCAGTTTGTTCCAATGTTAATAAAACATACTTTTTAAACCCTTGCATGTTTTGTGAAACTTTTGAACACCTTAAAGAGCCCTATTACAGCAGTCGGTACTTAGGCCAAACTCTTATTGAAGTCTGTTGGAGTTTTGCTTGAGTAACAAGTGCTGAGGGAGCCCCAAGAGAGTAACAGCCAGCCAGTCAGCTGGTGCAAAATCACTTCATTCCATGGAAACTAGTTCTTATCCCCCGCCTCAGTGTTCTGCATCTATACATCATACATTCATCATAAGCAACAGGACCCCTTGGCCCTATTTCAGCCAGGGCCATATTATAATTTGATGAAATGTTATAGACTTCAATAATTCCTGAATTACACAGGTATGAGAAAGAAAAGAATCAGGTTCAAGATGTTCATTCTGCTCCAGTGAACAAAGCTTCATAGATCCAGCTTGGCCTTTAAATATGAAACTGTGTAAGATTCGTAGATATTACACACATACCTGCACTACATATCTCAAATGTATATATCTCTCCCTTGTTAAAGCACATAGCTTGCAATTTAAAATTAAGGTTGGGTGAGGGTGGGGAAAGGAGCTATGAAACTGGAAAGATCACATAGTAATAAAGATTGCAATTAGCAAGGAAAAGGTTGATCGTATCACTTCATGTAACAGGTCCATATACCACATCACTTAAATGCTGCTCTGGAAATCAATATGTCATAAAAATATTTATGTAGCACTTGGTCAAATGAAATGTTCTGTTCCATTCAGAACAGGCTACTCGGGCGTATCCAGACAACCGTGCATGTGTGGTATGCAGCGCTGCAGACTCAACTGCAGTGCCCCAAACTATACATGCTGCACATGAAGGCGTTTGCTGTGCTACTAATTTGCGCAGCAGGTTTTTTTTGACATTGGGAAATCCCAGTGTAAAAAAAACAACATGTCTGAAAAATGGGGGGTAGGAGTAGAGCACATGGCAGCAGCATGTGACACCCAAAACAAGAGCCTACCTGGCCAGAGGCATACTCTGGCTGATGGCCAGGCTTTGTGCACCGGATAGACTCTGCTGGAGCCCTAGGAAGCCCCCAGGACCCCCAGATAAGGCTGCTGGTGCCAGCGCAGAGGCTGGCCCCAGCCTCCCCTACTCCACCCGGGGTAACTTGCTGCATGCCAGAATGCACATGCACAAGCGTTCCCCAGGGACAACTAGTAACAACACAACTATGTGCTGCTGTTATTTGTCCCTGGGGAAACATGTGTGTGCACTCATCTGGACATGCCACTCATGTTCAGAAAAATGCTCTCTACCAACACAGATTAGGGAAACACGGGCAGATGGAAATATATACTCCTTCCTCCTCTTTGAGAATCTACAAGGGTCCTTTTTTCTTCCTACTTAATCAGAAAGGGCTCTAGGAACCAAAATGAAGTACTGACCAGGAAACCTCATAACCCAGCATTAATGCTGTCTTAAGTCTCTCTCTCTCTGTCTCTCTCTCTGTCCACCCCTTAAAGACTGAAATTACTGTGCAGTCAGAGCAGAACTGGCCATGACAACCTTGTTCTTAAGGTGCCACGCTAACAGGTCAGAGCAGAACTTTAGATGGTACCAGTGAGAGGAAATACACTTAAGGGACTTCTTTTCCTGTATCCTGTGCCTCCCGTCTGCTCCACACACTCCTAAACAGTCCTTCCCAAGGAAACATTCATCAAAAAAATGATGTGAGCACATCCCAGTTTCCTTCTTCTTCAATGGCTCGTATGATCTTCTCAAGCATCACACTGAAAAGGATTGCTGACAGCGTGTCCCCTTGTTTGAGCCTGTTATTGATTTCCATTGGGTCTGATAACATTTCCTCAGTTCTCACATAACTTCTTGATCCTTCAAGGAAAGAAAAAAAAAGGAAAAAGGTCTGCAGCAGAATGGACTGTACCAGTTATTGTGTATACAGACAATACCTGCCTAGTAGGAGAGGAAATGGAAATAGTGTGCGTGTGCGTGTGCGCGTGAGCGTATTGGCTATCCCTTGATATGAGGATCGGTTTGCTAGGTGGAGGGATTACTGGTGAGTTTTAAGGTGGCTGAGGATTCGAATCCGTGCTGTGCAAGTTTTTCCACAGATATGACAAGTGGTGCCTGAGGGGTGGGGCACAACTGTTGGCCAGGGTGTTGTGCACTTTCCTTCCTCCTCTGCCATTTCTCTGCTCCCTGAGCAAGACAGTTACTCTTTGAAGTGGGCTGTAACTTGAAGTATTGTCCAGCGCAGTTGAGACCTGTTACCAGCCAGCAAATCCCAATTTGTAGGGTTAATGCCACCTTTCTTAAGGTATGCTTTCAGGGTGCCCTTGCAGTGCTTACTCTGTCCTTCTCTTACCATGCCTAAGTTGAGAAAAGAGGATTTGCTTTGGGAAATGAGCGTGGCAGAATGCCACCTCTGTCGCTCCCCAAAAACTCTGCTATGTGACAATTTGGTTAACATGGTCACTGCAAAGGGCAGACTTCTCTGCCCCTCTCTCAGGTGACCCTGAGCTGTACCTGAGCTGGATACATTTCTGAGGGAGGGGGGAAACGTGCTCCCTCTGCCTACGTGACTGGCATCACATACCTGGGTGAGGGGCTTATGCTCCCTATTGTTCTAAGCAATACCAACCTGACTGGGAGGGGGCTAGAGACCCTGCCAGTCTTCCTGGCAACCAGGGATGTATTTCAAATTGGCTGACTGGCAGCCAACAGGTGCTGGACTCCATTGGACCAGGTAAATGAGGTCATAAGGTCTATACAAGTTAAGGACTGCTCAGGCAGAGGGGCAGTAGCCATGATGAAAAAACTAAGAAAGAGAAGCTGGACTATCTGAAACTTGCTGTCTCTCTTGAAACTCATGATCAATGAACTGCCTGCCTCCAGAAGGAATCTTCACCTGCCTCTGGATGATACTTGTAAATAAGCTATCTGAGATCTAACTAGATATATAGCCTGCAGTAATTCAGATGTGTGATCAAAGGCTACCCAGCCACCCTGTTTTCTCTATGGGATTTCTCTGATACGCTCTACCCTATATCCTATTCCAACCCTACTCCTTGTAGCCAATAAAGCTCTCCTTTGTAACTAGCATGGGAGACTTATAGGGAGTGGGTCTAGATTATGCCTTGGGCTCCCCTTGGTTCAGCCAGCTAAGAGAGACCACTATTTGTGCTTCAGACTGAGGGAAGCACCCCAAGTTCTTGGGTCGAGTACACACAAGGGCTACTAGGCCTGTGTTTCCCAGGAGGCACAGAGCCAGGATCACTCTAGACCCTGGGTAGTGGTGGCGTTACCCCGAGGCTAGCAGGTGTGCTCCAGGAAGGGGGTCAGCCAGACATGAGGCACCCCCAGGGAGGCACTTGGAGCCTGGAAGGTGGTCAGGTGCAGTGAGATGGGTGGCTCAGCGCAGGAGCACCCTGTACTGGCCCGCCACAGATGCTGGCATTGGTGCAGTGGTCTTCCCATCTAATGCAAAGGATCTTCATGAGGCAGCACTGATGAAACCATTTCCAGACACTTAAGATGACCTTGATATATCACCCACATCTCACATCCATAGAAGAGTGTGGAAATAACCACTGCATTTAGACCAGGATCTTAGTTTCCAGCTGCAGATCTTGGTCAGCAAAGACACAGCAAAGCAGCTTTCCAAAAGATATGTTGGCACAGCCAATCCTATGTTCGATTTCTACATCAAGACTGACTGACTGGGGGAGGTTGAGGTGTGGGAGATGCTTGATTTTTTCCAGGGGCTCTCCACCAATGATAATTTGTTGGCGGGGGGCGGAACTTGTTCTGGGGCAGGCTGATGGAGCACCTTGGTCTTCCCAATGTTAAGGGAGAGTCCCAGGCTGCAATAGGCACCTGAGAAAAGGTCAATAGTGAATAGATCAATCTCAGTGTGCGTGAGGCTAACAAAGTCATCAACATACTGAAGGTTGGTGATGCCAGTCTTAGTAACTTTTGTCTTGCTATGAAGGCACCACAGGTTGAAAAGCTGATCATCCATTCAATACTCAACCCCAGTTCCAGGAGGAAGGAGGTCACAGATGAGAATCAAAATCACAGCAAGGTAGATGGAAAAAAGAGTTTGGGTGATGACACAGCCCTGCCTGACACCAGTACAGATTGTAAATGGGTCTGTCTCTGATCCATTGCAAAGGACTGTGGTGGTCATCCCATCACAGAGTAGCATGAGGACACTGATGAAATTCAGTGGACAACCAAATCTAGCCAGCATCTTCCATAAGACTTCATGACAGATGGAGTCAAAGGCCTTGGTTAAGTCAATGAACACCCTAAACAGTTCCTGGTGTTGCTCTCTACACTTCTCCTGAATCTGTCACGCAACCATAATAATGCTGATGGTACCCCAAGATGGTTTAAAGCCACACTGGGATTCTGGAAGGACATCTCTGGCAAGGGGGAGGAGGTAATTCAGAAGGATTCAAATAAGAATCTTCCTGGCAATGGAGAGGAAGGCAATGTCTTGGTAGTTCCCACTTACTGACT
>NW_017728998.1:32165553-32172711 GCF_001723915.1 Gavialis gangeticus | reverse complement strand
TAAAGCCACACTGGGATTCTGGAAGGACATCTCTGGCAAGGGGGAGGAGGTAATTCAGAAGGATTCAAATAAGAATCTTCCTGGCAATGGAGAGGAAGGCAATGTCTTAGTAGTTCCCACTTACTGACTTGTCCCCTTTCTTGAAGATAGTTACAATGTTGGCACTTTTAAGTCAGATGGAACTTCCTCATTAACCCATATTTTGATGAGAAGTTGGTGAAATTTTTGTGCTAGTGCTGTTTCACTAGCTTTGAATATCTCTGAGGGGATGCCATCTGGGCCTGGCACCTTTTTGTTCTTGGTCTGAGTGATGGCACACCAGACTTCCTTGAAGGATGGGGAATCAGCAAGTGGTTTTATTACTGGGTGTTGAGGGATGGACTTGATGGTGGCAGCTGAGACCTCAGATTCACAGTTGAATAGAGTCTTGAAGTGCTCCTTCTAGTGTTGCTTGATGGATACATTGTCTGTTAGAAGAGTGGAGCCACCCAAGGATCAAAAGGGAGCTGGAACACTGGAATGTGGCCTGTGGATGGTTTTTATGGCTTAAAAGAAGCTTCTCATGTCATGTTGGTCAGCAAAACTCTGGATCTCCATGTCCTTTGCTTTGCACCACTGGTTCTTGATGTCCCATAGCTGTCCCTGAACTACAGCTTTGAGACACTCTTGTTTTTGCTGATTGGAGGATTCATTTTGTCAACTGCAGAACGTGGCTCTCTTCTGATGGATAAGAGCTCAGATTTCCTCATTGTTCTTGTCAAACCAATCCTGGTGATGGTAATCCAATTGATTTAGCCCATACCTTGTGAAAAACATTCTTAAGCTCCTCCCAGTATGCCTGGAGGTCCTTGATGTCACCAGGAAGGTCAGAAAGCCTGTCAGCAAGGCATTGCTAAAGAGCCTCATGTCTAGCCTGGTCTTGGAGTGCCTTGATGTTAGATTTCTTCTGCACTCCTTTCGGTTGTTTATGGTGTTATGGCGCAAGCTGCATGTCCATGATTGATGTGACTAAATGGTGGTTCATCCAGCAGTACATCTGCACATCTCAGGACTTGGGTGATATGGATATCAGTATGATAATGGGCTTTGACAACAATATAGTCAAGAAGGTGTCAGTGATTGGAGCACAGATGTTTCCAAGTGGTCTTATATTTGGCACTGTGTTTGAAGACGGTATTTGTGATGAGCAAGTCATGCTCTGCACATTTGCTGAGAAGGAGGATACCATTGGTTCAGTACAAAAGTAGAGAGATCAGAGTCAAAAGCCAAAGAAGTTGGGCATGCTATCAATATCAACAAAACTAAATACATGATCATATCCAGAAATAAATTACAAGATCACAGGAATATAAAGATAGGGAATGGCAATGAGGATAAAGTAGAGAAATTTAAATATTTAGGAACAATAATCACTGAGGACAAATCAAATTACTGAAGAACTCAAGGCAAGAGTGTTAATATATGCCTGCTGAGCCTGAATAAAATAATGGCATTAAGGAAACCTGAAGAAAACTTCAAAACCCAGCTTTATAGTACAACTGTTCAACCTGTTGTTTTATTAGGATGTACATCCTGGATACTCACAAAGCAAATGGAAAAAAGCTGCAAGTGCTTGAAAACAAAATGCTAAGAAAAATATTTAGTTTGGTACAAGATAATGGTGTATGAAAGAGAAGATATTATCAAGAGCTTGTGGACCTTTACAAAAAACCTGATGTCTCAAGCAAGATAAGAGTGCAGAGAATGAAATGGGAAAAGCATATCATGAGAATGATGACAGAAGGCATGTGAGGCAAATTTTGGAAGCAGAGATGGAGGGTATCAGATCTCAAGTTAGACCAAGGTAACAATTGGAAGATGACATAAAAACTGATCTGGATGGGCTAGGTAAAGATGTGACAAGGAGGAAGGAGATTATGAAAGATGGCAGGAGGTGGAAAGCTGTTGTTAATGCAGTTATAGGTTCCTGAGTAAGCTTTAGATAAAAGTGCTAAAAAGCCTAGCTGAACCACGCAATCTATATAGACACTGTGGAGATGGATTGAATTAACACACTGCCTCTTCTGGTAAAGTACAGTTCTGGTTTTTTTCACGTTTGTCTGCAGCCTGTACCAAACAAAGGCAGTCATCACAATTTCCTTGATGTTCTACTCCACCATATATTGTTTTACAAAATAAAGTAAAAAGCAACTCTCAAAGATTAATTACAATGTAACTTAAAGTTTATGTTTCATACTAAAGCCAGGTAGGAGGACAATATTATTTTGATAGGGGATACTTCATAGATTTCATAGACATTAGGGCTGGCAGGGACCTTGTAAAATCATAGGGTCCAGCCCCCTCCCCAGGGGGCAGGAAGTCAGCTAGGGTCAAAGGATCCCAGCAAGAGAAGTGTCCAAATGTTTCTTAAACATGTCCAAAGTAGGTGCTTGCACCACCTCTGGGATGAGTCTGTTCCAGGCCTTGGGGGCTCAGACAGTAAAGAAGTTTTTCCTTATGTCCAACCTAAAATGGTCTCTCAGGAGTTTGTAACCACTGGACCTTGTCATCCCTTGGGGTGCTCTGGTGAACAGTCATTGCCCCAGATCCTGGTGCATACTCCTTATGGTACTTGTAGACTGCCACTAAGTCACCCCTGAGCCTGCACTTTTCCAGGCTGAAGAGTCCCATAGCTTGCAACCTTTCTTCATAAGGCTTGTTCTTTTGCCCTCTGATCATGCGTGTGGCTCTCCACTGGACTCTTTCCAGCTTCTCCATGTCCTTCCTGAATTGTGGAGTCCAGACTTGGATGCCATACTCCAGTTGTGGCCTCACCAAAGCCGAGTACAGTGGGAGGATGACATCCTGGGTCTTGCTCAAGATGCATCAGTAGATGCAAGCCAGAGTTTTGTTCGCTTTGCCAGCTGCTGTATCACATTGGTGGCTCATGTTCATCTTGTGGTCAATCATGACCCCCAAGTCTCTTTCGATCATGGTGCTAGCAAGTATAGCATTGCTGGGCCTATAGGTGTGATGCAGGGCTTTTTTCCCCCAAAGTGCAGCACCTTGCATTTCACTGTATTGAATGCCATCATGGTTTTCATATGCCCACCTTGCAAGACTATCAAGGTTGACCTGGATCACCAGCCTATCCCTCAAGTATGGATACTCTTCCCCAGAGTTTGTTTTCATCAGCAAATTTAGCCAAGTCCGCTTCTGACACCAGTGTCCAGATCATTTATAAAGACATTAAAGAGTACAGGTCCAAGAATGGAGCCTTGGGGGACACCACTAGTCACTACATTCCATGATGATTCAGTTCCATCAACTACCACTCTCTGGGTCTGACCTCAGAGCCAGTTCCACAGCCATTGAACTGTGGAGTAGTCAAGGCTATAGTTGCCCAATTTTTCTATAAGGACATTATGGGACACCAGGTCAAAAGCTTTTTTAAAGTCCAAATATATAATGTCATCCCCTTCCCTTTTGTCCAAGTGATACGTCACCAATCAGATTGGTCGGCCAAGACCTACCCGCAACATGCTGGCTATCCCTCAGAATGTTGTCTTCTGTTAGCCTGTCAAGAATGGTTTCTTTGATAATTTTTTCCACAATCCTCCCAGGGATTGAGGTCAAACTGATTGGCCTTTAGTTTCCTGGATTTTCTTTCCTCCCTTTCTTGAAAATAGGCACCACATTGGTCCTCTTCCAATCTTCAGGTACTTTGCCCGAATGCCACAAGTTCTTGAATATCCTTGCCAGTGACTGTGCTATGATGTCTGCCAGTTCCTTCAGCACTCTTGGGTACAATCGATCCAGACTAACTGATTTTTGTACATCCAACCTCTCTAAATGCTCCCTCACAAGATCTACTCCAATGGTGGGCATATCTTCATCCTCACCCTGGTCATCCCACATATTGTTAAGCAAGGTGCTCCCTTTGGGCTGATGAAGAACTGATGCAAAATAGCCAATTCTAGTTGCACACAAAACTGTTTAATGATTAGAAGCTTGAATGTGTTTACAGCAGGAAAAGTTAGTGTAAAATAAAATTTTTAAAAAACAATTAGCATATAAGGTACAGAGTTAATGCTTTTATAACCTAATGATTGTTGTTCTTTGCAAAGATATTATATTCAGAATATTAAAGTATCAGTTTCAGATTGATAGAACATTTGTTTCTTTATAGAGACAACTGAAATGTCTATTCTTATCACTCTTGTGTTCATAACCAAGGAATTAAAGTGTCAGTATTTACTGTTATTTCTTCATATTTTATGTATAAAGCCTTGTGTAAATGTATTGGAAGCAATACTACAAAAAAAAGGGCATCACTGAGTGGCATGAAGAAAGTAAATTATTTATAGAATGAAACCATGAATTTCATTACTGAAAACACAAAGGTATTGAAGGGTACCTTTGTAAAATAAGTGAACAAGCTTTATAGCATAAAAAGAACCCTATAAAACTAAGCCAGAAAACCAGTGGGACACCACCAAGAAAAAACAGACAGCTCTAAAAGATCAAGAGAATTAATTTTCAAGATATATAGTAGGTAGAACTGAAAAGATTTACCCAGCCTTGCCTGGGTTCACTTAAAATGGAAAAAACAGCAAGCAAGTAATGCTTAATGCCTAGAAGTGAGCAGAATCTCACCCCAAAATACAATACCAGTACTTCTAACAAAGTGATTCACATACTGGGGAAATGCACAGTCCTAAAGCACTGGGAAGAGACTTTTTAAGTTAGTAAGTACAGTACTCTGCTATCACAAGCAACCACTTCTTAAATACTGATCTCTTCTTAGTACTTCTCAGAGTACCATACAGCTTCCTGTAGTCATGATGCAAAGGGTGTAGTCCCAAGAAAACATAAGAAAAGTTGAAGTATAGGATTAAATTTGATACACTAAAACTTCTAGGGAAAGAACATGTCAAAGAGGACAGAATGTGTAATATTTGCTATCTACCACCAAGAGCAAGCTTTTAGCTAAGTTGCAAGGTCTAAGACCCTTGGAAAGAGAAGCTTTTGCACTTACATGTACATCACACTTATCAACCAATTCAAACAGAAAAGAAGAACAACTCTCATGTAAATCTGTTCAGAAAATGAATGGGAATACCAGAAAAAGGTTAAAGGCTAGAGCTTTTATACCTACCATGAAAAAAAAGGTACTGTTCAAAAGTTTTATTCATAGGCCATCTTTAACAATTCCCTTTTCAAAATCCTCTTTTATCAGCAGACTCCTGCTTTATTCAAAAGTCCACAAATAAAAGATTTCTTTTTTGTGAGTAAAAATCTTCCATTTGTTCTGTATGTATTCTACTTGGAACAAACTGAGTTTGAAAAGTTTGATAGGGTCAAGTGAATTTAGTTATGATCTAAATTTTAAAACCCTTTTAATCAAGCTGTTGCTTCAGGCATTCCAACAGCTGTTATTACCCAGATACTCAGATAGTATTGGTGATGAAGCCATGTAAACACCTGGCCAAATATTTGAGAAGTGGTCAGTAAATCTTAAAACAAATTATGTTTAGTGGTATCTGGACTCTATGTCCTTTTCAGTGAGTTGTTGCAATTGGAACACATACTTCATCAGAGTTTACGGAGAGAAGAAAACCAGACATCTTAAAAAAGGAATGGAAAACAAACCTTCCAGGAACACCCATCATGCTGCCATTCATTTTTGTGGGTTCCCTTTTTTTGGAAATTATTGGCATTTTTATTTTATACTAGGATCCTTCCTACTAGTAGTGCTCTTTGATTTCTACAACTTGCTGCCACAAGATTTGCCCTGTCTGCTATGAGACTCTAAAAATGAGTGTTTAAGAAGGGTAGTGCCTGTATAATTGGACCTTGAGCCATACTTAGAATAATTATGGCTTTTGGCATCAGAATGATGGGTTATTAGGTGTATTTTAGGGTTTCTACACTGAGAAAATTTGGACCTATCATTCCCCTTCAGTGGTAGCAATAGTTCAAGCAGTGTTATAGATGGCAAAATGGTGTTGCCTAAACCCAACCTATGTCTTGTATCTTTTGCATAGACAGAAAATGCATAGAGTCTCTCTTTGCCACAGCTTCCCACCATTGCTGCATCCAGCAGATATGAAAAGTTGGCATTCAAAAAGCCTGAGCCTGAATTGATTCAATCTTTGAAGATTAGTCTAACCTGGTTAAGCTAGACTGGCTTGTAACCCCACAGACATCTCAGAAATGCAGGCACTTCCCAGCAGTGGCTCAGGCTAGAAGCTGAGGGGCACTAAAGCAACCCTTCCTTTCCTTCCATAGTGCTGAGCTCTGGAAGGGTGTGGCCAGGCCCTGGCAGGATGCCCTGATTAGGGAGGGGTTCCCCCCCACACCTTGAAAACAGAGCATTTATCAGCTCTGTTATCAGTATTTCTCTCTCCATCAGAAAACAAAGCCTCTCTCATTAGTTCTTCTCAAACAACTTGTTCCAAAGAAGGAATGGAGGGATATTACCAACTATGTGTTGATTAGCTCCAAAGAGCCCTAAGCAGACACTGTCCTGTCTGCCTTTGTCCTGTCTACCACAGCAGGGACCATAGCCACCATGTGTTATGCTAGCTAATGCTGAGAGGTGTCTGTGTAAGGCAGAGGGGAATCTCTGCTTGAACAGAGAGTGATGAGGGGAGGGGGGAGCAGGGGTGGAAGCCAGGCAGATACCTACAGTCTCTGTTGGAGCTCCAGCCAGAGAGCAGAGGGGAGGGGCCTGCTCTGCTGTAGAGCAGAGAGCCCCACCCAGCCCAGAGAGCATGCTGGGATGGTGCAGGAGTCTGGTTTAACTTAAACCAGGAAGGGGTCGTGGACAGACATTGCATAAACTGATTTGTCCCAATTCAGTTAAGTCTGATACGACATTCAATCAGGTTTATCTCAAACTGGTTTCAGCCATTTTCAAACTGGTTTATGTGCACTGAACATCTGTTCTGTTACAGGTTTAAACCAGTTTCTGATCACTTAAACCAGTTAATATATAATTGTCAAATTGTACTGCAAACTGACTCATTTAAACTGTTTTTCCAGAGTAGGAAAGCCTAGAAGCTGCTTTTGCTTACAAACAAAACCAAGCTTTCTTCCAAGTAATCTCTTTGTGAATGTGACAGAGGATGACAATGGATTTAGTGTTTAGGTCATTTCTAAGACCTACATGGGCAG
>NW_017728998.1:32163767-32165427 GCF_001723915.1 Gavialis gangeticus | reverse complement strand
CAGGTTTAAACCAGTTTCTGATCACTTAAACCAGTTAATATATAATTGTCAAATTGTACTGCAAACTGACTCATTTAAACTGTTTTTCCAGAGTAGGAAAGCCTAGAAGCTGCTTTTGCTTACAAACAAAACCAAGCTTTCTTCCAAGTAATCTCTTTGTGAATGTGACAGAGGATGACAATGGATTTAGTGTTTAGGTCATTTCTAAGATAGTTTTGAAACTCATTTATTCAAATGGTTAAATGCCTGGGTGAAGGTGTACCTTTTTGAAGTGCTTTCCATTAACTTCCACTGAGCCAGAATTTCGCCCCAAATTTTGGAATGGACATTTTTTATACCCACATTTTGCAGGTCCAATTGATGTCAGATAGACAACTACCTATCTGAATCTCAAGCACAACAAATTACAGCAGTTATATTCACCTTTGTGTTATGAAAATTGTTGCTACAAGAGGCAAAGGCTCTTTCTGAAAACCATGACTTCACAGAGCAAATGTGTTCAAGAGGAACTCAGTCAAGTTCAACAGGAACTTTTGTTCAAGAGGAAGTCAACAGTTAGAAAGGATCTGATAAAGTATCACAGCATAGCGACAAACTTTCATAATCCTTATTTATCATAATCCTTGTCTTTCTGCCCACCCCTTCACTCAGATGACTCCAGCTATCACGGGAGTGCATGTTTTGTGGTTTTTCCTAAGTTTTTCTGGCTCTACAATCTCCTCATTGGGTAATGAAGCTTCAAGGCGTACATGATAGCATAAAAGTTTTCTTGGCAAGAGTTGGAATAGGTGATACAATCCAGAATGAAAAAGTTAAATGGGTTATGCAGCTCATCTCAAATGAAAGCCAATAAGATTTTTCCATCACATATGTTTTGTGCATGGTACAAGAGTTTGCAGGAGTGTTATATGGAAGAAACTGTAGTACTGAACAGTATTTTATCTATGCTTTCTTCTATTCCCCACATATTTCTTCCTCCTTCCCCATTATCTATCTGCCCATCCCTATTTACATTTCTTTTGCCTGTCATTTTCTGTCTCACAATTATTGTAGTATAAACATTAAGAGCACTAGTGCACATGTGCTGTTTGTGGCACCATAGATCTACACCACAGACCGAGCTCTGCAAACCACACACTCTGCACTTGCAGGCATTCACCACGCTGCTGATTTGCTGTGCCAGAAAAAAGTAGGGCAGCAGCATGACCAGAGCCTGGCCAGCTAGAACCATCCTCCTGCTGCCAGCCAGGCTGCTAGCACCCAGATTGCTACTCCTGAAGTCGCAGGAGGGCCCCAGGGCCCCAGTTAAGACTGCTGGGGCCAGCCCAGGTGCTAGCCCCAGTCTCCCCTACCCCACCCACAAATACGTGCTAGGTATCCCCAGGAAACGCACATTTCTGCTCATGGGGATGCACCCTAAGAGTCTAATAATAGAGGGCATGAAATGTACAAAAGCTATTAGACATTGCTATAGACCACAGAGTCCTTAGAGCAGGGGTGAGCAAAATATGGCCCATGAGCCAGATCTGGCCTGCCAAGGGATTTTAACTGGCCCAGGGTGGGTCCCTCAGTCCTGCCTGGTTCAGGCACAGGGGGCAACCCAGGCACTTGTGACTAGCCCTGCTGCCCTCAAGTGTGCAGTGGGGCTGGGGTGGGGTGG
>NW_017728998.1:32156784-32163756 GCF_001723915.1 Gavialis gangeticus | reverse complement strand
GCACATGGCCAGGCAAGTGGGATGGGGCCATGGGCAGGTGGGGAGCAGTATACAGAAACAGGATGGGTGGGCAGAGCCAGGGCCAGGGCCAGGGCCAGGGCCAGGGCCAGGGCCAGAGCTGGGATTGGGATCATAGGGTGGTGACACCCACAATGGGTGGGTGGATCAGGCAGAGCATGATCCACTGCCCTCACATACCTCTGAGGGGTACTGGCTCCATGGACAGGAGCATGCTGGGAGCAGATTGTAGCTGTGCCCCAGGTCCCAGCCCCAGCCCTGGTCCCACCCACCATCCCACTCCTGGACCTCACTCCCCACCAACCCACATCCCCATCCCATCCACCTAGCTGTGTACCCTGCACATGCAAGTCCTGGCTGGCCTCCATGGAGACCCTGGGATTGCTGGGTGGTGACAGTGCAGGGTTAGGGGCCAGGGCAGAACCATGATCCACTCCCTGCACATGGAACCATCACCCATTGCAGGGGCATACAGGGAGCAGATTGTAGCTCTGCCCTGGGACCCATCCCCTCATGATCCTAATCCCAGCCCCAGCCCTTTCCCCAGCCCCACTCACCCATCCTGCTCCTGGATGCCACTCTCCACCTGCCCAAGCACAGAGCAGAGCCACTTAGGGAGTTCTGGTGAGTTGTTGTGGGGAAGCAGGAGGGAGCAGAGGGTGCCGACCCAGCCCATGACAACTCACCAAACTCTCTTAGTGGCTCTCTGGCCCAAATAATTGCCCACCCCTGCATTAGATGGCTATCTGGTGTGATAAACAACACATTTCTTATTTCTTCTCTTAAAATTGTTGCTAAAACAGAAGAGGCTCTTTCAGAAAATCTGGTATGATAAACAACAACAATATCTTTTAAAACTTTCAAGTTAAGCCCTGGATTTATCTTAAGTTTAAGCATGGGGACAGGTTCATTAACCAATATTTCTCAATTGATGCCATGTGTTTCTTGCCTCTCATCTCCTCCTTTTTATATAATGTTTTAATCTTCTTGGTAAATCTACTAAAAGTGGAACTTTCCTTTACCTAGAAGAGTTTCTGTTCTCTCACCTACCTTTGTTTCTGGCTTCTGAGTGCCCTAACTGGAAACTCTGTGATAGCAAGGCTCTCAGCACATCACATATAGGAAACTGCCATGCCTGAAAAATAAAATAATTTTGTAGCTACTTTCTGCAGAATATTTAGGAAAACATACTTACATCCAAAGCACACTACATTTGTTATTTTAGAAGCCTATAACTAGTAATATCAACACTCAAAATGTTATCTATGAGATATTAGTCTCTGTACACAATGATAAGCAAAACCTTTCTAATTATTCACAGTCTCAATCTGTTAACTATCATATACACAAAAGAATCCAGGCTTTCAGATTTTCTAAGTAGGAAAACATTGTTTAAATTGCCACTGTAATAAATAAATATTATTTTTCACATCTCAGAGTCTTGGGTATTCTCCAGTAATTAATTTTCTTAATAGTTGAACTGGGAGGAATCGGAACTCAAGATCAACACCAGTTGACAGATCAGTTTGTCCTCATATTATCTTGAATGTAACTTAAAGAGGAGCATTTGATGACTACTAAATTTCTAAAGGGAATACAATTTCACTGTTAAGACTAATGAGACTAGTTTAATCTCATCCCTATAAACGAATCAGCTTAATCCTAATGAAATCTTATTTTTGTAAATTAATGCACAAAGGAAATAGTTCAGTGTAAACAGACTTGTAGTGTACATTGTTTAGAGACTATTGACTTTCAAATTAGCCTGCTTTTCAAACATTTCACGTCAAAAATATAGTCAAAATGCAAATGTAGCATAAACGGCTCTATAATAAATGCTCATTCAACATTTATTCTTTCTCAAATCATCTTTTAAAGCTCTTTCATGCTAATGTCTAGAAGATGTGACATTAGAAAAATTGCTTTGACATGCTAAGGGGCTCCAAGATTAACAAAAAGAGAAAGAACAAGATAAAGCTTTCAAAAGACCTATTTCAGAGGAATTATTACTTCCTTTGAAAGTCTTCCAAGGTTGCAGTGCATTTAAGCTTGTTGGCATACATGTAAATGAAGGACTACAAAAGTATTCTGCTAAATTCAACTTGAATTAAACCTTCAGGCTAATGTTAAGGAATGAGGATAAAGGCCAAACCCTAGGCTGGCAACAACTCTAAAATGAGCTCTTTACTTGAGGACATCAATAAGGAAGAATTAAAAAAATAATAGAATAAAAATGTCAATTGCAGAAATTATAAATGTAATTCTCCTAATAAAATTGCGTGAACTGATGGATTTTTCTGATTGAGTACCAGACATCCCAAAGAGGTATATTAATCTATTATGAACCACATTTCAAAAAATATACCGCTATTCTGGTATTTTCAACTGTTAACATCATCATCCTCTTTGCATGAAAATACACAGCTTCTCCATAACAAAGCTTTGATTTCATAATGACAAAAAGGGAATTGGAATGTGGTTATCATGAACAATAATTGCAGAGCTTAAACCTTAGAAGTTGTGGGTTACACTGCTACTCCTTTGATACATAAGAGCATGTGGTTATAGCCACCTTGTTCATAAAGCACCAATTGAAAAACATGCTACATCAGAGATGCCATTTTTACAATTCTAATAAAGGAAGCTCAAATCAAAACAGGGACAATGATAGAGAGTAGAAGGAAGAATGGGAAAGAAATGTGTTTGACTGTTTTTACAATAAGTACTTAATAAAAAAAAAACTCAGAGTTGACTATTCATTCCCAAAAATTAACATTAAATAGTCAAGTCCCAAATTGCTCAACTATAATTAGAAAAGATTAGGGTCACAATTCTTTCTTTTGGGCACACCTCTTACTAAAGGAAGTTAGGTAAACCAAAGACTACAGACCTAGGGTCCAGTCCAGAGAGGATTTAAAGTAAAACTCAAGCAAAATTTTGGTACTTAAATTCAAAACTGTAACCCTCAAAACCTCTTTTCAGATGCTGCCTAATCCTGAAAGCACCAAAATTCCATTACTTGCTTTTTTTTATCTTAAAGTTCCCCAGACACCTTAAATTCTGCTTCTGTACATGCCCAAAAGGGCTGTGTGTACACACCATGGGGGTTTACTTCAGTTTAATTCTCCCTAAATAGAAGCAGTGGGTTTTTAAAAACACCACTTCAATTTAGGGAGAATCAAACCAAAGTAAACCCCCATAGCATGTACACAAGGGTCGGGCCTGATCCTTACCTGCCTCTCTGGCAGCCGGGGGTAGGGAGGGAGAGTTGCCAGCGAGCCGAGCAGTCCCTGAGCTATGGTGGGGCCAGTGCTTCCCTCCACGGCAGTGCCGCCAGGCAGCACCTGGCCTGGGTGGTCCCAAGGAGCCCTGCAGCCATGGAGGGAAGCACTGGCCCCCTTACAGCTGTGGAGGGAAGCACCAGGACCCTGCACACCTCAAACAGGCAGGCAGGCTTTGGGGAGGAATTTTTTTTTTTTTTTTAAATTAGGCTGCCGCTTTGTGTTTTTCTTCAGTGAAGCCTGCTTGCATGGGCTGCCACAGGGCTGCCTGCACAGCCCCTGAACTCCAGTACTTCCCTCCACAGCTGTAAGGTAGCAAACTAAAACACCTTGAAGATGCACCCCTTCAGACAGAGCAGGGATCCTAACTAGGACATCCCATATCTTGAATAAGTGCGCTAACTGCTAGGCTATTATATAAAAGGGGAGAGGAAAACAACATTAACCTCACACTGTTTTTAAAGAGTTATGTATTCTCAGTGGAGGATTACAGCAGCTTAATTCACCATTAGAATAGTGCTTCTCAACCTTTTTAGATGCAAGCCCCCCCCCTTAGAAAACGAGAATTAGCTTTCACTTGTTTTTTGACTATGGAAAAATAGTAGTTATTTATTTATTAGATGGATATGCCACCCTTCTTCATTTGCAAAGAACTCAGAAAGACCACAGGTCAGAATTTTTTTGATGCTATGGATTCCTATATGGAATCTCTAGATTCAGCTTGTGAATCAGGTGTAGGTGTTTGCACCCTTAACCATGCTAATGTTATGCAGCACCCTTTAAAGCAGGGGAGGGCAATTATTTTGGATGGAGGGCCACTTACTGAGTTTTGGCAAGGCATTGAGGGCCACCTGACAGGCAGCCCAGGGCAGATTAATATTAATTTTCTAAATTGTTTAGGGGCCCCGCAGGCCAGATAAAATGGCTTGGCGGGCCGCATCTGGCCCACAGGCCGCATTTTGCCCTGCTTAAAAACTCTCAGGGCATCCCTGAATGCTGCAGCGTCACTGAATCACTAAGGGAATGGCACTTTTTAGCCATATCATAATGGAGGTAATTTCAAAGGGCCATTTCTGAGCTTGAGTGGCACAGAGTCTGCCTGGGGAACATGTGCTAATGTTTGCAGCCAACAGCAGAAGAGTGATGTGGCTCACATCACTCCCTAGTCTGAATGACTAGGTTCCCATTGACTGGTTGGGCTGACTGGGGTCAGCCTTCAGCACAAGTCTGAGCATCATATCTTAAATTGCTCTACTGCTTTTTTCATATCCCAACACACACCCTGCACTGGAGGCTGCAGGAAAGGTGGTAGACAAGCCTATTATATGAGCCCTGGGTCCTCTGCAGTCCTTCCCCCACTGAGGAGTCCCCAGACAGGAGGGCAGTGCTGGTCTGTGTTACCTTTGTGCTAGGTGCACATCACAAAGGCAGTACGAGCTGGAAGAAAATCTGGCACCTTTATCTTCCTAGCCTCCAATTCCAATGAGAAATATTACCAGATCTAATTAAGGAGTTTTAGATGCAGCTCTCTAACTTCCTTTCTAGCTTACTCTCTCCTCTCTCTCTCAAGGGAAGGGAAGGAAAGGTTCCCAAGATGAATGCAAGGCTGACAGCAGTTGCTTCGGTTGCACTCGTACTCCACCTGAACACTGAACCATGAAACAACTGGAATCCTTTGATGCATTCTCCCATTCATCTGCCTGTAAAACACAAATGTCTGAAGCAAAACATCTTCTAAGCATCTAGTTTCTTACACTAGTAGTTCACCTGAGACTTTATTGAACAGAGAATTAAAGATCATCTTCATAAAAATGTGCATGGTATCATAAGTTTTGATAGGGCCAATGAATTTTGTATAGAGACCCTTATTAAAAAGTAAACTGTTTTTGTGCACAGTGAAACTACTGCAAGAAAGCACTGCAGGACACTCATTACTGAAATCACCAGCAGCAAAATGCTGGCAGAACCTTTTACACTGGCATAAATAGTTGTGAACATTCCTTAGTGATGTGCTATGTGCTCAGGAAGTGAAAAACAGCCAAAGTGGCAGGATCATAGCAGTCAAAATATCCAGTGATTCAACAGCTGCCTGAGAAGGTTTTGCAGAAATGAACTTACACTGGTGTCTGACTGTTGCTACTTCCTCCTTGAGGCAGTGGGCTTCACTAGTGAGGAATATGCTAGAATCCTAGTACAGAAGGGGGAGGTATAATTTTCAGTTCTGTAGGACATGTAAAGGATTTGGTCCAAACTCAACTTTTTCATAAGGACTACTTAGCTAAACACACAGCCAGCTGCCACACTGGATCACAATGCACTGGGCTCTCAGGCTGTGTGAAACAGCACCATTTCATTTCAACTTCTATGTTGCTGTTTCAAAGGGACAGTGTTTCGTTTCATCATTTTGTTTCATTTTGAAGCACTGTTCCATTTTGTTTTGTCAAAACTGTTTTGCTGTTTCGACACATTTCGATGTTTTGCCCATAGGCTATCATGGGGAATCATGAAAATGCCTATAACTTTGTCACTGAAAATGCAGGGATGGTAGCCCCTTCTGAGGGCATGAAGCCTACCAAATTTCAAGGAGATAGGTGCAGGGGGTTCTTGGAAACTGCATCTCAAGGTGCTGACAAGCAAAACTTGTATCATTTGCTGGCAGCAGCAGCTTCCTGTCATCCTGTGCACAGATCTCCCCACCTCCCACCACCAGGCTCAGCTCCCTGGGGATGGCAGAGCCACTCAGAGCATAGCCCGGTGGTGGGAGGCAGGGAAGAGCCAGGGCTGTGCTCCGGCTGGCTCCACCAGCCCCACAGAGCTCACCCTGGTGCTGAGGTGGGGAGAGTCAGGGTTGTGCTCCAAGCAGCTCCACCAGCCCCACGGAGCTCAGTTTGGCAGCAGGATGTGGGGAAGAACCAAGGATGCACTCTGTCTCCTGCTGCTGGGATGACCTCCGTGGGGCTGGCGGAGCCATTCGTAGCACAGCCCTGGCTCTCCCTTGCCTCCCACCATCAGGCTGCACTCCAAGTGGCTCTGCCAGCCCCACAGAGCTGAGCCTGGTGGTAGGAGGTGTGGGGAGAGCCACTGGCCATGGCTGCGCTCCAAGTGGCTCCACCACTGGCTCTCCCATCACCTCCCATCGCCAGGCTGAGCTCCATGGGGCTGGCAGAGCTTCTTGGAGCACAGCCCAGTGGTGGGAGGTGGGGGAAAGCGAGGGCTGCGCTCTGAGCAGCTCTGCCAGCCCCGCGGAGCTCAGCCTGGCAACAGGAGGCAGGGAGAGTCAGGGCTGTGCTCCACCTCCTGCTGCCAGGCTGAGCTCCGTGGGGATGGCAGAGCTGCTCGGAGCACAGTCCTCACTCTCCCCCACCTCCTGCCACTGAGCTGCTTCAAAACTCAAAACATTTCAAAACTTTTGAAACATTTTGAGTGCCCTCATTTCCTTTCAAAGCTGTTTTGAAGCCTTTTGTTTCATTTTGATTTTGCTGTTTCAAGCCCAAAACACATCAAAACAGCTTTGAAACATAACACTCATCAACATTTCACACAGCCTATGCTCAGGGCTGGCCTTATGGGCAAGCGAGCACCCAGGGCACCATGGTCAGGAAGGTGGGACACATGGAAGGTGACACACACACACACACACACACACACACACACACACACACACACACACACT
>NW_017728998.1:32130264-32151784 GCF_001723915.1 Gavialis gangeticus | reverse complement strand
CACACACACACACACACACACACACACACACACACAAGCAGCTTAGGCTCACAGCAGCACTCTCTCCCCTGCCCCACCCCAGCCAATCCCCTAGGGGTTGAGGGGAGTGGCTCCGGCTGCTGCGTGCAGCCCCAAGGGAGGCATGGGGTGAATGCGTCCCCTGGATTTGTGCTTGGGGCAAGGGCAGGATACCCACTTGAGACAAGGGGTTGTTCCGGCCTCTTCCCAGGAGCTGGGGGCCAGGCCGAGGCTGTGCTCAGGACAGGTGGGGGCAGAGAAGGTGGTGGCAGCACTGGAAGATGGAGGCCATGGGGGCTACAAAGAATTAGAGGGGGGGAATATCCCACCCCATAGCCCCCCCACCTCACCCTTACCCACTCTGATCACTGTTCCAGCCCAGCCCCTCCATTGGGAAGAGGCCAGCACAGCCCCTAGCCCCAAGCCCATAGCAGGCAGCCTGCCCTTGCCTGTGCCTCTCCCAGGAAGCACGCAGCAGTGAGATCTGGCCTCCTACCCCTTAGATGAGCCACCCATGGCTCCATCCCATGCCCTGCTTTGGCTGGGCGGCGCCTGCCCCTGCCTCAGCCCCAGCTCCATTCCCTCCCTCATCATGGGGGCCTCAATCTGCCCCCCATACCCCTTCCCCACAACAGATTTACCAGCTGGATGCTGCTCTCCAAGCTGCCAGGCTGCATATCAGCAATCAGCTGATATGGCTGGTTAACAATCAGCCATGGGTATTGGCCAAAAAAATCAGTGCATTCCTACACAGAACTGCTGCTCAAATCACCTTTTTATTTGACTATAAACCGCTTAATCATCAGAAAAGGAAATCTGTTACATGTTAGGAAATATTAAGTCCTCTAAAAGGGAAAGGCCTCACTATGCTCCCACAGCACTGACCATCTCTCAGGCATATCAGACCATTCAGCAGCAACTGACTTGTTCATAGCCAAGCAGAACAAACATTGTATACATTCCAATTGACTTTTTGGCACTGCACTCATCACTTCCTTTAATCTGAATTTGTCCTTTTGTGTTACAAATGAGCTAGATCAGGCCATACCCAGGGATGATGTCCTCAATAGAGAGATGCCCCCTTCTACAGTGACTGAAATGGGATCAAAATATCAAATCTAGCCTATCATTATTCTCTCCTTACTAATGATGAGCCAAATGGCTGCCAGCAATATAGAGGGACTAATTGGGAGATCAAGTTCTTTCTCTGTAAACCATTAGTCTGATTTTGGTCTGGGGTGATATTAACTAAAATTCAGTAACATCTGACAGCAGTTTAACAGCCTTCATGAAGTTAAATGAAGGTTTTAGCTTACAGTAGAAATGAGAATCATATTCACGTTTAGGTAAACACTGTGGTTGGCAATCTCAGCAAAGAAACCAAATAGCAACTAAAATAATATAGGTTATGGAGACATTTTCAATGCACTCTTCTTCCTAGAAGTGGTCCCTCCAGAGCAGTGGTAGATAGGTGTGCAGAAACTCACCCAGCCTCACCACATGCCAAGAGAACTTGCAGCCAATATCTTCAGTCTGGCACTCATCACAAGTACTAGTAAATACCCACTATGTCACACCTCCTGATATTGTTTGGACAGATTTTCTGTGGTTTCACGTGCTATATTTTCAGAGAACTTACACAAAATCCCAGTTTTCTACTAAAATTTAAATATGGCTTTTGCCTACCTCAAATATTTTTTACTAAAACTTCTTCCTTGGGCAACTGGTTCACTTCAGTCCTAACTAAAAGTACGACAATGCCCTTAAGATTTGAAGTCTGCTTTACTATTTAAAGCTCAGAATTCAAACTGCATGTTCCATAATACTTAAACTCCAGATGCTTCACACGGTTGGTTCCAAGTGCTCTGTGACTAAGACGGAGTGAATTTGGCAGAACAGCATAAACTTGGCCTTAGTTTAAGAACGGTCAGATTTATTTTGTAGTGCCCATCTCACCTAAGATCACCATTTCATCATGTGGATTATGTCAAGGATCTAACATACGGATGGATCAAAGAAGGCAAGTGATACCCTGGACTGGACTGACTTTTCCTCACTTGAGCCAAGTTCTTCTTCTTCTTTTTTTTTTTTAATAGTACACGATTCAGTTTTTTATGCAACTTGACTCCTGTGAAGAGAAAACTCAGAAAGAAAGTAAATAAACTGCAAGAAAAATAAGGGGGAAAACACAAGATACAGCTTTGGTGCATAATCTGATTTACTTGTATCGCCATAATGCATAGGATGCTTGGTATGTGTGACAAGTTTGGCACTTGGTCTAGCTGGGTTTTTCCACCTGAGGTCTACTGTACCAGGACCCCAGGCTCCCGGTGCCCCACTTGCCCTCATGGACTCTGGGCCATTTGGACCCATAGTCTCATCCTTTATGGGCTCTGGGCTTGTGCCCCTCAGTCTTTGCTGCCAGGTACTCAGTCCTCCAACAAGCAACAGGCCTCCTTCTGACATGTTTGAGTTTCTGACCCCATGCAGCCCACAGGGCCCTAGAAACACTTCGTATTGTGATCCCTGCAGCACCCCTCCAAACTTCCCCTTACCAATCCTCTGGTCCCCTTACCACCGCTCTGATGTGAGTGGTAAGGGGATCAGAGGATTGGTAAGGGGTAATCCTCTGGTTCCCCCTTACCACCCCTCCAAACTTCCCCTTTCCAATCCTCTGGTTTAAACGCAAACCAAAACCACAAGTGTCTGCTCTCAAAACAAAAAGTCCCCCCCCATAGCACTTGTCTGTTGCTCCTCATGGTGCAGGGTCTTGTCCAGCTCCTCTGCAGCCCAGACTCCTTCCTCTGTGAGCAGCTTGCACTGCCTTTTCCTTGGAGCTCAGCATCCTACAGCTCCCACAGCCAGACTGCTTCCTCTGGGTCAGGCCCTGGGCTTATGAACCTCTCCCAGAGTCACCTGACACTCTGCTTCTGCCGCAGGCCTGCACCTGGGGCAAGCAGCCATTTTATTTAAGGTCCTTTTCCTATTCTGAGTCTGTCTGAGGGGCTGGGCTGCTCAGCTGACCCTGGGCTCCCTCAGTAATGGGGCAGGGGTCCATTCATAGCGTTACCATATTTCCAGGTCCCGAAAATAGGACACCTGTCACCGGTGGGGGGGAGGGCAGGGGGAATATGGTGGTGGGAGAGGCAGTGACATGCCAGTGCCCTGCCCCTCCCCATTCTGTTCCCCCTCACCAGCAAGCCACAGGCCCCCCAGCCCTGCTGGTGCCCCTCACTCTGAACCCACTCTCCCCAGCCCTGCCAGTGTCCTTCATTCCCAAACTACAGTACCCTGTCCCCCATCCTTTGCTGGGGCCCCTCACTTCTGACCCACAACCCCCCTGGTGCTGTCAGTGCCCTGCACACCCAACCCACAGTCACCCATCCCATTCCCCATGCCCCTCACTCCCGACCTGCAGCCCCCTACCCCCATCCCAGCCCTGCCACTGCCCCTCACTCCCAACCCACAGACCCATGCCCCCATAGCCCTGCTGCCCAAGCAGCTCCTGCATTGCACAAGCACCATCTGTCTGTCTGTCTCTCTCTCTCTCTGTGGTTGCCAGAGCCCACATGGGGAGCACATGGCCCCCAGCAGCCAATCACTTTGCCCGCTGCTCCCAGACCCAATCACCCAGCCCCAGAGAGCAGAAAACCCAGACATTTGCTCTTATTTAAAAAACCAACCCAGATGCAGCACAGGGATCCAAAGAAGAGGGCATGTCCAGGAAAACCCAGACATATGGTAACCCTAATTCAGTATGACACAGTACAGAGACACAGTCCATACCTCTAAAAACTTGCAATCTAGCTTGAAAAGTTGATTACTTTGCCGCTATGGAAGCTTGAGATGTCAGGGCCTCCAGGGAGCAATGGTCACTGCAGCATGAAACTTCTGATGAGAATGTTGCTTAATTAAATCAAACAAGAACATAGCTATGTGGATGCAACAATTACCAGGGAAAGTACCTTAATGGCAGCAGAGCAAAGCAGCCTGGATGCACTTCAGTTCAACATAATTTATTTTCTGTGTTTAATGCAAGCAAATTAATCCAATGTAACATCCCTATAAGGATAAAACTTTGTGTGTTCCAAATTAAGGTTCCCTGGTTATAGGAGTGTAAGCAATAATTCCAGATTTCCTATATGCAACACATCCTTTGGCAAATGAACAAAACCTACAAAGTTCAGCTCCAGCAATTGCTTTTCTAGGATGATTAAAAATGCGTAATTATAAAGGAGGAACTGGTTTCTTTATGAGTCAGCAGTCTCAAGAAATTAACAGCCTAAATGTCTCTGATCATCATAATACCATTAAAAAGTTCCTGCTCAAAAGGGAAGAATTAAAGGAATCTATACAATGTTGATTCCTTTAGTAAACGGAATTCCCAAAGAGCAAATTGAAGATGATTTTTTTTGGACTGAAATAAATCCAGGGATAAAAGTTTTGTTTTAATCCACCACAAGGTACTTTTTGGAAGAAGTAAATATGCCTAGTAAACATTGAAATGGATCATTGGAATGCTAGAATGTTTTGTCTATCTGGTGGTTTGTTTGGCAAATGTAGGATATGGTCTCTGGACAAATAACGCTTAGATACAGATTTATTGGTGTTTTGTTTGGCATAAAAGAAATAAAAGTCCTGACTTGCAAAAGTCTGAGGCATGCAAAATATCTTTTAAAAGGCATAAGAATTAGTCATTAAATGTAAGTTATCTAAACTAATACTCTGAGCCATGGGCACTAATACAAAACCTTTAGATACAGAGAAAGTTTATAAGAACACTGAAACCAATTACATTTCTCAATAAGTAAAAATAAACCCAAGTTCTCATGATTTCCTGCTTTTGTAAGGTAATTTATTTTGTTTAGTATTGTATTCAGTTCTTTGAAGTACCTCAGGCTATCACTGCCTCTGTATCCCTTTGCTATTTCCAGCTCCACCAATTCCTGCTCATAAAGGCCTTCAAAGCAAAGACACCATACTTTTAACATGCGTACTGCATAATAGAGACCTCTGGCCTATTTTTGCTCAACAGGTTATTTTGATTACTGTATTTTAGTTTCCTTTTTTATACATCAGTCATTGAAGAGCTCTATACAACACTTTAATCACAACATATTCATAGTCTAATTGTGCTCCTCTCATTGAGGCTGGTGAGGATTTGCTCACATGAGTAAACTCACTGAACAAGAGTTGTATAATTGGGCCCTAAATTTACTTCCCACCAGATTTATTTTCTGTGAGGTGCCATAACTTGTTTTATTCTTTGCATTGTCTTCTGAATATGTATTTTACTTCCAAGACGGTATCAGTTTTCTTCATTATATGTTGTGCCACAGTAAAAGAAAGCCTTAGAAAGGCAAGCAAAAGAAAAGTAAAAAACTGGCTTGCATCAGGAAACACACTGTGCGAATAAAACAGATAAAGAAAAAGAAAGAAAAAACACAGTGCTTTAAGACTGAAAAATGTAATAAGCTACAAGAGATTCAAATGAGGGAAGAGGAACAAAAGTTAAGGTCTTTACTGCAAAACTTAACAAGAAATAGGAGGCTGCTGTATATATTAAAATGTGTTTGGTTTTGTTTTTCTTTTTTCGAAAAGTTACACAAGTTCAAGACAAGAAACTAGTGAGAGGAGAAATTAAAGTTCATCCAAACAATTTGTGGAAAAGTCTACTATATTTATTGAAGACTTGATGTAGGCAGTTATTTAATATTTAAATATCAATGGCAGAAGTATTTAAGTACGTACTTTACAAGACAAGGCATGTTGGCATACAAATGATCTTTCATCCCTTTAAATGGGATGTAGTATGGAGCTAGCCAGAACACAATGTCAGCTAAAGTCAAGTTAGTTAACGGTTATCTAAACCAAATTTGCTGATGCAATTACATTATGTAAATGCTAATATATCAAAAGCATTTGCAGAATGGTGACTACTGCTGGTAATGGTATGTCTATTCATCCTGGGAATAATTCACAATGTACAAATAATAGCTGAACAGTTCATTTAATGCAAGCTATTTAAAAACTGTAGTTTTATATTAAAAACCACCAGCTATTCCATTGCAAGAAGACTGAACCCTGTTCCCTCACACACTATAGTAATGAGAAAGCTATTCATATGTCAGTATGGAATTATGTTTATCTTATATGTGGGAACTATACAGAAAAAAATAACTCATTACCATAAGAATAAAAATAGTATTATACATATCATATCTATATCAGCAGCTGTTGATCTGAATCTCTTTAATGGTCGTGCTAATTTAAGCCCCAAACCACAATCTATTTTTAAATACAATAATTCTGTGGAGCAAATGGAGTAGCAGCCATGAAAAGTGATGAAATGATGCTTATCTTTTTCACTGCAAAGAATAAGTTTAATAACTTACTGGCCCTTCCCTATTTCTGAATAAAAAACAATCATCACTTGCTCCAAGTAAAACACCCTAATTTTCTACCAGGCCTACAAGAAAAAGGATAAAATAATGAGAAAGCAAAGTAGTCACTTCTGTGGAAGAAAGATATAAGACAATCCCATACAGTACTACTGCTAATAAATGACTATCACACTGTTCTCCTTTGGGTAATTTTCTTTAAGATGACAAAGTACTGCTACAGAATTTGCAAAAAGGTAGTTTGTCCATTGAATACAGACACAGTGTTTAAAATTACTTAATAAGCTACATGTAAATGTCCATGAAAACTGTTTGCAATACAGTTTTGCTGAGATCTGAATTTGTACTTTCAATAAACGAAGTGATTGCAAATTATAGTAGCTTTCCCCAAATGCAATATGCATTTGAGTCATTCTGTAAATTACCATATATACTTACATACCACACACTTTTTTCCAAAAAACAGCCTTCCAAAATAGGGGTGGATGTCTTAAGCAGGGGAGCCAATTTTTCTGTCCAGAACAGAAGAATAGCGATATGCTGCTCGTTCTTTACCTTCTCTTCCCTTGAGCAGCTGCATGGAGGGAGGAGCAGACTCCAGTATATGCGTGTGCATATCAAAGGGGGGTGCGTTAGTGTATTCACCCCCCACACTTTCTTTCCTGGTTCATGTAAAAAATTTAAAACCAAATAACCAGCAGCAGCAGTGGCATTTTTATTCAGGCATTAATGATGAAGTCAGTTGACTCCATGTCTCATTACAATCTCCCTAATTCCTGCTAATGTCTCTTCGCTCCACAGGTATTAATGACTCTCTCTCCTGAATAATGGTCTTGACATTCCATTAATCAAGCTATCCTTTCTTCGACCATTTTGCTGTCTGTTAGCTACTCCTGATCTCCCTCCTCCTATTTCACAGCCTGAACACAGTTTTAGCTCTTTTCAAATTCCTAGATCTGCCCATGGAATCCAGTCTTTAGCAGCAGCTACAATTGTGACTTTTGGTTGACAATTCAACCATGAAAGGTTTAAAACTATAGGTTTTTGCCTAAGCAGGAAAGGGAGGGTAAGAGAAATGCAGGTTAGGCTCTATGTGGCCATAATTCTGGGAAAAAAACCTTTTTTCTTAATTCTGCCTTTCCAAAAATGAGGTCCATGTTAGGTATGTACAAAGCAGCAAGTATTTGATTTGGATTTGGATTCAGATGCAGATGATTTGAGGGAGTGATTCAATTCAGTGATTCAAATCACTGTCCCAATTCGATTTGGCCAATTCAGATTCAGAGATTTGGCCGCCGAATTGACTACCGAAGCTTCAGGCAGTCATAACAGATAGGGATACGTTCCCAGGTGGTGAGGGATATGGGGAGTGAGCCTGGGACTAGGGAAGGGGCAGGGGAGGGGATGCCATTCCCAGGGCTGCACTGTGCTCTGCCTGTCCCCACTCACCCCAGCTCCTGGGCTGCACTGTGACGTGGTGCAGGCAGCTGGTGTTGGCTGCTCCTGGAGCCACTGGAGCAGGGACTGGGGGGAGTGGCAGCAAGCGAAGCTCTGGGCAGCACAGGATGCAGTGCAGCTTGTCTGTACTCGCTCTAGCCTCTGCTGCAATGGCCCCGGGACCAACCAGGGCCAGCTGCAATGAGAACTGTCAGTGGGTACAGGGGGGAAGGGCAGGGCACACCTCTTGCTGCTCCACAGCCCCTGGGAGGGCTGCATCAAGCTCTTTCCAGGGGCACATGCCCCCCGCTCTGCAGGCTAACACTGCAGGCTGGAGCCAGCGGCGGCACCAGGCTAATTCTTCCCAGTGCTCAGGGCAGGCACTCCAAGTGCTGGGAACAGCCCAGTGCCACCGGATCTGGACAAAGGATGACAGCAGACTGCTGCTGCAGGCTGGGGTTGGTGGCATCACTAGGCTGTTCCTGGCATTTGGTGTGCCTACTCCAAATGATGGTAGAATCAGCCTACTGCCGCTACCAGCCCCAACCTGCAGCAGCAGCCTGCTGTCATCCCTCATGCAGCTCTGGAGGCACATGCCCACAGGAAATGCTTGACACAGACCCCCAGCCCACGGCCCTCTGGGGAGGACATGGAGCAGCAAGAGGTGTGCCCCCCCCTCCCCCCCCAACAGTTCTTATTGCTGCTGGCGCTGGTTGCTCCCAGGGCCACTGCAGCGGGGGCTAGGGTGAGTGCAGACAAGCTGCGCCGTGTCCCACACCACTTGCGACTCCATTTGTTATCACTCCCCCCAGCCCCTGTTTCAGTGGCCCCAGGAGCAGCCAACACCAGCTGGCTGCACCATGGCATGGTGCAGTCCAGAAGCTGGGGCAAGTGGGGACAGGTGGAGCCCAGGCGTGGGGGGACAGGTAGAGCACGGTGCAGCCCCAGGAATGGCACCCATCCCCCCACCCCTTCCCTAGTCCCAGCCTCACTCTCCCCCTCACTGCCTTGGGAACCTATCCCTATTTGTTACATCATAAAGTGGATTTGCTTTATACAAGGAAATCCTGTATAGTCTATGGTCAAATCTCCGAATTGGCCCCGAATCTCTCCAAATCGATTTGGAGCCTTCCAATTCAATTTAGACCTCTTAATGAGTCTCCCAATTCAATTCAGATTCAGAGATATGGCCTCTGAATCGAACCAAAACTCCTCCAAATTGAATCGGCTACTTCAGCTTTGCACAGGCCAAGTCTGTGTCTTATTTGGAGGTGTGTGATATGAAAGTAAACATGGTATCTGCTTTGTTTCTTTTTTAATGATATAGCACAGTAAGTGGTATTACCAAGAAGACTTTAATTTTCAAAACAGAAGGAAAAAATATCACATTGCAGTCCAAACAGAAGTGAATGTGTATTACTCTGCTAATTCAGGTCTGAGTGTACAATGTAGGTATAGCATACTGTGTCCTTAGCAAAGATAAAGGATGATGAGAAAAAAATGTACTGTAGGTATAACGGGGTCCTGCCCCAAAGGTGGTCATGATGCCTCTGGAGCCCCCTCAGCCCTTGTAACCTACACTTTCTTTGGGCCCAATCCCCTTCAACTTGTCTGCCACACCTTGATGTAATTACACTTTTAGGAAAAGGGGAGGCTACCCAAGTGCTACCAAAGTAAGATATCATACCCATGAACACAGGTGTCATTTCTCATCACTTTAAGGGCTAATTACATGGCCCCCTCAACTCCCCATGTAGCCATGCCCAAGCCTCATGTGTGTTACCATTCAATCTGCTCTGTTTCTGGGCCTGAACCCTCTTTCAAATCCCTCTCTGCCCTGCCCCCACACCCAAGCCCTCTCTGGCTCCTGGCTCCATTCTGCTTCCAGGCTACAGGCCCCTTGGCCCTCCTTCATCTCACCCCACATGGGCTGTGTATCCTGTACCCTAGATCTCACCCCTTGCAGGCTGCAGGTCCCTGATCCTGCCTTCTTCCATCACTGTGTCTGTAGCCCTGCTCCTTAGCCATGGCCCCTACCCTTTGGGCTCTGGCCCCATTCCTGGTCCAAGTGAGACCTCCACCAATCCTACAGTCTCAATCCCTAAATCATCAGTCTTGCCTACCCCAGCTCATGTGTTAGCCCTTGCCCTTGCTGCAGCCCTTCTGCTCAGGAGCTATTCTCTCCATGGCTTCCATGTCAGATCATATGCCCAGCTCAGGCCTGGGCTGATAGCCTGCAACTGCAGCCCCTTTTGGATCATGTGGCTCCCTTGATTGCCCTCTGCCTCACCAGTAGCTTATTTCTCCTGCAGCCTGCCTTCCCTTAAAGTGGCAGAAATACCAAGCCCCCTGCTATAGTAGGAAACAGTCTAATATTAAAAAAAATGTACCTGCATGCACCTACCATATCACTCTTACCTAGTAGAAGGATTCAGGGAAAAGAAGGAGTAGATAGCAAAGTGCCTTGTTCATGAACTGAAGAGTTTACTTATGACAGTGTCTCTTAGATGTATATACTGTCCATTCTTTGTCCATACCTATCAGGACTTTTTACCTTATGAGTAAGGGGGTGTGCATGAAAGGGCTTGAGATTTCCAATCAACATATGGCTGATAGTTAAACTCACTTGAGTTTGGTTCTAACTACTGCACACATTTGACTTCACTGACAACTGCCATATGCTCTTGCCATACACAGCGCAAGTGCCTACAAGATCAAAACCTAAAACACCTGATGTAACTTAGTAAAGGTCTAAAATATTAAATTATAGGGGACTTTCACCGCTCCACAGCCTGACAATCTGGGATGGGGTCAGCTCATCCCTGTCCCCTCCCCAGTCCTGGCCTGGTACTGCCCCCCACATATGGGGTCTGCATTTTTCAGTGGGGGAAAAGCCCTTCCACAGGCTGGTAAGCTAAGCTAGGATCACCTCAGTCCCACCCCTCCCCCACCTCTGAAAGGTGCGGGGGCAGGGGCGAATGCATCCCCTGGCCTGGCACTGGCTCCCCCAAGCAGAGTCTGCAAAGCATGGGAGGGGGAAAGCCCTTGGTACAAGAAGTTTGCATCCTCCCCCCAAGCTCCCCAACAGCCTGTCAAGCTAGGTTGGGATCACTTCAGTCCTTCCCCTCCCCAGCTGCCCACCTCTGGGCAGTGGGGAGAAAACACACCTACCAGCCCAGCATTTGCCTCCTGTAACATGGGACCCTAGCCCTGTTACCAGAAGGCATGTCCGCCCCTTTAAAGCCAGAACTTTCTGGGCACAGAGGGCTGGAAAGAAGGGGTTAAATGCTGAGCCTGGCCAGCTAGCCAGCTGACCAGAAGGGGCAGGACTATAAAAATCCTGGGCCGAGCAGCAGTTAGGAGGTAGCCACGGAAGGGGAAGGAGTGCCTCAGAGAGCTTCATGAAGGAGCGGCCCAAAGGCGGGAAGAGGGGAGCCACGGAAGCCCCGAAGAGCCAGGCAACCACATCATAGCAAGGACGTGAGGTGACGGTGGGGAGCCGAAGCACAGACCCTGTGAATGTAAGTGGACATGATTTTTTTTTTATTTTTTCACATTAACTGGGGGCAGTTATTACCCATGGACAGGACTGTTTATGTTTTTTCCTTTTTGATTAATGAATAAGACCGGTGGCTTGGGTGAGGCTATTAAGGGAAGGAGGAGGCCTCATTTTGGGGATCCACTACAGAGTGGGGACCCCAGTGCCAGTGAGGGTGCAGTTTTTTGGGGGGGACACAGACCCCGGTGCCTTAAGGCACGCTCTTAAAAAAGCCAGGGAGGCCTGGCACACCTGGGGTGTAGTCTTGTTTTGGGGGGTTTTTTGTGTTTTGGACTGAGGAGGTGTGAGTTTGGGGTCATCCCCAGGTTTTGAACTTGCAGCCCCCTGGCTGTGGGTCTAGCACCTAGACCTCTGGGCCGGTGGGGGGCAGGCTCCAGATTGGAGCAGAAAAGGGGGCCACAAGCCTCAAGACACCAGAAAAGGCTAGAGCCTCAGAGTCAAATCCTGTTTAGTGGGTTTAGATGGGGAGGCCTAGTTAGAGAAAAACAGGGGTCAAGCCCATATAGGGGAAAGGCCCCAACATACACAATACAATAGGCAGCCTCCCTCTTGCAAGAACATCATCATAATAATTTCCATCAAGACGTGGCAGGAGAGTATAGGGCGGGACATAAGAACCCCAAAGAAGGCTCCAAGGGTACCCCATGCAAGGTGCAGATTACTAGGAAGATGGCGCTGGGAAGGGCAACCTGTTACACTTTCCCAGATGACAGCTCTCAATCAGGTGTGGACTGTCATTGCATTGAGTTCAGCAGCCTTAGGCAGAGTCATCTAAGGGTTTCTGTATGTGAGCATCTCCAGGCTCCTGACCAGTGCCAGTGCAAGTTTCTGCCTAGGGTTACTATATTTCCAGTACCAAAAAAGAGGACACCTGTGGGTGGAGGGGGGAGCAGGGAGTGAGGAGAGTGGGGAGGGGTATATGATGGGGAGGGGACAGTGATATGCCCGCGCCCTGTCTCTGCCCCTCACTCCCAAGCCCCTGCACTGCCAGTGCTGCTGGTGCTCTGCACTCCCAACCTGCAGCCCCTTGCCCTCCCAGCCCTGCCAGGGCCCCTCACTACTGACCTGAAACCCCCAGCCCCACTGCTGCCCCTCACTCCCGACCCACAGCCCCTGTCCCCCCAGCCCTGCTGTCCACACAATGCAGACACACACACACAAAGACAAACAATCTGTGTCTCTTATCTTGGAGCAGTTTGCCAGGCCTATGTGCAGACCACGTGACCCCCAACAGCCAATCACCTTGTCCGCTGCTTCCAGCCCCAAGCAGTCAGCCTGGGAAAGCAGAGGCAAAGCAAAAACCGGGACTTTTGCTCACATTTAAAAACCTGCCTGGACACGAGGACAGGGGTCCAGAAAAGAGGACATGTCCAGGAAAACCGGACGTATCGAACCCTGCTTCTGCCTGTCTTGGCCACCTGAACACTAAACATCACTTCAGTTTGTTATCAGCTCAGTCTACACAGCTTAGAAAAAACTGTGACAATTGAATCAATTCTGCCTCAGGCTTTTTGAACTTCTGTACTTAGCCACTATGATTAATCAGGCAAAATAAGTAATTATAATTTGTAATTACCCAGTTTTCACATGAAAGTGGAAGCATTTGTACGTCTGAATTGATAAGCTTGCTGGAGGCCCATTTGTTCCACATGTGCCAAAATTTTCAAAGTGACTAGTGATACTGGATTTCCCAATTTTCAGGAGTCCCTGCTGAGAAGCTGTAAGGAAAGTAACCCAAACTACTTCATCTTATTATACCAAGACTTATTAAGGTTTCTCCAGTTAGACACTCAAAAGTTGTTTGCATCAAGAGAAAGGCAAAACTATACTTGTCATATCTGAAACTTTTGGGCATGGCCTCCCATGTCCAATTATGTATTATGAATATAATAAGCAGCTGCTAATTAGAAGAGTACATTTTATATACATTGTTTTAATACATTCTGTTCTTTTAACTCATCTTATATACCTTATCATTGCATATTCCCCTTAGATACCAAATGTGCAAGCTCTCTTTAATAAACCAGCTGTGCACATACAGCAGTAGCTGAAGAATGCCAAAGGAATTTTAAGTGGCCACAAAAATGGTGAATACCTTCTAATGAGTTATTGGAAGTCTCATTTTCCATCATTTCCTAATAAAGAAGTGAAAAAATCCTTTAAAATAGTGTTTTTTTTTCCACATATCATGTACCCTTAAATAAAATACATACCTTTTTTTTTTGAAGGCAGAGTAGGGGGAAAAAAAGATGTTTCAAGAGTCCTGCCTGGCTGTGTGACACAGGACAAGTCCTCCAAAAAATACAATGCCCAGGAAATGCGGCATCCCAGGAGACAATCTGTGTGAGGCAGCAGGAACTTCCTGATGTGGCAGGACAGCAACAACTCTAGGCCCCCAACACTTGGAAGGGCAGCAACCAGCCTGTTACTTCTTCCTTATAAATAGTTCTTTATATAGTAAGTTCCGGTAAGTAATAAAATGTTTCCACACCACAAGCCTCATCAAGATACTACAGACTACATGCAACTGTTCTCTTGCTCTGCACCAGCTCAAGATGCTCAGACCATGAGAGGGTTAACACTGGACTCCACCCCTGCTCTTTCATCCTCAAGGAAAAGCAGCAGCCATCTGGGCATCTATACTTGTATGTCCCCATTTCTATTTCAGCAAAAAAAGCTTCCTCACTTCCATGCTTAAGATATGCACCCCAGTTTTGCTTCCTTGCTTAAGATATGCACCCCAATTTTGGAGGGTTGATTTTTGGGGGGAAGGGTGCATGTGGTAGGCAAGTAAGTACAGTATATTTATTTTAAAAGATTTGAGCAGTGGCTATTTTATTACTAAGAAAGGGAGCTGCCACTTTTCAGTCTTTTCTCAACATGCCAAAATCATTTTTCATCTAGAAACCCGTTAGCAAAGTCAACAAGATTGTCATGTTGCATGACTATGCTGTACCTTTTTTAAAGCCTATACCTGAGATTTCCACAGAAATATTTGCATAATCATTGATTAAAGTGTGAAAATCAATTGTGGCCATGAAGGAATCCCCTTGTTTGTCAAAGGAAGAAGAAAGCAGCCACTTGGTCAGTAGCTTGATTTAATAAAACAGCAGCCAAATAGTGGAACCAAGAAGAACTGACAAATCTAATCTTTTAATCCTGTCTTTTTTCCATCCATTTGCGTATTGAATAAAAGAGGAGAAAAGCCATAAAAATGCATGTGTTACCCAGCAGGGTCCCTATTTTGGTGAGTCTTACACCCTATGGAACTGCGATTTCCTCATCTTTCAGACGGAAGTGATAGAACTCTTTCATTTATTTTGTGTGAGTTCAGTGTTCGCCACTGTGGTTTTCCTTTGATACTGGAGCAGAATGTAAAGAGAGCACACAAGTTCAAAAAAGGGGCAAAAAGTAGATGAACTATCTCACACAAACACATCCTACCAATGCACGGGTACATAACTTGAGTACTGGCTCCTACACGGTTTGCTGGAGTTACCATTTACAAAAACAGATTAAAATAATGCTTTCTAAATTTGTGACAGTGAAAATATACTCAGTTAATGAATTCTAAGCTATTGCATGGATTTGATTTTTCCCCCCTAAAATCAGCAAATACCCTTACCTGCTCAGCTCAAATAATCCTAGCATATTTTTTCACAGGCCTCATTAGCCAACTTCCCCTACCCCTTGTGTCTGCCCTGATGGGGTCTGGGTTCCTTCTGGAGGTTATTACTACTGTGAATTATTTGTATTACACCAGCATCACCCAATTCCTGGTTTTGGATTACCTAGGTCCCAGTGCTACGGGAACAGGGGAAAGAAGGCTGTTAGCCCACTGTACTAGACTCACAAACTTGTGGGGTGGGTGGCCCAAAGCTATGAGTATTTTATCTTATATGTTAAGAAGCCAGTCATTGAAATACAATAAATGCAGTGTACTCATTTGCTGTATCATGTTCATATTTGGTTAATACTGATTAAGGCAATCATCTTTGGGCCCCATTTTTTTGGGTCCAAAACCCACTCCTGCCTAGAAGATACAAATACATGGATTGCTGTGGCCAGATCTGCATGTGACAGGAGAAAGGGGGCCAACCTCTTGGAGAAACTTTGTTAAAAACAATTCTAAAGAGCTGTTGCTACCTAATTATCAAGCAGCATTAAGAAATGCAGAAGAGTCCAGAAGCTATGAACCCCTTGATAATCTGAAGACAGATGGTCTCCACAGTAGACAACAGGAGTAGCTCCTTTCACCATGTCTTCTTATCCACCAGCATCACATGCATTTTACCCATATTTAAAATGAAACAACTGATCTTCTTACTCGTGCAGAGATTGTTTTATGACTATAGTGTCACTACTGGAAACTATTGTTCTGGTTGTTCAACTCTTCTGCAAGAATTTTTAAAAAATTAAACATATACTATAAATAGGTAAAATCCATGTTTTACTAAGTAGGTGACAGCTTTCTGTAGAAAAGCTGAAATCAGGTGATGATTATTAATCAGGCCTGCCCATCTAAAATGTAGTGCAAACTATAAAGAATATTCTTCTCACTAGTCAAATATGGAGTATTTTTCATCTGCACTGGGACATATTTTAAACTTTTCAAAACAGTAGGTAATTCCATGGAAATCTACTCCATGAACAAAAGTCCCATAGGTAGGTGTTCTTTTGCTACAAGCATAGCAGATTTGAATAGAATTAAAGGATGGTTTTAAGCAGTTCATTGGAAGGGGAACTTGTATTAATGTGTAGTTCTACTATCTTATTCAACAAATTTGCTATATATTAGACTAAATTCTACAGGCATTTTTAATGCAAAAATTGTTTTCACTGCTTTTTACTAGTTAGGCTTGCAGAGACCACACAGAAAAAAGTGACTTAAGCTGGGTTCTGTTCCTGTTTATGCGGGGATTATTTACTGAGTTTCCCCCTTGCAAGTCTATTGTTTATAACAAGTTTGCACCAGCTGCCTCTGAGGGTACAATGCAAAGACAACTGGTTTGCAAAAGTATATAAATGAGGGCAACTTTTGACTAGCACTTTAACACAGTTGAAACTACTACCAATCATCATCTGACTACGAACTGTCAATATTCATGTGAAACTTTTGCATGTGCCAGAAAGATTAATGATAGCATTAGCATGGGCATATTTTAGAACATGCATGGCTACCTCACCATATACCAATTTACAGGTTTGGAGGAGTCTATAATGAGGCATTAATATTTAACTTAAAAGCAACATAATAAAATTTTAATATGCATGTATTTCCAGATACTTCTAGCTATTTTAAGGGTGCCAGAAATTACCATTTTTTATTTAAAGGGCTTATTAGAACTTGGCATTCCTAGTACACCAACACATCTGTCTTTATTATCACTCGGCAGAGATACAGGCAAGAACTAATTAAGATTTATTAAGATATTTAAAATGGGCCATAATTCCCCAGTTTGCTTTGCCACACATATCTTTTAGTGCTTGATACATTTTTCCACCTCTGAACAGTACTGTATCATCACTGCAGAAGTACTATTGACAGTTAATAAACTAAAAATGGATCCTCAGTTGGTATAAATCAATGTACCTCCACTAACTTAGGGCTGATGACAGTGGAACTATGCAGATACACACTAGTGATGGATCTAGCCCAGAAAAGGTAAATTTATGACTCACGTGCTGCCCTTTTGCTGGACCAAAGTTCTGTTTCATCTCCACCTCAGCCAGGGTTGTTTCTATTTAACCAAACAAATTATTCTGAATTATATAAAAATCTTCTGGACAGTACAAAGAATCCACATTATTAAGCACATAGGAACCTGGAAATAGTGCAAGAAAAAAATTGGATGTTGAGAGAAGTTAAGGTTTGGCTGCCCACATTTCATACAGCACTACTCCCTTGTGATTTCTGTTTAGTTTTCTTTGGGTTTTGGGTTTTTTTTTTACTACTTGCATTTGGCATCTATGACTGATTCAGACGGCTTTGTCTTTCTTTTATTCTGCTGCATATGAATTTATGGTCTGTCCATATTCTCAAATCTATTTAGTGATTTGGGCTAGGGACAGACATTACACATAGACCAGTTTAATTGGTCTGAAACTGGTTTAAACCTGTAACAGAACAGACATTCAGGGCACATAAACCAGTTTCAAAATGGCCAAAACCGGTTTGGGATAAACCTGGTTGAATGTAGTATCAGATTTAACTAATCTAGCTCAAAATGGTGTATACGGGGGGAGGGGGAGGCTCTATTCCATGCTGAGAGGGAACTATTCCCCCCTCCTCCTTCTCTCTCCAGAGGGGCAGCAGGAGTGCTGAGCTCAGCTGGGCAGGGTGTGAGGCTGGAGGGTGTAGGGACCCTCACACATTCCTCCCATGGTGTGCACTCCCCACTGCCTGGCAGCAGCAACAGGCAGGGAGGTCAGGGCACTCATGCCCAGTACTGCACTGTGCAGGGGGAGGGAGTGGAGCCTGCCCCATTGCTGAGGCTCTGCTCCCTGTGCTTGCAGCTCCAGCACTCACAGTGGGGCAAGCCTTGCACTGGAGCTGGCTGCCTCCTCCGCCCTCTACTGTGCAGGTCCCTGCACTCTTCTGGAAGTGGAGGGAGCCCTGTCCCCTGCTTCTGCGTGGAGTCCAGCATGGGGTTTCCCTGCTGCAAGTGCAGAGCTGCAAGTGTGCAGCACAAAATCATTATAGAGGCAGCCAGCACTGTACCAGGGGCAAGGAGTGCAGCCCCGCACAGCCTGCCCAGCCACTTCTATCACCAAGGCTCCATGCTGTGCTGTGCCTGCAGCTCCACACTTGCCGTGGGGAAGCCCCACACTGGACTCCACATGGAAGCAGGGGGCAGGACTCCCTCCACTCCCAGAAGCGTGCAGGGACCTGCATAGGAGGGAGCAGGGGAGGCAGCTGGCTTCAATGCAGGGCTTCCCTGGCTGTGAGTGCTGGAACTGCAGTTGCAGGGAGCAGAGCCTCAGCAACAGGGCAGGCTCCGCTTCCTCCCCCTGCACAGCACAACACCAGGCATGAGTGCCCTGACCTCCCTGCCTGCTGCTGCTGCCAGGTGGTGGGGGCTGCACGCCATAGGGGAAGTGTGTGGGAGTCCCTATACTCCTCACCCTCCCACCCACACCCTGCTCAGCTGAACTCCGCTCTCCCACTGCCCCTCTGCAGAGAGGAGGAGGAAGAGTTCCCCCCAGCATGGAACAGACCCTTTCCCTGTCCTGGAGGAGGAGGAGTAGGGGGAAGAGTCCCCCTCTGGGGCTGGGCAGCATCCCATAGACCCCCATATCCCACAGCAATGGCAAGAAGAAGGGGGAAGAGTCCCCCTCTGGGACCAGGCAGCCTCACAGAGCCCCACTCCCTGCCTCACTGCAGGGTGGGGTGGGAGGGAGGAGGAGAGAAAAGTCCCCCCAGCACTGAACAGGGCCCCCCTCCTGACCCCACGGTGGTGGGGGGGAGAGAGGCAGGGGGAGAATTCCCCTCTGGGGTTGGGCAGCCATGTGTGCCTGGATTGCTCCTGGCTGGGGCAGTCCTGCCAGGGCCTGGCCACAACCCACCCCGGGTCAGCTTCCCTTTAGAAGGGAGGGCTGCTCTAGTGCCCCCAGGCTTCTCGCTTGAGCCACTGCAGGCATGTGCCTGCATTTCCTGAATAGAAAGGAAACGTCTACCACTTGGAAACTGATTAACTCTCTGCAGGTTAGACTAACCTGCAAAGATTGAATCAATGTAGGCTCAGGCTTTTTGAATGTCTGTCCCTAGCCTTGGGGTGCTTTAACAGTTTAGAGCAGGGATCAGCAATTATAGCCTATGAGCTGGATCCAGCCTTCAAAGACTTTGTATCTGGCCTGCAGAGGTGAAGCTTCAGCAGCAAGAGGTTCTCCCTGTGTGGTACTGCAGTATGTCACTGGGGGCTCCAGCAGAGGGGAGCTCTTCCTGAGCCACACTGCAGTCAGCTGCTTGGGGCTTCGGGCTCAGCTGCTTGGTGAAGTCTGGCGCTTTGGCTGCACTGACAGTATCCCAGCTGAGTGACGGCAGAAGCAGTAGTGGTAGCTGGGTCCTGATACCCACCCTCCTTCTCACACATGCTGGGTCATTCTGGTATCTTCACCAGAAAATGTTGCTGACCCCTTCTTAAGAGGATTGTGGGCTTTAGAGGGCAAGTTCTTAGCTCTTTTTGAAAATCAAACCCCTTTGAAGTAACTTGCTTCCAACAAGTCACCCCCAAATGACTACTCACCCTTGAAAATTTAGACCTGTGTTTTTAATGTCATAGTTTGGTCTATATTTATTATACAATGTGGCAGTATTTGCTGACTGTTGCTTCTGGGCATTGCACATCTAGGCTGGATTTTCAAAAGAACCTAGGAAGTCTGGTGAAATTCAGTGAATGATGGATCTAATTCCATAAACCTCCTTGGAAAAAATCTCAGTCCTATATTGCATAACATTTTGTTTTTAAGTAGTTCAAAAAGGTTCAGCACTAAATCTGACTTACCTGCAACTAGGAGCAACATCTTAAAAGACTGTAGAATGTTCAAGCAGAGTTAAAAATAAAAGGATACAGATTGTAAACCAGGAGAGATTACCCAGAGATACTCACTAGACAATCCAAGGTTTAAATTGTTTATATCTATTAGTAACCACTCCAATTTCATTTTGATCTTCTCATTATTGTTAAGTATGAGGAAACAGCTTATGCCTATCTGTAGATAAGTAGATCTGAAGTTAAAATACACAGGACATAATCTCTAACCCAATTATATGTACACATAGTCCTGTCTTCTTCTTTATATATCTACAAATACATAAACAATCAGCAAAAGGAAAAAAAAATCTTTGATATAGCAACACAGAGAAAATGCATTCAGTTGACAGAAAGAGAAGATAAATCACCCTCAGAGTACAACCAACAATTCTAAACATATCAGGAAATACATTCTGGTCTATGACTTGATATCCATTATGTTTTGATGAGATGTAGAAAAAATTAGAAAAAATGTGAAACCTAACACAATTTGTAATTATAAAAATGCCAAAATAAATGTAGGCTAATTTTTAAATTTCTAAAATCCACATGATTCATGCAGTAGACCTTAATAAACACAAAATGTTACGTGGTTACAATGTTTAAGGCATAACTTTGTTTACAGGTAATTACAGGTAAAATAAAATAGGTAACAAAGAAAAAATTGAAAAATAAAGATTCTTTTAAAAAACTGTACTCCAGGTCCAAGACTGTACATTCCATTTCATTATAATTTTGACTTAACATGATTTCTGCTAAACTTAGAATATATAGACAGACATATTTACATCCAAATATTACAACCAAAACCCCTCTGATGGTAAAAGGATGCAAAGTCAAGCACTTGTAAAAGGTTACCTGTGCAAACTTAATTCAATCCATTTGTGTATATATGCATCCACAAAGATCTAGTGTGGACAGAATCATAAGGGAATTTAGTTCCTAAAATCTAGATAGTCTCTACTCAGCACTATAACTGAGATTTTTCAAGGGTTTATCCCTTTCCCAAATTTCAGTTGGTTTTCAGCAGGGATAGCAAATGGCCTATTCCTCCACAAAGAATACTCCCTACCAAGGTACATGTCCCTGCTTGGAAGCATGGAGCCAATGAGAGGTTTTTTAATATGTGCAAAATGACTTATTTTTGTCTAGTCTAATTTACAGAAATGAATGAATTATCTGAGCAAATAAATAAATTCAGCCTGAAGCAGACACCTTGAAGGGAAGAATTCAGCCCAAAGATTCAGACTGATAATGTCAGAAACAACTGATTAAAAGGTCTTCTAGTGGAAAATGTCAGGCAACCTTAACGGTGGGCAGGACTTATCATCCCTACATATGGTATACACAAATGCATGCAAACACCAAATATTTTACACAGTTGTCAAATGTTTTCTCCATATGGGCCATTTGTGGGGCCTAAATACAGAATTTGACTGAAATATATACAGTAAAAGATACGTTATCCAGCACCTTACAAGCTGGCATGCACTATTAACCAGCAAGCCAGCTTGTAAGGGAAAAGCAAAACCAAAAGTGCCCACTGTGGCACTTCTGGTTTTCCCAAACCC
>NW_017728998.1:32115250-32125264 GCF_001723915.1 Gavialis gangeticus | reverse complement strand
GCCAGCATGCTTTATTAACTGGCATGCTGGCTTGTAAGCTAAAAGCCAAACCAGAAGTGCCCATTGTGGCACTTCCAGTTTTGCTGAGTGCCCACAACCCAGGGCAAAATAGCCTGTGCTGCTGAGCCCCTATGACCTGGGGCATAGCAGCCTGCATGGAGCCCACCTCCCTGTCCCTCAGGGCCCACGGGAGGGGTGGCAATGCGGTGGGAGGGGTGGCAACACCCCGGATGCGGCGGGAGAGGCGGTGGCCCAAATAGGCAAAGACGCCTGTTTGGACCACTCAGTTAACCAGCATATTTTGTTATCCGGCATCCCCCATTCCCTATGGGTGACGGAAAACAAAGCTTTTACTGTATATAAAAAAATAAAAAGGAATCTTTATTTTTCAATTTTTTCTTTGTTACCTTTTTTTCACATAAAAAACCCAATGATCCTAGAGGAAGCATGCAGTTAGGAATTGTTTAACATAGTAAAAATGTTCTGTATAAATCTTGGATAAAAGACAAGTAGCAAGAGAAGGCGATGGCCAGACAGCACACCAAAACCAACACAGGAAAACCTACAGCCTCAGGGTGCCAGATCCTAAATATGGTTCAGAGGAAAGTGACCACCCATTAGTTGCTAAAATAAAATAAAAAAGAAGTCCACACTCCAAGGTTAAAAGCATGCTCAATGTGCTGAACACATAACTAAGAGATGGGAATACTAGGATTCTAGCTCCATTGAAGACATTCTTTCCTTTTCTCTTTAGCCCAGCTCAGTTTTGCTATCTACAAAACAGGGATGGAAACTACAACAGATTCTGCCCCCTTACACAGATGCAGCCTTCAATGGTAGTGCCCTTTTAGCTAGGGACAGAAATTACACATAAACCAGTATAAGCAATCAGAAACCAGTTCAAATCTGTAACACAACAGAAGTTCAGTGCACATAAACTACTTTCAAAGTGGCCAAAACCAGTTTAAGATAAACCTGGATGAAGGTAGTATCAGACATAACTGATTTAGGTTAAATCAGTTTATTGAACTTCTGTCCCAGATCCCCTCCATATTCAAGTTAAATCACAGTCCTTCAGCATCCCAGGATGCTTTGCATCTCCCCTGCAAGACCCCCTCGCAGGTGGGCAGACTAGCCAGCTGAGCAGGGAGGTGTGCTTTACTGCCCCCTGCTTCTGGTTTGGGCCACTACAGGCATGTTGCTACATTTCCAGAATCAAAGTGAATGTCTGTTGGTCCAATCTACACAGCTTAGACTAACCTGAGAACATTGAATTGATTCAGCTTCAGGCTTTTTGACTGCCTGTACTTAGCCTGAAAGTGCCAATCAGAATGTCTGCCAGGACATATTTAAAAAAGAATCACAGGTTCTTTTAACTTCAACCTGGACAAGCCAAAAAGCCTTGCATAAAATGTTACTAAAGGATTAGTAGAGCAGTACTCACCTAGGACAAGGAATAACATTGACATTGCACTTGCTAAAGCAGGCCAGCACACTGAGAAATATATTGTATTTACTTAAATATAAGACAACCCCCTCAACAATCAACGTTGGGAAATATTCACATATGAAGTACAGGCAGGAGCTGGGGGCTGCTGTGGCTCTAACTTTGGTCCTGAGCCCAGGTCAAGGCCAGAGTCAAAACCACAGCAGCCTCAGGCCCTGTTTATCTTCCCCTCTGTCACTTCTTCCCCCTACCCCTTTCCCTCCCATTTACCGTCAGACTGTCAGATGCAGCTCAACTCCAGCTTGGGCTGGGGTCTCTCCCACACATGAAGCACATGGAAGCTCTTTCCCCTGCCCAGCTAATCAGCAGCACTGACACTGATGCATGGCCAGGCTGAGCTTCCACATGCTATGGGAGCAGCTTGAGCACCATCTAACAGTAAGGAGAGGAGAGGTGAAGGGGCCAAAACTGGGTTGTGGGGGAAGACGCAGACACTGCAGGGAGTGGAAGGAGGGGCAGAGGCTGTAGGAGCTGAAGGTAGGGTGGTGCGGGGGGCGGTGGGACACAGGGAGACCGCAAAGAAAAGAAATGGGCAGAGCAGAGGGCAAGGGGGCCACCTGCTTTTCCCGCTGTAGCAGCAGGGGCAGAAGGAAAATTCAAGACAACCCTCCAATACTTAGATTCTTTACCTAGAAAATTATAACCAATTTATATGTTTTCCATTTTTTAGAAACTTATTATTGGGGGTCATTCAGGGTTGTCTTATATTTGAGTAAATATGGTGCCATAGGTCTCTATCCTGTCACGGCTAGTCCAGGATGCAGTTTGCATTATACAGTAGTTTAAAGCTGGTAAACCTTGCAAAAAGGTTCATGCATTTCACACCCTGAAAAGATTGGGATTTTGGTACTGCATGTTTCCATGTTAGTGCTCCAATCCATATTTTATGGTGCATATTTTATTCTTCCCTGTGTAGTGTCATTAATCTGCTCCCTAGCTGTGCAGAATAATATCCCACAAGATCAGGCTGCTTTTTGAATATTTTATTATCTCTCATGCTATTTCCAAACTAATATATATTTACAAATTCAACCTCCTACAGGCGGAACTATATTGTTTTCTCTCTGTTTGAGAATTAAGGTAGAGAGATCGAATATAAATAGAAAAATCTATCCACAATCATTTGTGTTAAAAGAGAGAACCAATCACATATCAAGCTGTGTGAGAAAAGGGGAAAAAAAGATTTGCATATTGCAACAAAAAGGGGAAGGGCATACTCACACAGGCCATGTTCTTGTTGGAACATATCTTTACATTTTACTAAAAGATAACATATCTTTTTAGCACTGTCCACACAGTATCAGAATAATCAGTGTTAGTCGAGAGGCAGGGTGAAAAAGCTTCGCTAGCAAAGTCAGTAACTTTATACTATAAAACAACAGCTATTCCTAAATTATTTAAATGTTTTCTCTATTGTTTTTGTGATGTTGTTTTATTGTTATTGTGATATACCTCAATAAATTTAAATGTTCATGGTATTACAGTAGCATGAGGAACCACAGAAAGCCCCAACTACAATAAAACTGTACTGATTACACCATAGATGGGGTGCAAACCTGTATTCCAAGCAGGATACAGCTAGGCTCCATGACAATATTAGGGAATATAAAAGCATTCTCAAAAAGGAATGTAAGAACATGGTCACTCAGTCTGCAATTACACAGATGCAGTCACAATCTCTCATATGAAAGAAGGGATGAATGCTCCGCTAGTTAAGGTACTGGATTTGGAAATTCTGGATTTTCATCATCATCATTCTGTCACTGATGACAAGCTCTCATATAAAAGAAGGGATGAATGCTCCACTAGTTAAGGTACTGGATTTGGAAATTCTGGATTTTTATCATCATCATCATCACTCTGTCACTGATGTCCTTTTTGACCATGGCACTTAAATCTCTCCAGGCCCTAATTCCATATGCATAAAACAGCAAGACCTTGCCTCATATGACTATTGTTAGGATAAATTTATTAGTGAGGTCCTGGGAGCCCTAGAAGTAGGATATAGTGGAGTGGTAACACCACTATAGTTAAGGTTGATACGAGTTTGCCAATTAACAGCCAGTTAGGCAGACAGACAAGGTAGGCAGGGGTCCCAGCTCAGATGCTAATATAGCTCCTCTAGAAAATTTATGGGATGTTTTTCCTTCCTTCTTCTGGCAGCAGGAATAATTCTATTTGCCCGGTGGTGACACACAGGGGGTGCGTGAGGGTACACACGCACCCCTTGAGACGACTGGTGCACCCTCTGACAGGCTGTGCTCCCTGCTTAGGTGACAGGCAGGGGGGGCAGGCGGGATCACCGGTGCCTCCTGTGAGTGCCAGCAGGGGAGTGGGCACACAATCCATGTGTGCCGTGGTCACTTCCCGGTCAGCGAGATTGGGTGCAGGGTGGACTCCCCTACAGTTGCTGACTGGTTGCTGTGGGGGGGCACATGCCCCCCCTAACTAAGGTGGCACCAGTCACCCATATATCTGCCCAATCTCCTGAAAATTAATTTTCTTAGAGTGAATGTCAACCTTAACGAGAACTAGTGACACTTCATTTCATATAGTATTATGTGACACTTAAAAATACTTTGTAAAAAGCCAGCACAGTTATGCTTAAATCTAAGCCCAATGATTAGATCATCTTCAAGATGCTCTCCGTAGAAAGTATATTTTTAAAGTACAAAAGCAATCAGAATGCATTTGTGCAATACACAAAACTTAGGGAAATGTATTACTGTTTTTAAAGAGGATGTTTTGTAGCAATCATGTTTTCAGTTACTTTGATCCAGGCTAGATTTGAAACTGGTTTTCAGATATTATTAGGTATTCAGATAGAAAACTGGTTTTATATCATATTACAAGCATTGATCAACTAAATGCTACCTTAAGTATATCTCCTTATTCTCCAGTGTGAAAATACAGGACACATCATTAATAGGACACTGTCAAATCTGGAAGTTGCAAAATGTTATATATCTTTCCTTTCTTATAACTGTTCACAACATTTACATATATTTTATTCTCTACACTCCAAATTAAATTCTTCAATGTTACATTTTCTCCAGCCAAAATAAATAAAATGCTTGCAACCCAACACCCGTATCCTATAATTACATGCAACTTGATGTGTGAGCAATTTAAAACAAGACTTAGGGAACTGTTTTACATTTCTGATTCTTTAAGTTTTATAATCAGTGAGGATTTTTTATACTTTGAGAACTATTTCTCCATCCACAAATATTTGGTTTTACTATTACAGCTCCCTGCCAAGTACAAGATCTTTTTATCATTTTCTGTCTTTTTTATGGTTTGTGAGCCTGATCCAGCACTCCTTGGAAGCCTCTGACAGTTTTTTCATTAATTTCAATGGGCATTGAATGAAATAGTTTGTTAGGACTCTTCTTGAGCTGTACAGTAAAACTAGAGTCTTACAAGAATAAAAAAAACAAAATTCACCATCATATCCATGAATAAATCTCACACGTACCAAAGCTCTGTCATTGGTGCCCAGTACACTTTTCTATTTCTTCCACAAGCACATTCCATTTCTTATCATGCAGACCTTACTCATAAGAAAATTTCCCAGTTCAATTTCCCATAAAAATTCCAATATAGTAATGACCTCCAAGTCACTTCTGAAAACTCCCACCTTGCTTTCACAGTTCACAAAGGTGAAGAGAAATTATTAAAGATTCTGTGAATAGGTGGATGAAAGCACCCACTGAATAGCTAGAGACACCTCCTACTAGGCCTGTGCAAAGTGGCTAGTATTCGCTTTGGATTCAGATTTGGCCAATTCAGGAGACAGTGATTTGATTCGGTGATTCAATTCACTATCCCTAATCAATTTAGCCTAATCAAACAGGACACATTCCCCGCCTGCTCTCCCAGCCTCACCAATGGCTGCCCTGCCCATCTCCAGCCTCCTGGCTCTTAAAAAAAAATTTTTTTTAAGCCCCACACTCACCAGCTGCTGCAGCAGCCATTGGAGCTTCTGAGGGGATAAGGCTTCTGGGGGAGGGATGTAAAAACAGCATACGAGCCTCTGTCTGCAGGCTTTCTGTGCCTTTTGTAAGCTGTTTCTGTCTGAGTAACAGCATTTGAAAGGTACTGGACTGGCTTGGCTTCCTACCTAGTCAGTCTCCTGCTACTTTCTGTTCTTGGAAAGGATTGGATATAGCTTACTAACTAGAAACCCTCTACTTATCCCTATCCAATCCATTTCTTTCAATTTATATTTGTTCTTGGGCTTTTTTTCCAACACTTTTTAAAAAGAAAGTTGTGTTTTCCCTGGCAGTGTAATCCATCACTGTGTGGGGAAGCACATACATTACACACACTCACACACATACATCATAGAAGAAGTAGTCATATATTATTAAACCGAACACAACACAGAAGTCAGACCGTCATAGAAGAAGAAGAGATTATATATACTTTTTATTAGTTATAGTTACATACAGACTAAAGACAACACAGAAGAAGTCAGATAGAGATTCAGAGTATTAAACACAATGCAGAAATCAGACAGTCATAGAAGAAGAAAATATTATTTTAGTTACACACACAACAGTAAGCACAACACAGAAGTCAGATAGAGATTCACATTCTTAACACAACACAGAAGTCAGACAGTCATAGAAGAAGAAAAGATCATTGTGAAGGAGTGAGACTGAACATACAACATGGAGGGCCAGCAGGGCTGCAGCTGCAGCACGGAAAGGAAGGAAAATACCCACCCAATTTCTGGAGCAGCATCTCACTCAGGATTGGCAGAGGGAGGCCACTCAAAGGTATTTCTGGCCCCGGAGAAGGGCAGAGAAGAGTCAGCTCCCTGCAGGTCGCAGGGAGAGAGGAGCGGCTGAGTGTCCCGGCATGCAGAAACTGCAGAGCTTGCCTGAAGAACACTGTGGGAGTGACCCTGAGGCAGGCAGAGGCCTGTGAACAAGCGGCTAATGCGAATCTCCAGAGCAGAGCCACAGCTGAGGATCCAGAGCAAGAGAGTTCACAAGGCCAGAGTGAATCTCCGAACTGGATTTTTTCCAGCAGAGGATCCAGAGGAGGGCCTGAAGGGAAAAAATCTACAGTCACAGGTACAGCCTTCCTGCACAGGGGGGGAGACCCTGAAAGACTGTGAACATTCATAGGGGTGCAGGGCAGGCTTACACAATAGACAAAGGGATTTGTTCTGGGGACATTGCCAGAGCCTGGCAAGAAGGCTGAGAAGCAGCTGGGGGGGGCAGAGGGGGTTCTGTGATTTCTTTTGCTGTCTATTTTTTTTGGTTTTGAGCACAGGCCAAGACCAGACCCTGGAAGGGTGTACCCAAAAGAGGCACTAGGAGACCCTGGGGTGCAGAGTAGGTTACAACAGGCAGTGCTGCAACCTGGCTGTGAAAAAACATTATAAAACACCATCTGGAAAGCCTAGGCTGGGGTAAAGGGGAGGTTTGGAGCCCCACCGAAGACACAGGGATCAAGACCAGGCAGGATCACCGTGGGCATTGCCTCCCGGGAATATAAAGGTCATCAAAGTTGTGGCAGGTGAGAAAAACGTAAGATCCACTTCCTGGCACACCTGGTGATCCAGAGCCAAGGTCTACCCTGTCACCACCTGTAGGCCAACAAGCACAGGGCAGTACTAGCAAGCCCTATAATACCTACAGATGTCACAATCATATATAGTTATTATTAGTTATACTTACATACAGACTAAAAATAACACAGAAGTCAGACAGAGATTCAGATTAACACAACACAGAAGTCAGACAGTTATAGAAGAAGAGATATTATTTTAGTTACACACACAACAGTAAACACAACACAGAAGAAGTCAGATAGAGAATCATATTATAAACACAACACAGAAGTCAGACAGTCATAGAAGAAGAAGAGATATTATTTTAGTTGTAAACACAACACAGAAGAAGTCAGACAGTCATACATCAGAGAAGACAACGACATATATTATTAGTTAGTTACACATACAGATACATTTTCCAGCACAGGAAAGATGAATATGAAGTGTGCTGGAAAGGCAGGTGCCAGGTCTTCTGGCAGGGGAGGGAGAGGGGCTAGAGGGCACAGGGGAAGAGCTAGATCTGCAAGTCCCATCCCCCCGCAAACATAGGTGCATCCTCTTTCCTGGCAATCGTGAGCCTTCTGCTGCCATTGGAAGCAAGGAGGTGGGAGCAGTACCTGTCCCTTCAGCTGCACCACCTCCCCTAACACTGGAAATAGGCACCAGCAGCAGCAGCAGTCTTTTCCATCCCAGTTTCATCTCCCAGCATGAACCTCCACTGCCGGAGGAAGAGCTAGATCTGGAACCAGGGGACATGAGCACCCTAGCTAAAGAAATTCTGGGGACCAAGGGGGAACCTGAGTTTGTGCTCCACACCCCTCAGAGTTCCCCTAGACCCCAATCTCCTTGTCAGGAAGGCAACTCAGAGGAGGTTGTGGAGACAAGTGGCTCAGCTGAGTCAGCTCCTCCTGTTGTTGTGCCTCTGCCTGCTGAGGAGGGGGATAAGGCAGGATCTTCACCTTCAACCCAGAAGCAAGGGAGTAGTGTAGTGTGGGACCATTTTGAGGTGACACATGACCCCAAGTATGCTATCTGCCAGAACTGTTGAACGCAGATCAGCAAGGGCAAGGAGGTGAAACACTTCACCACCACAGTGATGCTGCTGCATCTCAGGACACAGCACCACCTTGCTGAGGTCCTCCCTTAGGTCCTCTTCTTGCTACCTGCACAGCCCATGCCTGCACAGCTTGGCTCGGGGAACAGTTCTGCAGCCTGTCTCCTGCAGTGTTCCCCTGGCTGTTTTCCCACTGCCGGCTTTTATTTCAGCCAGGCGGCACTTCTCTGTGATGTCACCCACCCATGCCAATCCCAGCCGCAGACAAAAGCTACTGACGAAGCGCACAGGCATTCCATCCCGGCATGTCTCATCCAGTACATCTCCCCCTGAAAAAGGTAAGTTCACCCTGTCTTCAGGGATTTTCTCTTTCTTGTCTCAGCAGGTTGGCTCTGCCCTGGGTCCCGCTATGGGAGGGATCTCCTGGCCCTTTACCTTCATCCTCCTGGGACATTCCACATACCTGAGGCTGGAAAGTCTGGTGGAGCAACAGAAGGCCATCGATGAGATGGCTTTGCTTGGGGAGATGGGGATCAGCGGCCACCTGAACAGAGCTGAGTGGGATACCATCTCCCAGATCTTGGTGGTCCTCACGCCATTCCTTGAGGCCACCGAGACTTTCACTGCTGGCAATGCCCTCCTTAGCAGGTGATCCCCGTAGTGAAGGAACTTGAGAATCAAGTGGATATGTTCCAGGGGATCAATGTACCCGGCTGGGGTAAGCCACTGTCACCAGATGTACAGGCACTGGTGAGGTGGCTAAAGGAGGGCATCAGGAAAAGGTTGGATCCCTTGAGGTCCAGTATGGTCCACATGCTGCCAGGCATGTGCAACCTGAGGATGAAGGGGAGCACGTTCACTGACAGCTCCAAAACCCTTGATCACTTGATGGAGGTGCTGGTCAACAGAGTCAGGGAGGCAGAAGGGCAGAGGTGAGGGGATGTGGAATAGGGGGATCCACTTTCCCATGCCTGCACTCCCAGCACCTGCACCAGCCAGTCTCCTCCATGCCAACCATTGCCAATGTGGACCAAAGGCATGGCTTCAAAGTTGGGGTCCAGACACACCAGACCCCAGCCTCGGGCAGGTAGCACTGATGCTTCAGTGGCTACCTATCTCGCTGAGGATGTGGAGTCACTGGACTGCGACCCCTTGACCTATTGGGCAACCCACAGCCAGCTGTGGCAGGGTCTGGCCATGGTTGCCTGGGAACACCTGTCCTGTCTACCGACCAGTGTTCCAAGCGAGAGGGTGTTCAGCATAGCTGGGGATGTTGTGACTCCCCATCACACCTGCTTGGATCCTGGTTTGGTAAAGCAGCTGGTGCTCCTGAAGGTGAACCTCCCACTGCTGGGGTTTCCCAAGCTCCACCTGCAGACAGAGTGAGTGCCATGCTCCTCACTCCATCCACACCTATTTCCATTTTATTTTTTAAAACCATTTAATGCCCTGCTCTCAGAGCTAGAGGGGGCACTCACTGCTTCACCAGCCAGCAGGGGAAGAAAATGTCACTGCTGACCTTCTATGCCAGGATGAACTCAGAAGTATAGTCTGGGGCCATGGGGAAGGAGGAGGTCTTAGGTTCTGGGCATGACTGCACTCTGCCAGGGTTGGGAGGCCTGGTGGGACTGATGGTGGCACAGCAGTCCCAGGAAATGCCAGGACCGAGGATGCCCCTGGTGAAAGGTGGGTAGGAGGCACGATAACCTCCAACTACCACACACACATACAGTCCTGGCTAGGGAAAGCCCAAACCCATCATGTCTTTGACAGGCCTAAGGCTTGCTGGTTGCAGTGGAATTGTGAGGCACCAAGGGAGCTCAGCTTAGCTGCCTGGGATGCCAGATTTCAGGTTGAAAAACCCTCTGTCAGTCTGAGGAAGTA
>NW_017728998.1:32104156-32110250 GCF_001723915.1 Gavialis gangeticus | reverse complement strand
TTACTTGGCTATTTGGGACAGATTCAGCTGTTCACACCTCATTAAACAGCAGTTACCTTACACAGTCATGGATTGTATACTGAAAATCTACTTGTGTCTATCTGGAGTTGCTGTATAATGAAGGCATCAAGGGGTGAGAGAGACAGGCTGGGGAAGGGGGATGTAGCAGGTAAAAATGGAGAGGTATCTGGGGAGTCAGATATCTAGCAAGTTGTACTGTGTCATAAATCCAGTGTCTATATTGAGTCCATTATTTTCTGTACCTAGGAGGCTGATGAAGTAAGTTCATAGGCCCGCTGTGAAAAGTGGTTTGCAAATTCCATTTCAGGATCAGGCCTGAGAGACTGGAGACAGAGTGGTTTTTTTGTGAGAAATATGCCCCCACAGGTAATTGGGTATTCTTGTCTTTGATAGATTCTGGTATGCAGTTTGTGGGGGTACTGAAGATACGATGGCAGGTTTTGTGTTTTGAGCTGTGAGAAGTTGGTTTCTGGTGATAAGGTTAGGTGCTTGTTTGAATTTACAAAACACTTTTCACATAAGAACCTGATCTCTTAAAAAGCTGAACCATGCAGGGTGATGAACAGGGATTCTGGTTTACTCTGTTTAAAAATCACAAATTGTCTCATTAAAACCCCCAAAATCTATGTTCTTCCACAATTAAAATGAAACATCATAATATGAAATGCCTGCCCTTCCAGCCCTTCTGGAGAGGACCCCCAGTTGCCAGGGCTAAAGGACCAGGGACCAAAGCCAGGGCCCCCAGACCCTTCAGCAGTGCCTGAGTCCCAGCTGTCACCCATGAGAGGCGGTGGTGACTGCAGCCAGAGCAGAGTTTGGAGCCCAGCTCCCCCTTTCCCTACAGGCAGCACAGCCAAAGTGGAGCCAGGGGAGGGGAGGGGTGTAGATGAGGATGGCCTACAGAGGGCTTGGGGCTTCCTGCCCTGTTGCCGTCCACCTGGTTGCCATGGCAAAGTGCCTCCAACTTGCCCAGCAGCATCCGTGGTGGTGCAGAGTTGTACCCCCTTCTGCTACCAGGTGGGAAAGGGGCACCTCTCCATGGAAGCAGGACCAGTGTGGGGCTCCTGGCAGCAGCACTGAACCTCTCCACCCTGCTCTGCTGGGAGGTCAGCAGGGTGGGGGGCCATGAGCCCACAGCAGGGAGCCCACATCCACCACTGCCCTATGCACAAATCTGGGGGGCACAGGCACTCACATGCCTGCCTCCTCGGGAGTGTGCACAGCAGCAGAGAGCTGCCCCCCATGCCACCTCCCAGGCAAGCCACCTATGGCTTCCCTTCTGCTCCCCAGCTGGGCCCCATGGCTGTGTATTCCCACCCTGGCTCCCACGCACTGCCCCAACTGGGCAACAGTCCCAGTCCTGCCCTACTCCCTCCCTCCCTGGTGGCATGGAAAGCAGCTCTCTGTGCATGTGGTGCCCCTTGCCTCCAGTTGCCCTTCTCCCGCTCCCCTTAGCCCCAAGCATCCCTTTGCAGGCTGGAACACTGCCAGCCTGCAAGGGGAACCTGCATTTTTCCACATTTTTCTCCTTTAAAGGATAAAATCTGTGGTGTTCTTCTTTAAAGGAGAAAATCCATGTACAGAAAAAGCTCTGTTATCCGGCATCCCCCGGGAATGGGGGATGTCGGATAACAAAATATGCTGGTTAATTAAGCGGCCCCAGCTGCCGCTTCTCCCACCGCATCTGGGGCATCCCTTCACCCCTCCTGTGGCATTGCCATCCCTCCTACGGGCCCTGCAGGCACTGCGGGACAGGGAGGCAGGCACCGCACAGCCCAGAGCAGCCTGCTATGCCCCCGGGCCATGGGGGCTCAGCAGTGCAGGCTGCTTTGCCCAGGGCCATGGCAGCTCAGAGAAACTGGAAGTGCCACAGTGGGCACCTTCTGGTTTTACTTTTCCTTACAAGCTGGCAGGCCGGTTAACAGAGCATGCCAGCTCTTAAGATGCCAGTTACCAGACAGCTTACTGTATTTCTCCATAAAAGGGGAAAATCCATGTTTCTCTGTAAAAGGAGAAAATCCACAGTTTTCCATGGCAAACAGAAAACCTGAATCCCTGTTGATCCCTGATGATGAATGCAACACAGAAATGTTTAAATACTAATAGTTTTTTATTACTTATAAGCTTTTATCCTGTTTATCAGAGATGACAGATAGAGGTAGATCATAACTCTTGTGCACTTAAAAGGAAAAACAACTGTTATAATGGAACCATCCAGCTCAATACCTTAAGAAATCTATTCATGCAATAAAATGAGGTGTTGTTCTGTTTTATTAATTTAACTTATTCATCTACCACAAAATAATCACTAGGTCATTCAAAGAAATCAACTGAGATTTGAAAAATCCAGAAAGCCTGCTCACTTTTAATCTATGACTGAAAACCAAATGTTGAGTATGAGCTCTAGTAGTTCTAAAATCCTGAAGAACAATACCTAAAAAAAAAAAAATCAGTTCAGTTTGCCAACTTCAGATACTTCCTATGTTTTTTCCAAGAAATAATATTTTTGCCTAAATTATGTAGCACATTAAAGGTAGTTTTTGAACTAATAAATACATTAAAAATTATTTTTCTACATAGTAATTGAATTCTACTTTCTACTGAAATACAGCTTGACACAGATGAAAAATTAAAATGAAATGCATCATCCAGGATTATTTAGAATAGATTTATGTTATATGGTATTTATATAAATGTGTTGTTGTAAATGTATTGGGTTATATCAAAATCTCTTTGTTAGCAAAAAATGCCAAATATAGTGTAAACACTGTATTTAGTTACAAATAAACGTTTGAGTGGTTAACAACTGATGAGAATTAACCTTTCTTTATGAAAATAACTAAAAAGGACAACTCCTGTTGTTTTAAATAATAAGTAAAACTCCAATTTAAATCATTTGTACTTAGAGAAATCCAAGTTGTTTCATTATATAAGGAATTTAAAAAGGAGTCCTGGCAGGTAGATGGAATTCTCAGTGATACTGGTCTGTGAAGTAGGGTTAATGAAAAGTGTTTATTAAAAGAGTAGCCATCATGTAATACCAGCCAAGCAATATTTATTATGAACCCAAGAGATATGTTTATGTAAAATATGAAAATTAAGTTCCACACATTCATGCCTTGCCTACACACACCATTCTTGTTGTCCATTTGCTGAATACACATGGTATTTTAAATGGTCTGTCCATCCAAGACAAAATGACTATGACTAATGGCTAATTGCTCTTTCTTGTTTGCTATCTTTCACATGCTATGATATCAGAGTTCTACAAGGACAACAGTAGTGGGCTGGCCAGAAAGCCTGGAGGGGAAAATTAAATCCCCTTCTTAAGTAGCAGACTAGCAGTCTCCTCCAACAAAGACTTTGCTTCCCTTGGTGGTAATGTGATTCATTTTCCTATAAAGGAGAAGGCTGGTATTTCAATACGTAAAGACAGCCATTACAGTGACATTTAACAAGCCTGAAACCTCTGGCTTTCTTGCTAACCTAGATCTGCCTTAAGGCTATCAGAGACAAAAGAGGCCTTCTCCTCCAGCAAGCATCAAAGACCTAATAAAAAGCCAAGAAGGAGTAGGCACTCAGCTTCTGTGTCAGAAATGCAAAATAAAAATATAATGTATGCAAATTTAAGGCATGCAAAAAATCATGGAGCTCTGCTTGTGTGTACAGTTGTACTCATAAAACCTGTAATGCACTTTTTGAATTATTCAGCAAGAGGAGGCTGAAAAGCAGCAAAAAAGCTTATTATGTTTGCTTTGCTTCATAGACTATTAGGTGGACAAAAAGAAAAAGGAATTTAGTTACGCTTGCTTATCTCCTAACCTTATAAATTTGGGATTAACAGATCAAAGGAGGATTTGGTTCAGTTGATAGAAAATGGAGCTCTTTTATAGCTGTTTGGTCTCCCGGTCCCTTATGATCAAATGAGCTTAAGCAATTGATTAAATAAGTGGGGTTCTGAATTCATGTGTTTTAGTATATACATTTAATGTTTGTTGTATTGTATTGTACATTTGTAAGCAAAATTAAATAACATGTAAAAGAGGATTAAAGACTGACTATAAGTAATTTTTATATTCTGTACACTTGGCCCTACAATAGAATCCACAGAACAAATTCAAGCTACATGAGTGTTGACACGAGTAATTTAATTCCCATCGTGATTCTGTGTACACAGCTATAAACTACTGCTGAAGCATATTCTGAACTCTGGCAACTGCTCTGACATGAGCCTACATCATTTCTATATCACGTGGAGTTATGAAGTACACCCTGGAAACTGTGAATTACATTTGTAGCATTAGGGCATACTTAGTTCTATCTTACATTGTGGTTCAGTAGCAGAATCCTTGTCTGCCACAAGGGAAACCTGGATTCGATTTCTGTACACACATAACTACAGCCATTGAGGCACCAAACATTTGGATTTGGTCTGGCCTTTGGATTACTCTCTCAATGGTTTAAAGCGGGGATGGAAGGTCTGGGCAGCCTGCATTCCTCTATACTTCTGCTTAGGTGAACACGTCAAAGGACAGTCCCGGTCACCTTTCGCACATACACCATGATCCAGAAGAATCAACAGTTGCCTACTACTAGAGATGCCAAGATGCTAAGATGCTGATCATATATTATGAAAGATCACAGAACATTTTTTCCATGACATCCCAATAATATTTGAATAATTTGTGTAATTTCCAAATTAAAGTCACCCTGTAGTTTCAAAAAGATGAAATATTCTTTTTTCCTTTCTCCCCTAAGCAGCTTTCCTGATCTGCTAGCAAAAACAGATACCATACTGCACATGAGAGAACAGTATTTTTGATAGGTCAGGATCTAACTATTAAAAATAGTTTCACATATCAATGCATAGATGTTTATATAAACTCCAGTGCATGAAAAATAACACTGTATATATTCCCCAAGTTGAAAACCGGTTCTTTTTAGCTACAAATAAATAAATATCAAAGGAAATAAATAATTGAATAAAGGCAAAAATGATCCAATATTTAGAATCATTTTTCAAATCATACATTAGTTTTGAAACATTATGTGCCTTTTACATAAAATTAAATTAGTTGACTCAAATTATTTTCCTTTTTCTGTGGTGATTAATAGAATGGGTCAAATGTATGTTTTCACTTCATTTTTTTCACTAGCTAAAAACTCTGATAATTAAACTACAAATATTCTTGTATGTAGATCATATAAACTAATCCCCCTAGCTTATATAGTGAATATAGCAATCCATAACAGTCCTTTAATTGAAGATTAAGGATTGTTAACAATGAAGCTATAAAACATGGAACTCTAGTGTATTATTTTTTCTTCTCACATCTGCAATCTAATCTATTATTTTTTCAGGGCTTTCCATTGTTTAATGAGTTTCCCATCTTTTTGGCACATGGACATCATAGCAAGGGACAGAACTCTTATTATAATTGACCGAGGAAAATCCACTGTGGGATTTACCCAAGTTAATTTTAACCTGATGTTGGACTTTTATAAGGGATTTTACAAAGGCCACTTACCAATACCTGTGCTAACTGGAATAGGCAGGTAATAATTTTCTTCAGTTTAGTGATTCAGTTCAATTAAGAAGAATAAATAGGGCAGTTATTCTTTGTCCTCGTCATGGAATGATCACAGAGTCCTGGACCTCTGGACCCACTAGACAGGCTGTATTAGGGGGACTGTTATAAAGACAGGACAGCCCCTGAAGAAAGTCAAATTACAACCCACACTATGGCTGCAAGTGTCTCTGTCTCCCTCATACCACACTCATTAGAGTTCTCGATCCCAGGCAAGCTGTTTGAGAAAATTATTCTGGCACACATCCATGAGGGGCCAGCAGGGGACTTCATGCTTAGGGGCAACCAACACGGGTTCATCAGTGGCAGGTCCTGTCAGACCAACCTGGTGGCCTTTTATGATCAGATCACCAGATCATTAGATGCAGGGGTAGCAGTGGACATAGTCTTCCTGGACTTCCGGAAGGCTTTCAACACTGTCTCTCACCCCGTTCTCATTAAGAAACTGGGGGACTGTGGTGTCGACACCCACACAGTCAAATGGG
>NW_017728998.1:32072770-32103620 GCF_001723915.1 Gavialis gangeticus | reverse complement strand
CTAGATATCAGGAGGCGCTACTTCACGGTCAGGGCGGCTAGGATCTGGAACCAACTTCCAAGAGAAGTGGTGCAGGCTACTACCCTGGGGGTTTTTAAGAGGAGGTTAGATGAACACCTTGCTGGGGTCATTTGACCCCAGTCCTCTTTCCTGCCATGGCAGGGGGTCGGACTAGATGATCTGCTCAGGTCCCTTCTGACCCTAGAAACTATGAAACTATGAATTCTAACTGAATAGTTTCAGATTGTGTTAACAGGTGACTAGGATACAGAACTTCATGTAGACGTAGCTATCTTCTGATACTGGATATCACACGCACTGGCTAAATAAGTTACCAAGAAATTTTTAGGTTGGCTTAGCCACAATGTGCTAGTAAACACTCTAAAGATGAAATGATAAAACTAGAAAAGCACAACAGTGAAACTGCTATAAAATCACAGCCATCAAGGTGCTGTGGCCATTTTATTAAATACTTTAACTGTAATAACATGACTCGGTTTTCTCTGTGGCTTTAATGAAAGAGTTTGATAAAGAACAACTTTTTATAGTCACTGTCAATATTTTGAAATTTAAAAATGTTAAATCTGTAGTTCACAATTTAAAAACCAGCTAAATACAATGAAAGTTTTCAGCAATATATTAATTCTGTTCAATACTTCTGCTATCAAGGAGGCAATTATTTCAATTTTGAAATCAGTTTTTTTCCTTAAAAAAATGTCTAATAATGTGTAGTAGGCTAAAAGTCAATAGTTAATCTGCATGTTTGAAGGCCAGAAGGCAAGAATGCATTTCACAGCAGTAAAAGTATTTTAAACAGGAAAGCAAAAGGTTACATCCTAAAACATACAGTTTTTCAGACATTATATCTTCTTTACCCACTTATATCTAATATTACATAGAAAAAATAAACAATACGAGCTAACTTCAAGTTGTTTCACTCAAGCAGCAGATTATCATTTGCTTTTGTTGGAAGTACAACAAATAACATTCAGGCAATACGATATTCTCTGGGCCACAGCCTATAGCTATGTACAGTTATACTAAACAAATTAAACAGTCATTTGCAGGGAAAAACACTATTTAGTGTATTACATTACAAAGGTAAGTGTTAACACTTGCAAATATATTTGGGAGAAAAAGATATGCCAAATGTGTTGTAGAAAGAAAAGGTCAGGGTAAATGGTGTCTCAGAAAGTCTTGTAAAATTTGGTATTCTTCAGCTGAGACCAAAAATAAGTGATTTCATTTTTGTGAGAAACACTAAACCACTGAAAATGTTTAGAGCAAAAGATTAGGTTTCATCTTTTGAATGGTGTCATTCAAAGACATGCAGAAGGTAAAAGTTTTAATTTAAAAAATAGTTTTTGTAGCACGTGGTGTTTTTTTACTTTTTACATGGCTGCTTGCCACCATGGGCACATTTACAATGTACTTAAGTTCAAATGTATTATTATTATTATTAAGGACCTCTATAAATTGCGGCAGAAGTGCCCCCCGCAGCACCTCCTTTAAATGTTTTTAATTTTACTGCTTGCTCCACCCCTCACCCCTAATTGGCAGAGGGGCTATTGCCAGGGAAGTAAAAACCATGACATATTTAAAACCATGGTTTTTGCTTCTCCAGTGATCAGCAGCAAGTGGCCTGGCTGGCAGGGCCCTGCTGGTGGCTGGCCAGGAGGGGGGGTAGGCAAGCAGCAAAATGAAAAACATTAAATGAGCCGCTGCGGGGGGGGGGGGGGGGGTGAGAAAAAAAAAAAAAAAAAGGGGGCGGGGGGGGGGGGGGGGGTGAGAAAAAAAAAAAAAAAAAGGGGGCGGGGGGGGGGGGGGGGGTGTACTTCCGGTGTGATTTACAGAGATCCCTAGTTATTATTCATGTTTTTAAAAAACAAATATCTTCCTAAGAAGCAAACCTTGAGCCAGTTCAATCAACACAGACTGTAAATACAGTAAAAGCTCTGGTATCTGGCATGAGTGGGGAATAGGGGGTGCCGGTAATCTAAAAATGCCAGTTACCTGAGTCACTGGGGATTGTGGCCAGATGCAGAGTGGCGGGCATAGGGGGAGGGGTGGCAGCAGCCACACGTAGAGTGGCATTGGCACAGGGTGGTGGGTGCTGGTGGCTGCAGCTATGGCTATGGCCACATGCAAGCTTCCTACTCCCCCACGTCCAGCCAGCCAGCCAGAAATTCCAGTTAGTAGAGTATTCCAGCTAGAACAATACCAGATAACTGGGTTTTACTGTAGGTGTCTTATTTGAGGCGGGTCTGATTGTCCCAGGGTTTGATCCAGATTACAAAAGAGTGGCACAGTTATTTACATGTTGCTCTTCCAACCTGAATTGCTGCTCCTCCCTCCGCTAGCAGGTAGCCAGTGAGAGGACACAACCTGGCCAGTTTGTCCAGGGACTAACCCACAATCACTTCACAAAAGTCTTCACTGTGTCCTAGAAGCGAGCATTAGCATATGCTATCCCACAAACTTCAGAGGCACTTATAGACAAATGAATTGTACAGCTGTAGAGCTGTAGGATCCCAGAACAAAAGGCTTTCTCCTGGGACAAATGCAAAGTCTATTTACAGCTGCAGTCACATCTGTGGCAGCTTCCCTTTCTTCCATCACAGTCTGAGATATGACATAAACCCACTGCTTTCCATGGCAACACAAGGAAAAAGTGCTGCCCCTGGTTTCCATGAACTTAGCATTTATCAATAAGGCAGGCCAGCTGTTGTCCTACTCTCGGTATGGAACAGACCTCTAGGCCCTATGCTATTATAACTGTACCAATGATCTGATACACAATGGTGTAAACTTGTGTAGTACCAATTATCCAGTTCACCAGCTACTCTCACAGCTTCTCTTGCTGTTCCTCTCCAGCTTCTTCCTTACAGAGCAATAAGGGGACAGATGCCTTTTCATCCAACAACATTCCAAGTCTATGCCTGACCCCTCCGCAGTCTATCTGCAGCCAGTCTCCATGCATTACCAAGCTGCAGCAACTGTGCCACGTTTAGGGCCTTCAATATCTGAAGGAGGTAGACCAGAGAAACAGCATTTAGCCCACTGATTGTAATTAGAGTTGTAGAGCTTGGGGGGGAATTGCAGAGCAATTGCAAAAAATGCTTAAATCCAGCTCCTTTAGCACTTTGAATGCAAAATGTCTGTATTATGCAAAATGTTGCATGACTGCTGCTTCCCGTAAGTCCTTCCCCACTCAATATGCTGCTTCTAAAAGGGGTGATAAAATTTCTGAACTTAGATTTAATGTAGTCATAACAGAGGATATGGTTCAGTTCTAAGGTAGAATATTAAGAACAGATTGGCTAGTTGATTCATCAAAGAGCATATTTTTTAGTGTATTAAAAAAAACCCCAAAAACCTACAAATGTTTTCTTCATGCTACACATCTAAAAGAGGTTGACTAGAGACTGAATAGTGAATTTGCCAGCTATCAACAATATTGAGTGGGCTGAATATCAGACAATACTGGTTTTCCAATACTAATGAGAGCACAACCCACCTAAAGGTAGGGACTTAGACTCTCAAAAAGGCTGCGGTACCCCTGCAACCTAAATTATTCACATTTTCTATAGCACAGCTCTGTAAAAGGAATAGTAGTTTGGTCTGGAGTAAAACGCTTAGGCATTCATGCTCCTCTTTAGTACCATTTTGGGTTTAAGAGGGAGCGATACTAAATGGTAAAATTGCCCCTGTTCTCTCTGCCTTGAAATAGGAAAGAATCCCCTGTGTAGAAATACATAATAACTGTTTGTGCAACTGGACTCTTCCTGTTGGTCCAGAGCTTTGCTAAAGAGCTTTGTCTCTGATTAGTTATTTGCATTTCTTTCAGCATATCACTGGTGTTGTCTGCCTGCTTGTTGCTAATTCACTTAATTCTTGACATGAGTCATTTGTCTTTGCCAGTTAGGGTCAAGAGCACTTGACTGGGCTTCTCTCTGACACTCCTGGGAGGTTAAGTGCCATAGAATCCAGGAATAGTCTATTCAACCTCATTTAGGTGCAAAGGCTGAAGAAAATATTTGTGGACTTTTCTTAGTACACTGCCTATGTCATGATATATCAAGTTTGGGCTTGTCCAGCAATACTGTATAAGATTCCTAGGCCGCTTAGAGATGTGTAGAAAAAAAACCCTAAATGAACAGTGCTTTACTTTCAGCTCAGCGTGCCCCCACACCAAAGGCAGTGCATGCTCAGAACAGGCATTGCGTCAGTTTGACCCAGTGCCCGAGCTATACAGACACTGGGGAGCCAAGTCAAACTTTCATGATGCCTTTTCCGGTAAAAGGCTGTTTTGTTTTTTTTCCCCACATCTGTCAGTGCCCCTAGTTGCTTAGTAATGAGATACAAAACACCATGGTACATAACTGTTATGTGTATATTACAATGGACAATAAGCTGAATATAAGCCAGCAGTGTGCCCTTCTTGCAAAGAAGGCTAACGGCATACTGGGCTGCATTTATTGGAGTGTTGCCAGCAGATCAAGGGAGGTAATTATTCCCCTCTATTCGGCACTGGTGAGGCCATAGCTCAAGTAATATGTACAGTTTTGGGCCCCCCACTATAGAGAGGATGTAGACAAATTGGATAGAGTCCAGCAAAAGGCAACAAAAATGGTTAGTGGGCTAGAGCACATGGCTTATGAGGAAAGAGTGAGGGCCTGGGCTTATTTAGTGTGGAGAAGAGAAGACTGAGAGGGATTTAATAGTAGCCCTTAACTACCTGAAAGGTGTTTCCAAAGAGGATGAAGATCGACTGTTCTCAGTGGTGACAGAATAAGGAGCAATGGTCACAAGTTGCAGCAATGCAAGTTTAGGTTAGATATTAAGAAAAACTTTGAGTGCAAACAGAAGTGACAATTTTTGCCCAAGCTGGCCACAAACAGCAGTTTATAGCTGTGACAAGTGCATGGCAGCAAACAACTTAAAAATGGCCAATCAAGTGAAAATATGGCCCTTTGGCTGGCTTGATATAGTTGAGGATGGTCCTGCTTCAACCTCTTGAGGTATTTTCCAACCCTAATTTTATATAATTCTATATTAAAAAGGAGCAACCCAAGTTATTATATCTCATTCCTATTGCAAATATGAAGAACCTGCTACTCATTCAAATTATTACTCAGCTTCAATTATTATCTGTTCTATCCTGATGTGTAACTAAAACAAATGAATAATGGAACTAATGCTGGGGTCAAATCCTGGCCCCAAGGAAGTCAGTGACAAAACTCCCAAGACCACTGGCTGCAAATCAGTGCCAAGACAATGTTCTAGTTACAATATTTAGAGCATCAAGTTAAGTGTCACTACTGGATTCGGAAATTGCCCACTCCACTCCTGCCCACAGCCTGCAGTGATGTGGCACTCCCAGTCCTACCCAGCCCAAGTTGCAGATGTCCTACCTTTGTCTGTGCAGCGCCCCCACCCCAAATTTCTGTTTAGCCCACCTCAGCCCCATCCCACCCTCCACCAGGAAGAGGATGGTACTGCCCCTGATTGCACCCTAAGCAAGTCTGCAGATGACACCAAGCTGGGGGGAGTAGTAGATACACTGGAGGGTGGGGCTAGGATTCAGAGTGACCTGGACTAATTGGAGGGTTGGGCCAAAAGAAATTTCATGAAATTCAATAAGGGGAAATGCAAAGTCCTGCACTTAGGACGGAAGAATCCCGTACAGGCTTGGGACCACCTGGCTAAGCAGTAGCTTTGCAGAAAAGGACCTGGGGGTTACAATGGACAGTAAGATGGATATGGGTCATCAGTGCACCCTTGTTCCCAAGAAGGCTAACAGCTTACTGGGCTGCATTAGTAGAAGAGTTGCCCGTAGACCGAGGGAACTAATTATTTCCCTGTATTATGCACTGATGAGGCCATATCTGGAGTACTGTGTGCAGTTTTGGACCCCCCACTATAGAAAGGATATGGACAAGTTGGAAAGAGTCCAGCAGAGGGCAACAAAAATGTTTAGGTGACTGGGACACATGACATCTGAAGAGAGGCTGAGGGAACTGGGCTTATTTAGTCTGTAGAAGAGAAGACTGAGGGTCAGCGGTGATGTGTAGGGGGTGCATGCAGCTGCATGTGCACTTCCCGAGCATGGCAGTGCATCACCTACAAAAAGGCACTGCTGACTTTGTCGACAGTGCCTGTGGGCAGTTGCCACTTGCCACCCCACCGCTGACACCGCTGGTGGCGGGTGGTCACCAACCCTGTCCCCCCACACCGCCGACAGCACTGGCAGCGTCTGCAGGAGCTCCCCCACTTACCACCGCCATGCTCCCACTGCTGTGCTCCTGCTGCCGCCACGCCTCCCCAGCTGCTGGGGGTCCATGTCGTTCATGCTGAGGGGAGATTTGACAGCAGCCTTTAACTACCTGAAGAGTGGATCCAAAGAAGATGGAACTAGATTGTTCTCAGTGGTGACAGATGACAGAACAAGGAGCAATGGTTTCAAGCCGCTGCATGGGAAGTTTAGGTTGGCTATTAGGAAAAACTCTCTCACTAGGTAGGTTGTGAAGCACTGGAACAGGTTATCTAGAGAGGTGGTGAATCTTCATCCTTGGAGGTTTTTAAGTTCCAGATCAGCAAAGCCCTGACTGAAATGATCTAGTTAGGAATGGTCCTGCTTTGAGCAGAGGTTGGACTAGAATGATGACCTCCTGAGGTCCCTTCCAACCCTCATTTTCTATGATTCTGTTTTGTCCAAACATGCTTAGAAGTACATTTTATACATTAAAGTGTCACAGTTCAACTTGCAACAAGTCAGAAATTCATGATATTAGACTTTCCATTATATCTTAGTAAACATTGCTAGAGTGATTATACTACAGCAAGCTGCTTAATAATACTACTTTTCAAATTTCACTGCAGTGAAACCACCACAAACCTGTGGTGAAAAACAACAGCCATATACACAGAATAAATTATATCTATTTTCTTTATATCTGGTTCTCACTCTAAAGTTATTGCCAAGAACAGACGCACACCACACATTTTATATCCTGCAGTTAAAATTCTTAGAAGTATTATTACTTGCTTTTGTTGGCAATGCAACAAAATATACCTCCAACATTCAGGTAACTGGATATGGTATTAGTCAAAGCAATTTGCTGAACACGGGCTTTTGTGCACAAAATATGTTATAGAACTTCATGGTATCACTAATAAATACTATACCTTTAAGCTATTAATGAAAGGGGGGGGCAGAGAGGTAGAGAGATGAAGGGAGAAAGAAGCCCTGGCTTTATTTTTAAATGCTCCATATACTGGAAAATCTCATGTTTAAGGATTTCAATCCAACAATTTGTTTTAATTGAAAAAAAAATCTATTAGTAGACTAATGATTCTTTATAAAGACTCCTCTGTGAAACAATTTGGGGAAAATGAGTATATTCTCAAAGTAATGACACTTTGGGGAAAAAATTAAGTTAGGAAACAGTAACAAGGAGGAACAAAAATCAGGTGAGGCCACTTTACTACTTAGGAGTAGAGCACAGTATAGAGAAATTACCAGCCTGAGGGAGCCCTGAGACTTATTTGGAAGTGTTTCTATAAAATTCCATGGTTGGCAGGGCACTTTTACAAGGTGGCCCTTGGTTTTTCTCTCCTTCCCTCTATCCCTTACCTTAAAAGAGCCCTGCCAGGGCTCCTCTTACAACTTCCATCCCCTCTTGCTCTGAAGTGCTTAGCATTCTGCTCTGCAAAATGGAGGTCCTTTGCTCCTTTCCTACAGTAGCAGGATCCTTTGAACTTTCTCCCTGTCTCTTCACTAAAATTCAATCTTTATTGCAAGGTACACCACTTCCCCAAGTCACTGGTCAACTTCACTAACTTCTGACCTTCCTAGCCAAAGTGCCCTGTATCCTGTTGTTATGAAGCTACCTTCTAAGACCACTACCATACTACAAGTAAAAAACTCTACAGCTAGGGACAGAAGTTGCATATAAACTGGTTTAAGTGATCACAAACTGGCTTAAACCTGAAACAGAATTAAAATACAGTGCACTTAAACATTTTTAAAATAGCTAAAACTGGTTTAAGATATACCTGGTTGAACGTAGTACCAGACTTAACAGATTTGGGTCAAAGTGGTTTATGCAACGTCTGTTCCAGACCCTTTTTCCTCGTTGAAGTTAAATCAGAGTCCTGCAGCATCCCAGCACGCTTTTCAGCCCTGGGCTTGGCTGTGCTATCTGCTCCAGAGAACAGGGGTGGCCCCACCCCTCTGCTCTGTAACTGGAGCAAGGAGAGGGGTGTGGCCAGATGCCAGCCGACGTGGCCCCTAAGGTGAATGAACAGGGAGTGGATTTATTCCCACTTCCTCCACTCTCCCACAAGGACTCCAGATGGGGTCTGCTTGGCCTGGGCAGAGAAACCCCTGTCAGGACCCTGCCCCCCACGCCCTGCCACACACTGCTGTAGCAGCTGGAGCGGGGCCAGAGCCAGTCAGCATGGCCCTGCCATCCACCTGGGGCTGAGGCTGGGGCTGCAGGGCTGAGGCTGGAAATACAGCTGGGGTTGTGGCTGCAGGGCTGAGCTGGGCCAGGCCATGGGTACTGTTAAGGGAGGGTATGGAGGGGCTGGGCCCTTTCCAGCAGGCTGTGAAACTGTGGGCAGATGGGCGGAGCAGATGGAAGGCAGCCAGGAGCTGGAACCAGAGCTCCATGCACTTGGCAGAAGCCTCCAGGCTTAAGCTTCCCATTCACTCACCCAGAGTGGTGCAGCAGGGGCAGGGATGGCAGCAGCAGCGGGAGGTGAAGGCCTGGCCAGCATGCAGCTTCTGGTGGGGCTGCAGCCAGCTGGATGCTGGACAGTGATGGACAGGGGGTGTGGCAACAGTGGCTGTGAGCATATGAGCCCCCATGGTGGGTGACTGCCAGGATCCAGTCCCACCAATGCCTCTGAGCCAGCCTGGGCAGCCATGGGCATGATTAACACATCCCACATGGCCAATCTGGCTACTAAGGCACCTTCCTTCAGCTGCAGTGGCATCGCTTCTGTGCCACTTCCTAGCCAGCCACTGTCTGTGCACACCAAGCTGGCCTGTTATGTAGCTACAGCCAATTGGGAAGGGCCCTGCCTCTGTAGCCTGGCCTGGGACTACCCCTCCAGGCCCTTCCCAGCTGGCTGTGACTCCATGACAGCCTCACCCAACCTAGGAATGGGGAGCCAGGAACAATCTGGGCACACAAATCCCATGGCCCCAGCCTGAGCCGCAGCCCACTGAGAAGGGCCCAGCCCCCACAGCTCAGCCTGAGCCAGCCCCTCCATGCCCACCTTCAGCAGCATCCACAGACTGGGCCGGCTCAGTCCTGCAGCTGCAGCCACAGCCCCAGCCCCAGCCCTAGCCCCAGGTGGATGGTGAGGCCATGCCAGACAGCTCTGGCCGGGCCCCCCACTGTGTGAGCAATGAGGAAAGCTGGGCATACCCTAGATGGGCTTCCCATGCCCATGCCTCAGAGGGGAGACAGGGGAGTTTAATCCCCTAACCCTAACCCTGTTCCCCTTCACCTGAGGCACTGCCCAGGCTGGTGTCTGACCCCACACACCCTCCCCCCTCAGGGACTAGGCTGGCAATAGCCGATTCCCCTCTCCTTGTGCAGGCACACCCTAGCTGGGGTCTCTGCAGGCCATGGTGGGGGGTTAAACCCCTCCCCAACCATACTTTGCAGCCTGCCGTGGAGCCTCGCTATGCCCCCCAGGTCTGCTTCCTTCCAGCCTTGAGACTACTGTGGAAGGAAAGGGAGGGCTCACTCTAGCACCCCCTAGCTTCTAGACTGAGCCACTGCAGGCATGTGCCTGCATTTCCAGAATCAAAAGTGAATGTCTATTCACTTGCAAATCAGTTCAATCTACACAGGTTAAACTAACCTACAATGATTGAATCAATTCAGACTCAGGCTTTTTGAATGTCTGTGGCTAGCCTACATGACAACCATCATTTTCTAGGAATGACCAAAGGAACAGTCACTATGAAACTGGGCAACACATGGAAGGAAGATGTAACAGAGACAGGTAGGCCTGCTCTACATATGCAGGTAAAGACACAGTGGGATCTAATACATGATTCACACGATTGTGCTTCTGCCATGTCACATGCATGGCTAGAGGCATGATTGTGGGATCGCACATTGAATCCCATTGTGCTTTATTGCAGCAGCTGCTGCAGTGATCTCCCTACCTCAGGGGTTTCACACACATCCAGGAAAGAAAAATTACCACAGCAGCCATTTCCCTGCCCTGGAGTTTCTCTGCCTCTGCATCTCCTGGGACCCAATATCCACAGTGTTAAACCTCGACTTCATGCAATGCACAATGACTAGGGAGACAACAGGTCAATGCCATGATGCATCACCTGCACACATTTCTCATCTACAGCTTTATTCAAAAAGGAGACAGCTTCAGGCAATGCTCCAACAAACCAGGGAGGTACAGTGAACATTAGTTATTTCCATATGTATACACCTTGGTTCATGCTCATTAACATTTACTCCACCTTTGTTCCTCCTTTGTCCTACCCTTAGCCCTTCCCATCTTAAGCTCTGCCTCTGTTTACTGTTTATTTCATTAGCTGGAATTACCTATGCATTTTACTTATTTACATGTCTTTTTGCTATCAGCACATGCCTAAGACTCTGACCCCAGCTTCTTTCGGTCACTTGCAGCTTCTTCCTGATTTCTTCACCATCTCCAAGGTCTTGCTTCTGCTTTATCTCCTAATGATAGCTGGTGGTCTGCATCCTGTTCTTCTTACACAATGAGCTATATATACATATATCTTACAACACTACTATATTGTTAGGAAAACACTTGCCTATGTGTCTTGTAATGTTACTTTTAACATACCATTCTGCCTTGTGGTTAGCAGCTTTGCTAGGCCACAGGTTATAGCCTTTTATTCAACTGCAAATCCAATGCTCGCTAAGATCCAAATACTGTGACCCTAACACAGAGCTGTTGGACTCTTGGTCCTGGTAGCTGTAGGGTGTTGCTGGGACCCAGAGTTGGCAGCTTCTGGGGCTAAGAGTCCCTTTAGTTGAAGGACTCACAGCACTGGCTAGGTAAGGTGCACCCCTGCAGCTGGGAACCCACATCTGATGGAGCTCCCAGACACAGGGGAAACCCTGCTACATATGCAAACTGAAGCTCAATAGCAACCAACTATACAGTTAGTACACATTTTTTAGGTCTAACTTTATAGCCGGTTGGAGCTTTTTATGGTGTGATAGGTACATTGCACATGTAGCTGGTCTCAAGGTAACTGTGCAATTAACCAGTTCTGAAGGGTAAACAACAGAAATATCACATCTATATGGAGAATTTAGTTTGCATTGAGCTAGGGCAACAGAGGATTGATGGCCCACAACAGTGCTAGGTGCCATATTGCCAGCTGCCTCCTACTTCAAGTGTTCAAAGCAGAACCATGCATAAAAAGTTAACTTATACAGTGAAAATAAATACTTGAACATGTATTAGTATTCCTGAGTTCTGTAGTCTAAATGCCACTCTCTGTTAACAGAAGGCTGTGGAACCGTTGTTAGAGGAAAATTTCAGTGTTTCACTTCTTGCTTATTTTTCATGTTAGACCTTGAGCTAGGCTCAAAAAATAACATAGGTGCCTAAAACATAGAGGTACTTCACTAGTAGAATGAGAGCCAGTAATCCGAGTGAGGAAGGAGCCCAAACTTCTTGTACAATATGAAGGGAGAGTTAGGGTTTGTTTGCACAGCTTGGTTTCAAGTGCATCTGTAGTGAGGATGTCCACTCCAACATGCTTAGAATGGTAATTAGCTGTGTTAGTCCAAAATAAGGCAGAAAATAGGGCAGGGTGGTACCAATAGTATATCCAGTGCTAGAGCAGCCAACTCACCCCCTTGTAGCTACCTGGGTCCCACCTTGCTCACCCCCTCTAGCCTCTCAGAGTCCCACCCTGTTGTCTTACCTGCCACATCTTGGTGTTATAATTGGACAGAGAAGCTTCCCCTAGAAGGCAGGGTGGGGTTTGCTTCAGGTCTTAGGGCCTTTTCTGGGCTGAGGCACCCTGGCCTTGGCCTACTTTACTTTAGCTGGGTCTTTCTGGGCTCTGGGTCCTTTGGCCCCCAGTCATGCCCTTTGCGGGCTCTGGGCTTATGCCCCCAGTCTTTGCTGTCTGACACCACAGAACATTTGCTAATAGCAGCACTAGGCCCTTCGAAGGGTCTGGGACTAGAATGCCATTGGTACCCTTCTCAGTGGCCCCAAAAAAACCCCAGAAACCTACAAATGTTTTCTTCATGCTACACATCTAAAAGAGGCTGACTAGAGACTGAATAGTGAATTAGAATCACAGAAAATCAGGGTTGGAAGGGACCTCAGGAGATCACCTAGGCCAGTGGCTCTCAACCTTTTCCGTATCAGGACCCATCTGCCAAGATTGATGGCTTGCCCTGACCCAAAACCCCCTGGCCCTGCCAGTGCCCAACCCGTAGTCCCCTGTCAGTATCCCTCACCCCCAAGCCACAGCCTCCTGGGTGGGGGTTGGGGGAAAGCAGGGCAGGGCAGGGCAGGAACCAGGGGGTGGGGGCAGTAGATCCTGGGGTGCCCTTTGCTTACAAAAAGTGATCTTTACCATAAAAAGTTTGGAGACCACTGGTGTAGCTCCACCCTCCTTGGAATCACCCTTCAAGTAGTTGAAGGCTGTTATTAAACCCTCCCCCCTCAGTCTTCTTTTCTCCAGACTAATTAAACCTAGTCCCTCAGCCTCCCCTAAGTCATGTGCTCCAGCCCCCTAACATTTTCATTGCCTTCCACTAGACTTCTCCAATTTGCCCATATCCTTTCTGTAGTGGGTGGCCCAAAACTGGACACAGTACTCCAGATGTGATCTCACCAGTGCAGAACAGAAGGGAATAATTACTTCCCCCAATCTGCTATCAACACTTCTATTAATACAGCCCAGTATGCTGTTACCCTTCTTTACAATAAGGGTGCATTGTTGGCTTATATCCAACTTATTGTCCACTGTAACCCCCAGGTTCTTTTCTGCAGAGCTGCTGCTTAGCCAATCAGTCCCCAGCCTGAGAAAAACTCTTATTCTTCTCCCTAGATGTTTCTTCAAGTTTCCACTTGGAGATGTGGTGAACCCACTCGTATAGAGAGAACTAAAGCTGGGTCTCATGCTTCTCTGGGCAGGTGGGAGTGGGGGAAAGCAGCAGCTGTGAGTGGGAAGGTAGGGAAGTGGCAGGAGAAGGGCAGCAGTGGCATGTGGGGGGGAAGTTGCAGGAAGTGGGCAGGCAGGAGCGCAGGGCCCACTGACTGCCACTGGTGGTAGGGGCTGTGGGCAAGGGAAGGAGCATATTCATAGCACATGCACACCCCACTATACACATGTACCCATACCCCCCTTTGCACCATCATACACATGCACCCACACCCTCCATGCACACCTCACACCCACACCCCAGCCACCTTCCCTATCCACATAGTCCCCATATTCCATGAACACCCCAACCACCCTACCCTTACAGTCCCCCACAAACCCCATACCCACCCACATCCCACATACACACACATCCACCCCCCAACTCCACACCCATCCACAACCCCACACCTATCCATCTCCCCACAAACCCCATATAAACCCCACACCCTCCCCACACCCTACATATCCACATAACCACACACGCACCCCCACAGCTAGCCACAAAACTATACTCACCCACCCATACACCCACACCCCTCCAAACCCCACACAACATACAACAGTAAGACTTCATTTTATGCTATTATAGAATCACCTCTATGTACACTACACAAACACATGTAAATGAGGACAAAGATATTTTTGGAATCTAATCAATGAATGTTGTAGTAGATGCAAAAGGAGGGACTTCTGGTGGCAAAGGTCAGGGGTTAGGTAGCAGGACTTACAGTCACAAGATGGTAACCAGGGGGCGGGGTGCCTGTCAAGGGGCAGGGCTACTCATGCAGCCCTCCACAGCTTGCCAAAACTCATTAAGCAGCCCTCAAGCCAAAATAATTACCTGCCCCAATCTAGGAGTATTTTATGCTATGATATGGGTATTTCCCATTCTTTGGGCTTTGCTCATTGCCACTTGGGGAGGAATTTTTTTCCCCCCTCTTTTTGCTACATGGTGCAGGTGGGGATGGGTTTGTTTTTTTACTTTCCTCAGAAGCACTGAGTGTTGGCTGCAGCTAAGTCTGGGGATTCTGATTGGGTGTGCCAATATTCCTGGTGGAATTAAAATCCAGAGAATCCTAGCTACAGGGTCTTGCTCCTACACTCAGGGTCACACCAATCATCACATTTGGGAGGAGGAGGGAATTTTACCCTGTGGCCAGATTGGCATGGGATATGCAGGTATGCCCCTTTTCCTTGGATCTCTCAGACATATTTTAACAATCCTTGTATCAATAGGACACTGACCACTAGGGCTGTGCAAAATTTCACCAAGCGTTTCGTTTCAAAGCTGTTTTGAGGCGTTTTGAGCTTGAAACAGCAAAATCGAAATGAAATAAAAAGCATCAAAACCACTTCAAAACAAAACAAGGGCACTCAAAACATTTCAAAAGTTTTGAAATATTTCGAGTTTTGAGGCAGCCCATTGGTGGGAGGCAAGAAAGAGCCAGGGCTGTGCTCCAAGTGGCTCCGCAGCCCCACGTAGCTCAGCCTGGTGGGGAGCACAGCCCTGGCTCTCCCTGCCTCCCGCCACTGGACTGTACTCTGTGGGGGTGGCGGAGCCTATCAGAGCGCAGGGCCAGCTCTGCCTACCTCCCACTGCCAGGCTGCACTCTGATTGGCTCTGCCAGCCCCATGGAGCTCAGCCCGGTAGCAGGAGGTGAGCAGAGGCAGTGCTGCACCCCGCCTCCCGTCACTGGGCTGAGCTCTATGGTGCTATGAACCACTCAGCCCAAGCACCACACTCCACCTCCCACCACTGGGCTGAGCTCCATGGGGCTGTGGAGCTGCTTGAAGTACAGCCTGGTGGTGGGAGGCCAGGGCTGCGGTCTGCCTCCCACTGCTGGGCTCAGCTCCACGGAGCCACAGTTGCAGGAGTTGAGCTGAGCTAAGCTCCATGGTTGCGCCCAGCGCTGGTCCCAGGCAGCAGCAGCAGCCTCCTGTCATCTGGGTGCAGATCCGGGGCTTGCACCCCGTGGGAGGAGTCTGGCATGGCCCTGCAGCCGTCCTGGGCATGCAAGCCCCTGGATCTGTGCACTGGATGACAGGAGGCTACCACTGCCAGCAAGTTTTGCTTTCAAAACTTTGAGGTGCAGTTTCCAAGAAACCTCTGTGCCTATCTCCTTGAAACTTGGCAGGATTTGTGCCCTCAGAACGCGCTACCATCCCTGCAATTTGCAACTGAATCAGGCAAGAAATTACAATGTTTTAGGTATTTTTATTATTCCCCATTATAGCCTATGGGCAAAATGTTGAAATGAGTTGAAACAGGAAACAGTTTTGACAAAACAAAATGGGACAGTGCTTTGAAATGAAATGATGAAACAAAACATTGTCCCTGTGAAATGGTGAAATGGATGTCAAAACAAAATGAGGGTGTTTCACACAGCCCTACTGGCCACCATTTTCACCCTGCTTTACCTGTGGTAGGTAAGGATGCTATGCTTTGTAATTGTGTAGTTTTAGTAATACGTTAGACAAGGTTTTGTATGAGCTGGTTTGGATAGAGATGATCCTGCCTCAGGGTCAGGGTTGGACTAGATTACCTCAAGAGGTCCCTTCCAGCCCTACTCTGTGATTCTGTCCATTGCCCTTTGAAGTAAATGGGAATCTTTCCTTTATTTCAGTGGGGTTTGGCATAAGCCTTGGAGGATTTCCTGCAGAAGCAAGTGTTCACATGAACTCTCTGCCACCAAGAGGGATCTATAATTCCTATCCATGGAGCAGGCCAAGGTTCTGCCCTCATCACTTGAAACCAAAATAAGAAATTGGCTGTAAAAAGGAGAAGAAGAAAGATTGGTTTGCCATGTGATAACTGTGTAGGAGAGGGGAAGATATTTTTTTAACTTTCTTCTCTCCGTGGCTGACAATTCTGCTTTGGAACATTTAAGCCATTTGGTCCATTTGCTCCCGCTAAGACAAATAGGTGACACTTCCCAATTTCTGCCTGACACATATGGCCATTTGGAATGGGGGGAGTCTAAGGCTAGGTATAAATGAAAACTACCCTAACTGGCAGTAGTTCCCTCAAGCAAATGGTACTGCTCTGGTGGGCTCTCCTAAACTGGAAGCACTATAGGTGCATCCACATGGTACAAAGGGTTAATTTGCATAGTTATGAGTTAACTTGCTCTGTTAGTCAGCAATGCTAATTAATCCATTCACATGGATGGGATTACCCTGCTTCTGGTTTAGAAGGTAGCCCACAACATGTCCCATTGTCTGGCATAGCAAAATTGACATAATTGATGTAGCCTCTTTCCCACAAAAGCCACAAGGATTGGAAGGCCAGGTAATCTATAATAGCATCTTAGGGTACAACAGAAACCACTAGGGTATATAGTATTACTTCTGCAGTTATGGATCCTAGGTGAGATGCAGAGTGGTGACTCACCAACAGAGCAAGGCAAAGGCAGAAGGTGGGGAAACCTCCCAGAGCCAGGTAACCCAGTTGGCTGTGGAAGCAGAGGGGGAGAGAATCCCCCTTACTGTGGAAGCCAGTCAGCCACTGAGGGAACCAATAAGTCTGGGGGTGAGCTAAGTGAAAGTCCTAAGGAGGAGCCTAGTCAGTCAGTAGCAGAGGAAGCCAAGGTTCTTGGGGAGGAAGTAGAGACCCTCCCTGTGGAGGAAGGTGCACTCCTTACAGAAGCGCTGGAACTCCCCACTGATTGCCTAGCTGGGCAGGAGGTGCTCAAGCAGGAGGTTCTAGTGGACCCCAGCTCGGAGGAACTCCAGCAGATGGCCAAGGAGAAAGAGACGGAGTTCACCCCAGATAAGAGGGAACAGGTGGTCTGGGATAAGGGTCTCCTATATTGGCTATGGGTACCTAAGAACCATGGAGCCCTATCACCAGCTTGTGGTACCTCTTAAGTTTACACAGTAGTTACTTACTATGGTTCATGATATACCCTGTGCTGGTCACATGGGCAAGGGCTGCTGCTGCCAAACTTTTATTGGCCCAGGCTAGCCCAGAATGTGACAGACTATTGAAGATCATGTGGCAGGTGCCAGTGAACAGGCAAGAATGGGGACAAGAAAAAAGCTCCCCTGCAGACAGTTTACCATCCTATCAGACCATGTTCTGCTTCGATGGCTGCAGACCATGCAGAACACCAATGCCAAGGTTCAAAGGTGGGCTTGGCAGCTTCAGAAGTCCAACATGACTATAGAACACATCAAGGGAAGCCAGAATGCGGTAGCAAATTCACAGTCCAGAAAGGACTATGAGTAACAGGTCCAGAAGATGCAGAACCACCCCAATGTGCCCTGAGGCTTGGACACCTCAACTCTTCCAGATGTTTGTGTGTGTTTGTCATGGGATGGGGTCCTCAAGGATGGCTGTGTTACCCCTTGGGCCCCTTGATTGTGCCAATTCAGCCTGATGGGCACCCTCTATTTTTTTCCTGCCACATCTTGATGTATTTATAATATAGGGAGGCTGCCTTCATGTCCCATTGGACATGGTCCTGATGGATTTCCTTGACCCTGCGGGTTCCCGGACATCTTGTGGGTGTCATTTCAAAATAGATGTCACAGGACACCCTGGCCTTATGGGCTATATGTGTGGCTCCAACCACCCCTTTACCATGCCCCAAGCCTTGCAGATAGCATTGCCCAGTCTAAGTCTTGCTGTGATTTGGCCCCCCCTTGTCCTCTCTGGGCTCTCTGCAGCCCTGTCTCTGTGCCTCACTGGCACCTGGGCTCTCCACAGCCCTGCCTCTGCACCCCAAATGCTGTGCCCTCTCTGGTGCCAGGGCCTGTGCACCCCCAAATGCCACACCCTCTCTGGTGCCAGGGTCCCCACACTGCAGTGGGCCCCCCAGTGAGGCCGCCTCCTTCCCCAAATAGCCTCACACAAACCACCAGTGTTATACAACAGCAAACTAAACATAAGCCCCTGGGCTATAACATAATACAAAAGATCAGGGTGTGCTCTGACCCTTTAAGAGAATCAGATTTAATCCCTGGCACTAAGTCTCTAGTAGGCAAGGGTACCTGCGGAGCTCCTGGAGCCCCATTAGCAGATCAGACAGCTACTGCATCACTGGGCACTACCTCCCTGGAGGCTCCTTCCCCTCTGGCTGCTAGCAGGGAACTGCCTCTCTGGCCTCAGCCCTGGGGTTTGTATATATGCCAGGCCCTGCCCCTTCTGGTCAGCTGACCACTGCCAGGTGTGGGCCGGCTATCACGTTCTAGCTGCCCTGGTATCCAGCAGGTGGGGCTCTCAACTGACTGCTTGGGCCCTCTCAGCAGTTTCAGCCCTTAAATGGAGCAGGACACCCTAGTGCCCTACAACAGTGTTGCAGTGAGTAAGTGTTGTAACCAGCTTGGTTTGTTTTGCTCACATGCCATGCTTTTGATGGGAAATTAAAGGAATCAATAAACAAAGAATCACTGTAGTTCTTATAATTTTATTCCCTAAGGGGAATGACTTCTTACTCAAACAAAATTAACATAAAGCAATCACATGAGAACACAGGTCAGCAGTATCCACTTTACAGTCTCTCAGTCTAGTGAGTTGTGCTCAGCCAAACTCACCTTCTTTATTTGTCTCTCTTCTCTTCTTTTTCTCCTAGAGTCCTGTTGTCAATGTTGAGGCATTCTTCTCCCCTATCTCATGGAGCAGTTTCACTTCTCTTTTGCAACGATGCAGGTAAATGACTGATTCTCCATCCCAGGGTTATCGCTCACTCCGAAGCTGCTTCCAAGTTCCCCGTGCCTCTGCACAGGCTGATTCAACCGACTGGGCTGAATTTCTCTCGCTTGTCCCCTTCCGGGGGGTTGTTCTCTATGAACGCATTCCTTTTATGTTCCTCCTCACTCTTCTTCCAGTCTATAATTTATAAATCTCTCCAGTTGTTAGATTCCTTTACTGTGGGGCACGGACAGATGATGTCATCATTGTTGGCCGGCATCTCAACTCTCAGTAAGTTTTCTCTTTTTTCCCTCCTTTAGTAACAGGGTAATTAGCTCCCTGTTACAATATGTACCGTTGTTTCTTTTTCTTTTAGACATAGAATGGAGAAATCACACCCAGTCTGCCTCGCTGCTGTAAGCAGACAGCTCGACCCTCTCTCTTTCATTTACCGCCGAGCCCACGTGACTGGGTGATAAAAATTGCAGAGGGAGAGGGGGGCTCACTCTTTCTTTGCCCTGAGAGTTCCCACCAAATGACCAGGTCACCTCACCTGGTGGTACTGACATCTTTTAGAAGCATCGGTCAGCATCCAATGGGCCTGCTTCTGGTTGGGACTTAGTGATGAGGTCACAAAAAATTATAAAAAGGGGTCACCCCATCTTGGAAGGAGCAGACATCTTGGAAAACACAGAACCAAGCTGAGGCCTCCAGAGTGAGCTCAATCAGGCTCTGAATGAAGATGCGAGTAACCTACCTGAAATTTAGCTAGTAAATTAAAATTGTGATCTAGACACTTATCAAAAGGGCCAAACAAGCCTATGTGGATTTGCTCAGGGCAGTTTCCTTTCAATTTTCCTTTTGTTTTGCATTCCTTTCCCATGCTCTCCCTCTTTGATCAATAAAGCTATCTGTTATAGCACAACTCACTGTGTGTGCTTAAGAGGGTGAGATTAGCCTTGTAGCCCCCTTTGCTCACTTAGGAAAGGGAGGCTACTTTTAATGTTTTTATAAGGAGCAACCTGATATATCCTGCTGGGGGCAAAGCATCTGCAGGGTCTGTGTACCCAAGGCTGCACAGAGCCCTAACAAAGACCCAGACCTGGATGGTGGCAGCAGTTACTCAGGCTACAACCTCATTCCCACAGCAGCAAGGATTGGAAGGCCAGGTAATCTATAGGTGGCATTTTAGGGTGCAACATAAAACTACTAAGGTATATGGTATTACTTCTGCAGTTATGGATCCTAAGTAGGATACAGAGTCCCCAGAATTGCATCCTATGGCTACTAGTGGCCTTCATACTTAGCTATTAAGTTGTAATATTTTTTGCAATTATGACATAAACACATGTAGAAATACAACTTGTGAAAAGATACATATTAAACTAGAAAAGGAAAAAAGGGAGGAAGGGAAAGAATTATATATAAAATTGCCTAATCAGGTTTAATCCTGGGAAAATATTTCAATTTACTGAAACACATTTGCCAATAACTCTTCATAGGTCATAAGCCACACACAGCACATAAAAGAGTGTTCCATTTTTCCAAAGTGCTGATGAGTTTGCCATGACACACATTGCAAATGCTGGCACCATTGCAAAAGCTGTGGGTGTATTCACACAACTCACAACTTGTTGGTTTAAAAAAAAATACTGCTTCCTTGAGTTTGCAGTAACTTACGCCACTGCCATTTGTTTCCTATTTTTAGCAATTGATATTTCATGTTTTATGGCTGAAGGAACCTTTATTGGCTACAATTATCTCAGCTGCTTAAATATTCACAAGTTTAAAAAGTTAGAAATGGATGAAATTGAATATTTTTGTCTCAGATACAGTGATAAAAATCTGAAGGTAATCAATTGAAGCCAAGGGGATTAGTCTATATTATGAATGATTGATTCAAAAGCACAGAATAGGGCTTAAGAAGCTAGTGATTCTGAAAAGAATCTTCTTTACTTGCCCCAGTTCTGGAACCTGCAAGGTCCCTTAGCACGGTTGCAGGTGGAAAACAGAAGCTGGAGACAGTCTCTCTGCCATAAGGTGAGAAGGGAGAGAGAGAAAGAGAAGCACCCCTATAGCTCTATGGCTAAACAATGGGTCTTTGAGGCAACTTTATAGCTCTCTGGGAGGGGGTGGAGTGGGGGGGAACTGGAATCTATGCCCCCATAGAGCTATATTTCTGTAGTGCTACAAAGTATCTCAGCACTTTGTAGCACTGCAAATGAATCCATTCACACACAGAATCTGTACAAGACCCCATGTGGTAAAGTAAGGGCCCCAGACTGAAACAAAGAATGGACATGTAAAGGAGTTGAGGAAGGATCTCATTACAGAGAGGGAAGATTCTGCAGAAGGCTGCAATAGAAGAATGTAATGTGACAATTGAAAAAGAAAAGGAATAATTTTTTAGACAAGCATTTAGAAGCTACAAAAATAAATCAGATAGGCAGAGGCTGTACAACCTGTGTTTTGCCTGTTTTTTGAAGCTGAATCCACATATTTTGGCCCACATGTAAAATTTTTTCTAGTGCATGAGAAGTGTCAGTTGTGAATGGGAGTAGTGTACCTGCGGCCTGCACTGAAACTGTACTTCCATTTCTTTGAATTCACTCAGTACTGACCATGTATTTTAAATGGACCGACAGAAAAAGAATTTGAATGCTGCCATTAAGAAGCTTTACCATGCATCTGAAGTTAGAAAGTAAACCTAGGCTCAGTCTTCAGATCAAATCATCATTATTCATGCTAAATGATTACATCTGTCATTTATTTACATTTTTGAAAATCAGTCATGTAATTAAGATGCTGATAACATAATTACTAGCAAAGCTTTTCAGTTAATGTTAGCATATTACAGATCTCTAGGGTGTTTTTATAAAAAATAAAGATGCTTTTGCTTAAGGGTTAGCCATGAAAGAAACAAAAATTTCCCAGGCCATTCTGAAATCCCCAGCTCTTTAAAAATGTAATGTGTATGACATAACCTATTCTATACAGTAAAGATGAGATTTAAAAGCAAGGGCAGATACTCTGTGTTGAAAAAGTATAGAATTCAGTCAACATCCAGGCTGGCTTTTCTGTGTGAAGGGGTTGATTACATTTTTGCCAGAAGCAGGGAAAGCTTCTTTACAGAACAACAGAATACAAAAAGAACAAATAAGCCTAAGTGAAGCAGTGAACCTGAATAATGAGCCTCAGTTTTCACCAATGATTAATTTGGCTGAGGCTAAAATTCCAGTGATGAGATCCCTGATGTATATTAAGGCCCCAGTGATCTCCTATGAACTGACCCAGAGATTTGTATGTGCCACTGACGTGCTTAACAGTCTCCTGTTCAGAAAAGTACTCTCCTTACAACTGGTCAAAAATATTCCACTGAAAAAAATTCTGATAAATATGGGGTTCTATTTAAATTTAAATTGACTAAATTGTCCAATGGGAAAAAATCTTGAAAAAATAAAAATATTTCAAATCATTTCAAAGAAAAACCATTTCACTAAAAAAGAGTCAACATTTCATAGTCAAGCCTAAATAGATGTTCATCTGAATGCTCAGAGGCACTTCTCCAAGAGTGTTATTTCTGTAAGATGTTTCAAGTTCCTTTCCCCAACTGTATTGACGACAGCTATTAAAAACAAAGATTATAAGAGTATGTGTATAAAAGGGGGAAGTTAAATTTATCTTACCATCATACTGTAAAATATCAGAACTATGTCTGCTCAAGCTCTGCAAAAATATTTGCCTTTCTATAAGCCTAGAAAAGTTGAGCTAAAAGGTGTAAGTTCTGATAAATGAAGGAGTGAATGAATAAACTGAAAATTTTAGAATGGAAATGAACAATGTTTTGCTAGTGTGCCATCCAAAATTACAACCGTCTTAGTAATTCTACTCTTCATTTTTTTTCTTTATTTTGTTTCAGTCATTGCTCGAATTGCTTGTGTAACTATAACTGAGAATAAAATTTGGCCCTAACCAGCGCACCAATATTCACAGACCAGAAACTCATATATCACTATTAGTAGACATAGCATGCTGTAAAAACCTTATGAATTACATTCTTGTATCTTAGTAGTGCTGGAGTAAGGCTATAACTGTGATGGTCCCGCAAATATCCTTGCCTGTCACATTCTTGTATCCATTTGTTTGACCAATATTAGATAAATATTTTTCTCACTTAGTATTATGGAGAAAAGCAAACTTATACTAGATAAACAGACTAAGTTCTCAACTTTTTTCTGTTCCTTCACTGGAAATAGCATCAAAAAAGATGATTTTTCACAAGAAAATATATATAAAGATAAACAAGGTTTTTAAAATAATTATACGACTGTTGCAATAAAGACCTGACACTTTTTTTACATTTTTGTTTAAAACGATAGGAAAATAAGGGTAAAGTTTCAATATCAAAAGGGAAAGTATCAATATCCAGGATTTAATGGATTATAGAGAGCACAATTAATCAGCATACATAAGTGTAAAACTATGCCAAAACTATCCAGATGTGCTTAAAAAGAAACAAACCTTCTTCAAGAATGCATAGAAATTGTGTTCTTAATAGCTTCAGCCATATACAGAAGCTGTAACTTGCAATTAGCAATGTGTTGCATTATATACTGGATTAGTGTCTTAAATTGAATAATGTGCTATATAATGTTATAATGTTATATACAAAAATGCATCTTCCCTCCCTCACACATGCACAGACCCATGAATGCATGCAGGGCTTACAAAGGCTTTGTATTCACAGTTGTATCCAAAGGCTTTATACTTACACTCACTCCATTTAATCAGCTTGTGTGAATTTAGGGTAGATGAGATTTTATCCTGTCTAAAAACTCATTGCCACAAATCAATGAATTACTTTTGATTGAATTATTTTCAAATGCTTCTGGGTCATCCACTGACAGCAGGAGTATTTGATATCCCTAACTTTAAGAGGAATTTTTACTATCTGCAGTTTTTGAAGGAACAAAGTTAATAAATAGGTACAAGATGCTACAATGGCCATATGTTCAACAAAAGAGTAAAATGTTGCCATCAGAATTTCTGAATAGAAGCAGTTCACTGCCACTAGGCACAATGCATCTGAGGAAATGTGAAAGAAAAGAAAACCCACTGACCAGGAGATTCAATATAGTCTAAGCCAGCACTTGAAAATTTGTTCCAGTTTCACTTTGCTGTTTGCTTTAAAAATGTTCTGAAAAAGACTGTAGATTAGGGGTTGGCAACCTTTGGCCTGGAGGCCAGATCCAAACTACCAAGTGATTGGATCTGGCCCATAAAGCTGAAATACCTGTGACAATTACACAGCAATTTGGCACTGCAGGGATGGAGGAGGAGCAGAAGTGGCAGCCTTCATAGCTAGCCCTGTTAAAGTGGCCAGCTCTGCCAAAATTTTGCTGACCCCGATATAAAGCATTTTAGTTTAACAGTTTTTAAACAACATTCTTCAATTAAAAATTAATTTTCAACTGAAAATGTCCATTATTTTTATTTTTAAAATGTTTAAAAAGTTAGAAGGTAGTTGAAAAAATCCATTTCATTTTGGGTCCAACAAAATGTTTCACTGGACATGAAAAAATAATTCTGACGTTTTTAAAATTCTAAATGAACCAAAAACTCTATTCTTCCTTTCACTCTAGCATTAAGAAGAAATTCATTCATTAGCTATTAGCTGTTAAGAATTAGCAAATCCCATTAAAGTGAAGAGATGAACTGCAGATTAGTGCCACTGTGTCCTATGGCAAATTTTTTAAAGCAGGGGTGTTCAACTCCTACCCCATGGGACAAATCTGGCACAAGAAGCCATGTCATCTGGGCTGCAGGGGTCCCCAGGGATCTGAAAATTTGGCAGTGGAAGAGTGGTGGTGCCAATTGCTGCTCCCCTGCTGCCAAATTTCTGGACCCCTGGGGAGACCCATAGGCCAGTTGGCATGATAGATCAATACACTGCAGTGCAGGGCCAAAAGAGGCAGTGCAGGGTCCCAATCTGCCAGTGCATGGCTGAGAAAGGTGGCACGGGGCCTAATCCACGTGGCAGTTTGGGGCCAAGGAAAGTGGCACAGGTTCTGATCCTGGCATACAGGGCACATCAGGCCCATGGAATGGCATCATGCCATTCATCTGCCCTGCAACATCAAGAGATTGAGCACCACCATTTAGAGGGTTTTATAGTCTTAAAAATGCAGATAGGCACCTAGACGAATATTCAGAAACATGATCAAGCTATATTCCTAACTCCTATTGATTTCAATGGGATTTCAATGTGAATTAGATATCTAACATGCTAAGGTACTTTGGAAACCCATTAGGCTTCTATTTGCATAATTTGGTGCCTAAATATCCTCACAAATCTGACTGCTAATTAATTTTGAATGTGTGTTCTTGTTCACTGCCATCTACAATATCTACCATTCACATGATATGATAAATATTCCCAAAATGGCATGCAGGCATTCAGACCTCCATAACGATCCAAGAATTGATAGTTTGCTTTGGGACTGAATCCAACTCAGCCCTGAGATACTAACTTTGTTGACCTTTAATTACTAAATTCTGTCTATTTTTGCCTTGACGATCTGGATGATAAGCAACTTCTATAACCTTTAATTTGAGCTTTTTCAGGATTTAATCTTATAGTAAGCTCTGTATGAATTGACTGCAGGAATGGCCTTGCCTATCGTTTATGTAGAGATTTACTCTTATAACTTAGAATAATGTCTGGGATGTTCCAAGGAGGCTAAAGGAATTAAGGATTGCCTTGGTGGAGTTCTGAATTTCAACAGGATTTCAGCACTTAAGTCTCTTAAGTTTCTTTGAACCTCCAAGCTAATGACATAAATAAAGGAAACAGCATCCAAACTGAGTTAAAGATTTGGAACTTGCACTCTTCACTTGGACGACAATCTCTTATGGACAGTTGAGATGTCAAAAATATAGAAACATCTTACATATAAAAGATGACCCAGTCAGAATGGTTTTACTGTGGCATTGCATGGCTTGGGTAGTAAAACTAAATGAATCTCACAAATGTTGTATTTTTTTTTTTTTAAGGCTGAAATGCTCTAACCATATAAGACACAATAATAAAGACAATTCCTGTCCCAACGCACTTACAAACATGGGAGAGAATAGTATATTCAGAATCCATGACCACAGAGAAGCTTTGAAAGTTTTTAACACTGAAAGTTTGATAATAGATTCATAGATTGTTAGGGGCTGGAAGGACAACTGGGGTCAAGTGACCCCAGCAAGTTGACTGTCCAGTCTCCTCTGGAAAACCTCCAGGGTAGGTGATTGCACCACCTCTGGGGGGAGTTTATTCTACAGTCTGGACACCCTGACTGTGACGTTTTTCCTGGTATTGAACCTGAAGCAGACTTCCAGGAGTTTGTATCCAATTGTGCTGATTAATATCAGCACAATTCTTTTGGAAGTTATGACAGGTAAGTGAGGGCAGAGTGGTAACCTGGGGAGCTGAAATAGCAGATTATTCTGTGCTTAAGAGGCAGCATTGAATGAGGTGGGAGAAGGAGACAGAACAAACAGATTGCCAGTTGACTAAGCAGAGGGCTGGAAGGGCCAACATGAGAAATATGGTCAGAACAAAGAATATAGGGTAGATGTGAATGTGAAGAGAAACTAAACCTTGGAATGGGAAAGCACTCTACATTTTTCTTTTGAAAAAGAAAAAAAAAGAAAGTTTGCACTGTTTTTGACTTTGGATTCCCACATGAATGGGTTTATATTTTTCATAAAAATCAGCCCCAATATAATTTAACACATTAAGTACAAAAGCTTAACACATAATTTAACACATTAACTACAAAAGTTCCCTAGTGCTTGGTTTCCTCCCACAATCTGTGCAAAGACATATATCAAACCATTCAGTGCCATTCAGGAATAAGTAAACAAAGTAAGTAAGTAGGCTTGGGACCCATGGCTTGACTGCAAACACTTAAATCATCTTTCCCACTGTAAGAAAACAGGTACTTTTGTCAACATGTTGGTAAGTTCAATTAAACAAAGAAAGCTTTCTTACTTTTTAGTTGAAGCAGCTACAGTAAAACATTGTTTGATGTAAAGCCATAAGAAAACGATTAAACGAAACAAGTGTACTGTAAGTGGAAGTGCACTTTAACCAGAACTGTAATTTGTAAAATGGACAGAAACAATGTAGGACTTTGAATCTTCTTTGCTACAAACAGAGGTTCACTATATCTAAGTTCACACTAGGTCAAATTCTCCCCCAAAATACGTATGTGGGACATTCACTGGAAGAGCATGAGAGCAGAATTCGAGACTAACAGAATTCCACTGTACTGCCTAGTTGAATTAGAGATGGGAAGATAATGAAAACAAATATATAAAGAAACATTTATTTTATCTCTAGATTAAATAATTATGGAGACCACCCACACCAACATGCCGCATCAAAAACCCAACAAAATCACTGCTACTACTCATTTCATGTACTTTAGATTCTAAAAACATGTCCAGCTGATGATCTGGGTGCATGCACATTCATTCTAAACAGAAAAACAAAGAACAAAACAGAGCTCCGGCCAATGCTCAATTAATTGATATTCAAAATCTTTCAGGTCTCTTGACAACCAGACCTCCCCTCCCCACATATTTAGTGGTACTACTTTAATTACTGCAACTGGAAATGGTTTTTGTCATATGTGCAGAATTAAAATATACATTCCATTGCTGATTCTGGAAAACTGTCAAAGATTTATATAAAAGAGCCACTCAAAGCAAACAATAAATTAATCTGTGATTTGTGCTTAACATAGTGAAATGATCAAAGACAGATACATATTCTGAAATGTGCAGAGAACCATAAAATGTATTAGACCCTGCTAATATATGGAATTATCAAAGACCTCCCAAATGTCTTAAGTTAATTCAAGCCCTCTTGTTCACAATTAGAGTGTTATCTTAAAATCTGCCATTTGGTTCCCTACTAATGCATCTATACACAGAAACTAGCATGCATCAGGAAAGGCTAAGATTACTATAACCACTAAACCCTTACATCTTTCCCTTTTTTAAAAAAAATAAGGACGAATCTGTTTAAAGAGATATATTTTCTTTCATGTGAGCCTGACGCTGTCTAATCTAATTCTTGATGTTTCTTCCATTGTACAGTGAGTTGTCCTTTGAGGAAGAAAAACAGCTTGTGTTTTGATAACAAACACAAAAAAATAGTTGCTTCTCTGCTTTCAAAGAGACAAGCTGTTTTTATTTCCTCTGAAGAAGCTCATTACAATATGATGGGCAAAATGTCAGAAATAATTAAGTACAAAAGGTGGTATTGGTATACAGAGAGAGGCCACTGGAAACAATGCCTCTATTATGAAGACCTCCCATCAAAAAAGAAAGAAAGAAAGAAAAAAAAACCCTTAATTACCCGACATGAATTTAGTACATTTTTAAAAGGAAAAGTAAGGCTTCTTAGATGCTCCAAAAGCAATATGGGTACATAAAGGAGATCATATGAAGTGTACCATTAACATTTTCTTTCCCTTAGTGAAAAGAAAGTTAAAAGAACTTGATGTTAGAACAGAGACTGTTGCAAGACAGTCATCACACCCGCACACACACAAAATCAAGCTGTTTGTACTTCACAGGAGCAAAGCTCTCTGTGAAGCTCAAAATCCTTTGGACTTCCCTCATTTTATATTAAGGAGGTCGTGCCTCCCACCACCCTGGGGTCAGCGCTGTAAACATCAACCCATCAAGATAAGACGGTTGAGGCAGATGATATTAATTACCTGTTCTTTCAAGTCATCCCTGTCTCGCATGTGGTTTCCTCTTTGTAACATTCATCTAGGCCAATAAAAGCAAGGAGGGGGAAAAATGACTTCAGTGGGCTTAGACCTTACCAGGCTGCTAACGACACACAGGGGCTTCATTTGCCGCACACGCGCATACATAGAGAGGATACAATATATCATTTCTGAGTGCAAAATAGTATGTATCCTGTAAACTGAAGTTTATATGAAAATGTTAAATTGGATCTTAAAATTAACACTGTTTTGGCTGGAATCTATTTATATCTCTTATACTGCTTCTTACTGAAATTGAGGTGGAAATACGACTTATTACAGGTAAGTGATGTATTTGCTCCCTAAAGGGAGCTGAATCTAATGTATTTTTAAATAAATCAAACAGAGAAGCGTCAATGATTCTGTGGTCTTAAACTTCACTAGTGGGCATTTTTTTCTTGTTCAGATATATTCTCCTTTGTTTTATCCTATTAAACAAGCTGTCCCTGGCACCGGCCGTATAGCAATCATTTTCTTTTCTTGGTAACACAGATTATATTCCCAACTTGTTTTCATTTAGCCAAACTATACATATTTATCTCTGGCCTTGTGTCAAATGTGTCTTTATAATTTTTGTTGCCCACCTCCAAATTCAATATAATTAAAAAATATAATAGATTATTCTGGCATTGAAGAAGAATAAAGAAAATACAAAATGTGAGGTGACTTGGCTCAGATAAACACATAAAAAAGTTAAGACATTGAGAATAATCTAATAAATGGATCAATGATCTTCAGTTCACAGGCCATATCCAGCTCTTGGCGGAGAGGTTAAAGAGAGACTGCAGTTGGGGGTATACGAAACACAAAGTGGGGAAGGCTGAGAACTGCAAAAGGAAATCAGCAGCCCATCGCAAATGGTCTGCAAATGGTGGCATACTGTTCATATCAGCTAGCTGACCCTTGATCTAAGTGGTTCTAATAATTCTTTAAATTAATTTTAGTAAATGTTTCTAACTGCCTTGGACTGTTCTGAAAATTTCAACCAGGATGCCCATTTATCAGGCTGCTAAACTGTCTGAACCTCTCAAGTGGCAAAACTGGGAAGTAAAATCCTCCTAAAATAAGGGCCTCAATTAAATATCCACTATGACTAGAAATACCAAGTACAGAGAAGTATGAATAAAAAAATTAAAATTAACTATGTTCTTTTGAAGCTCATAAAAGGTTTAATTTTTGAATTTTCTGAAGATTTCAAGATTTTGGACCAAACTGCATTTTTGTTATTTAAATCAAACCAGTTTTCACTTTCTACTCAAACCAGGTGTATATATCAGAAAAGCAGGTATCACTAGACACCTATACACTGTGTATTCAGCATCCCTGTGATTCAAAATGGTAGTGGGTGTGCTTTAACTAAAGTTAAATGAGTTTAAAGTGCCCCTGCCACCATTTTGAAGTGCCAGATACTGAATGCATGAGATGCTGACGGCACTTTAATTAGAGCAGCTTCTGAGAGCCGCTCTATTTAAAGCACCCCATCCCCAACCCTGGAGCACATGTAAAGATGCCCACTGATGCCTACAAGAAGCAAGTTCCATATTGTACTCTAAAGGTTGTAGAGGGAAACACAGGTTTTTTGCAAGAAAAATCTCTAAAAAAAAAAAATAGGGCACATATCTGTTATATTAAATATATTATGTGACCCTCTGTTCATTTGATGTGCATAGTATTGCTTGCTAAAGGATAATTGAGAAATTATTCTGTTTGAGTTGATTTTACAGGTCTGCAGGATCTAAAGTTAAATAAGCCAATTACTGGTACTTAACAAATGGCAGTTCCTTTGAGGGTTTACTGATAACAGGTTCCAATCAGCAGGTTGACTTGTAAGAAGTTTGAAAACTTTGGCTCTGAAGCTGAGACAGGGGACACAATGAAGATCAGGGAAAACAGGGAAAACAGAAATGGACAGCATCTACATGAAAACAAATGGAACCTAAAAATTAAGTTACGTTATATAAGATGGGCCATCCTCAGCTCTGAAGGCTAAATAAGCTTTAAGAAACATGCATATAGACTGTTATTGTTTAACCTTATTTAATGATTTCTATGGATAAATAAAAACTATGTTTTGAAAAACTGTGAATATGGCTTCAGCAAGTCCAGAAGGCATTCCTTACTCCCAGATCTTAATTTTTCTGCCATCCAGCTGAAACCTTAGAATCCATGGGATACTTTTTTTTTTTTTTTTTT
>NW_017728998.1:32071124-32072614 GCF_001723915.1 Gavialis gangeticus | reverse complement strand
TTTTTTTTTTTTTTTTTTTTTTACCAATCCCTTTGCTCCAGAATGCATTTCTCTGTCCCTTATTATAAGTAGGCCACTGCTTAATGTAATTATATATAGTGCATTTAAAAAGTAAGATTTCTCAGTGTCACTGAACTGCTGAAACAGTATTAAGCAAGCAATCTAACTCAAGGAGACACAAAAACATGATGTATCATGGTATTTTAAAAGCTATAGAGGAGAGATTTCAGAAATACTTCTATTACAAAGGCTTGTAAAATATTTATTGGCAAAATTATATCAGTTATACCTGCAGCTACACTGACTCCACTAGTATTTTAGACCAAGTATTATTGCCAGAGAACATCAGACTCACATTAGCCATACCTATGGTTAACACGGAAATATTATTTATCTGAAGAGAAGATAGGAAGGAATTTGCAGTCATACTTGTAAATCTCATGGAACAAGAAATGATGAAATAAGGAGAGAAGTCTGAGATTTAGTTAATAACAAAACTTCCTCACTTGTATAGCCCTGAGATTAAGGAAGTTATATAGAGTAGGGACGCTTCTTACTCTTGCAGAGTAGGAAACATAAATATCACATCCAGGTTTTTCCGAATTTCAAGGGGGGTTGGCTCAGGAACCTTGGTGCAATTCCATCTTTAAATCTGGAAGGCAGTACTTCAAAAGGTTAGAGCACATCATTATAAGTTTGGAAATTTAGGGTATGCCAGCTCAAACAACTGCTTCTCAGCAGGGTAAATTACTCTGCTTGAAGCACCATGCTGCCATGACCAGAACACTTCCAGTAATTAGTTTGTTTAAAATTAATTCAGGTGTTAGTCCAGCTCTGTCGTAAAATCTGTTGCACGAGTTTTGTCAAGATGTTTACCTGTGTTATTTTGTGCCACTGTCTGTAAAATGGAGACAATAGTAACGACTTCCTTCCCAACCAGTAACAGGAGTTGTATAAGAACTAATCTGTTTGAAAATTGTTTTGAACATGTAAATTATTATGTTCTTCTGTGCCACAATGTAGCTTTGCACCCTGAATTTCCAAACTTAAAAAGTAGGGTTCATTTAAAATGGCAGTCTGTGAATGTATTTATATGTGAACATAGAACAGTTGATTCACAGCTAAAGAATATGCTAAGGAGTCTGACTTAACACAGTTAATCTTAACAAGTCAAAATACTAGAGTGACTACATCACACAGCTGTCATGATCATCTTCACCTTTCTCAGACCTCACATGCTAATTAAACCAATAGAGCTTTCCAACATGATACCATAAAATGCTAACTGATTTGCAGTTCTTAGTCTATGCTCATAGCTGCAGACATATGCAATGATAACAAAACTCAGATTTGAGCATTCAAATAAGCAGTAAATGCAGCAGTAGAATATTAGAGTATTCTATTGCTACTAGCAAATTGCCCATCAAGAATGACTGGAGGGGTTGGGGGAGTGGATGGGGACAGAGCACCACCACTGACCAACCTGCACC
>NW_017728998.1:32047670-32066124 GCF_001723915.1 Gavialis gangeticus | reverse complement strand
TATGTATCTGTCTCACAATGCCAGGTCTTAAATCTGAGGGAATGACTGCTTGTTTACCTTTATGCAAAGTTTGCCTAGATTAGAGCCAGGGCAGGCTGGGCCACTGCCACATGACCAGATCAGGGCCAAGACAGGTTGTTGACACATGCTAGATCAGCCCCCCACCACTTGGCTGAATTGGGCCCCAGCTGTGCCCCACCTCAGGCACTGGATCATCCCCCACCATACTGCCAGATCAGCCACCCACTGTCACCTCCCAGAAGCAGGGCAGGGGAAGCTTGCCCAACCATCCACTCCATCTGCCTCTGCCAGCACTCCACACTACCTTCACCACCAGGGCCAGAGGGAACAGCGAGGATGGCGTGGGATGGTGGAGCACCACCAACACGGAGGGGACAGAGTGGGGACAGTCATGGCAGTGCTCCACCATCCCACTCCACCCCCATAATTTCCTCTGTCCTCCTCCGCCAGCACCCCATGCCACCACCACCACCTCCTCCAAGGAGCAGGGCCAGGGGAGGGGTGAGACTAGCAGTGCTGGTCTCACCTCCCCCCACTCCACCCCCTCCACCCCCACTGTCACAGCGGTGCTATGCAGAGCACCCTGTGTGGTGTACTCTGATTAGTTGTTTCAGTAAGCATCGTGACTGGCTGCTGAGACAACCAATCAGCGTGCTCCAAGAGCATTACAGACAGACGGACTAAGCCCTTTTTATATATATATAGAATTCTTGAACAAAAAGCTGTTTATTGTTCTGATTCAGTGCTATTGTATATCACCTACTGGTGTTTAATTATAACCAGACATGTCTAAGAGTTAAGCTTTTCTCCTTTGAAAAAAGGTATAAGTCAGTCATTTGAGATAACATAAATATTAAGTTGAGGCTCTTTCAAAATACTTCCTTCTACACTGTGTCTTCCCAAAGAATTCGAAGTCTTGAGGTTCTTATACAGCTGTTAATAAGATAGTTTCCTAGATGTTGTCAATGGAAATTTTACATATATAACTACTGCTGCTTCAGATGTAAGCCTTTGTCCTGCAGTACAGGTTCACAATAAAAAGATTAGCCTTTACTTTATCTTTTCCTTCTACAAGTTATTTACTCCTTGGAAGTACAAATAGGAGAGAACACTGATGTGTAAGAAAAATCGCTACCAAAACATTTGCTCTAAATGGTAAGTACATGATGTCTCTTTTAGGAAGTATTTTAAGAAAGAATCCAATGTATTAAGTAAATGAGACAAACAGCTTTGCATTATAGCCAGGTACAGAAGTTACACTTATTGCACAGAAGAGAAAGCACTCTACACCCATAAGTGAACAGACAGTCAGGGCACATAGAGGATCCCATTCTAAGATAACTCTGGATGGATGTGATATCAGACTACGGCGCTGTAGGTTAGAGCACTGTTATGAACATCTATACCAGATCCCATCACAACTCATGGTAGGTTGCAGTCCGCCGGCAGCCCATGGGGCTTTGCAGCATCCCACTCATTCCCCCTTGCAGGGTAGCACTCTAGCCTCCCCCAGAGCTCTTCTGGTCTACCCAAGTGCCAGGCCAGCTCTGCCCCTGAGCTCTCAATGCCCAGGGACAGCAAAACCCATCTTTCCAAAGGCGAAGCCCCTTCCCTTTGTTTCCTCTGGCCAGCTATGAGCCACTGTCTGGTATTACTGCTCAGAATGCAAGTTCCATCCACCCCACCTCAGAATTTGTAAATATTGCATCTTTCAATTAAGTTCTGCGCTGTTTGTTGGACACCTCATTCATACAGATGGCTGTACAAGATGATCATCTTGTGAAGTGTTGTTTTGAAGCATCTGTATCCAGATCCCAGTTTATTCAATTTGAGCCATGTATCTCTGTCAAGAGCATGCCCAATGGGGGACTCATGTGATTTTGGTATAAAACACTGCAGAAATAGATTTCAGACCAGATTACTCTGAACAATCATTTCATTTCCATTCACCTCACCCCTTATCTAAATTTAGTGAAACATACAAGGTCACAGTACACAGCCTGCCAGGCTTTCCATGGGCCCAGAAACCTGGCAGCAGGGGAGTAGTTAGAGTTTATCTTATGTCATTTGGTCTAATGCTCTAGACTAAAGGGAATATACCTGTGTAAGTTGTGCAGCTGTTATGAATCTCTGAGCACTTTTAAGTACAGAGTTGAGCTTTATAGTAAGACAACTTCTGGATCATACAGGAGCACAGTAATCTTCTGGGGTGTATATCATTGCAAGTGCAGCAGTTCAGAGTACTTTGAAGTTGGCACACTATGTCATGCTGGCTAAATGTCTTAAGGCAGCTACCTGTGCAGTTACTTTACTGCTAACTTTCTGAACGTGATGTTTATAGGTGATGGAATGGTCTAATGTGACTCCTTGGTAAATTGGGGTGTGCTCAAGGAGAAGCATGTAGTTGCCTACTCTGATTTTCAGCATGCTCTTGACTCAATGACTGTCCAGGTGGAAGACGGACAATACTTTTTATTGATGCTCCCCAGTGACCTCATGCCTCTCAAACACTCCCCCCCAACCCCTGCACCATTGGCCTGGAATGAAGCTGAAGCACCAGGATTGTTACCCCTTATTGTTGTTGGGGGCTTATCAGTCTGTGTTACATTAATTACATTACATAAATCTGCTTAATTGACAACTGGCCAACCCATCCCTCAAGGTTACATTGTTTTCCTGAGAGAGACGAGTGCGGTAATACGGAACTGCTTTATGTAAAACCATACCCAAACAGACCTCTGAACACATGGAAAGCTCTTTTTGAGCCCCACAGCTGAGGTGTTACAACAGTCACAGCTGTGCATTTTCACAGGTGCATCTCCAGGAGCCATTTGGCAGAACACCTACATATGAGCATTGCTGTAGGTAACCCCCCCACCCCCACCCCCACTCGTTCCTTCCCTCTCATCCTGGAGAACCAGAGAAGGCTTATCCCTCTGGGCCTGGATGCAGCCCTCCCAGCTCCCACAGCAGGGAGATGAAACCCAGGTGTCTGGGTTTTCCCAGCTGGGAAGTAGAACAGAGAAGAATTTAATGATGTGGTCAATGCCAGATTATGAGCAGCTCACCATAGGTCCCTCAGTGTCTCCCTTGTCTGTAGACTCCACGTTTGAGTGCAGGAGGCCCAGTCATGGATCCCAAGATACTGGATCCAGGATGGTCAGATGGAGATATGTGCATAGATGGTACCTGTGAAATGAGAACAAAATAGGATCCTTGATGTGGAGAGTGGGAACAGACAGGTTAGTGACTGCTTGCACCCATGCCATTACAACCCTTGTGTGAGCCATTGAGGCCCAGGAACACTGCAAAATCCAAAAACAAGGTCTACAGATGGCTACCCACTGTGTGAGGAGCATGTATGGCTCTATAAAGCAGAGAGAGTCACGGGCCCCAAGATAAGGAGTTTATGCACAGAGCTGAAGATCGCTTGGGATCCAGCTACAACACCTGAGTGGCTTCAGCACCACTTTCCATGGAAAGATCATGGCCCCCCTGGGCAGAAGTGGCGGGACAGGCTGCTGCCCACATCCAGGCATGGACAGCGCTGCTCCAGAGACTGTTCCCTATGCCAACAGAAACAGGGGTACCACAGGAGCCAGCCTTAGATTGCAGCCAAGGGAGAATGTTCCACACTGTGCATTGATTAGGAAATGATGGACTGCCAGGGGGCCCTGAAACAGGAAATATGCCTTGTGGAAACTACTGACCCATGATCCAAAGAGCTAGAAAGATGTACTACAGGGCTCAGTCCAGGGAGCAGCAGTGTGGGAGGGGAGGAAAGCCAGGCTGCCTGAGACCCATTGCCAGAGCCGGCAATGATTCAGCCTGCTTTCCAGGGCTAAGTTGCTACCCATGGCTGCTGGCAGTTGCCAGCATAGGTGCAGGGCCCCAAAGAGGTTCTAGGCCAGTCCTGGAACGGTGCAGAAGTATGTGGGGGGAGGAGAGAGAGAGAGAGAGAGTGAAAGAAAGAGAGAGAGATTCCCCTGGAAGGGGCCAGAGCAAGCTTAGACCTGGTCGGGTAATTGGCTGGCCACTACCCTGGAGAGGGTTGCGGGAGAGTCCCAAAAGACAGAATGTCTGCCACCCAAGGTATGAACTAGCTAAGCCTATGGCCTAAGGGGCCCACTCCAAAAGAGAGCAAGGTAGCATAAGTTGTTGATGCGTGAAAGAGACCCTGTGAGAGGGGTTGGAGTGTGAAAGGCCCTCGTGAGTGCCACTTTGCCACAGGCAGCAGTGCCTGTGTTTCAGGGACATAGAAGCCTAGGCCTGGAGACCCATGGCCTAGTGCAGGGGCAGGCAAAGCCTGGCCCACAGGCCAGATCCAGCCAGTAATGTACTCCATTTTCCAGCAGCCCCTGTCCGCATGATTCGGGCTGGTCTCCATGGAGCCCCCAGCCCCAGCTGCACTGTGATAGCAAAAGGCTGGAGTTGCCATGGAGACCTGCCCCAGCCAAGCTGGCAGGGCATGTAACAGGGCAGTGGGCTGCTCAGAGTCTCTGGGATCTTGCAGTGGGGGCAGCTTGGGCCAGGGCTAGGGCAGAGCCATGATCTGCAGCCTACATGCTCTGGGCAGGGGTGCACAGGCTGCAGATCATGGATCTGCCCTGGCTCCTTGCAGCAGTGACAGCGTGGTCCAGAGCCAGGGCAAAGTCACCATCTGCTGCCTGCACCCCCTTGCCCAGAGCATGCAGGCTGCAGATTGTAGCTCTGCCCTGGCCCCAGACCAAGCTGCCCCCACCGCAAGATCCCAGTGGCAACCCTAGCTTTGTGCTATCACAGTACAGCTGCAGCTGGTGTCTCCATTGAGACCAGCCCCAGCCACGTGGGCAGGGCCTGCTGGGACATGGAGTCCAGCTACTGGCCAGATCCACCATTTTGCCCATCCTTGGCCTAATGACATACCAGGGACACTCAAAGCTCTCCAGCCCTACTCCTTGGGGAAGGGCTCCAAGTCCACATGGGTGAGAAGCAACTTGACCAGGGCTTTGTGGATCTGGACAGACTGCCATTGTTCAGGGCCAAAGCCACAGCATTAGTGAGGAAGAAATAGACACATCTAGGACACACATCCATGTGCACACTCATGCAGGCGCACACACACATGCAGCATCCAGGACATGCATGCACTTGGTGGGTGCAGGGTGTACTGGGTAGGCATATCAGGGCAGCCAGCTGATGGCTCGTGGCCACGATGAGCCACTGACTCATCAGGTCCAGGTGGGTGGCAGTGATGGCCCCACCAGGGGTGGTGCAGCTTTTTGGTTCTGCCCAGGAGGCTTCAGCAGCCAGGGGAGCCCATGGAGCATGCTGGGAAGCAGATGAGAGCCCTTCCACCTGCTGGGCTTGTGCCATGCAGGCAGGCTCCAAGCCCCTCCCCATCCTCATGAGGGCTAACATGTTCTGTTTGCTTCTGACCTAACCTTGGATACTTAGAGTAAAGCTCAAAAGTTAGAACACTTCCACCTTGGGCTTCTTGAACACCTGTACTTAGCCTATAATATCAGGTCCAAAATAATTAAATGTTTTCAGCATAAAAAAAGAATATAATGACATCTCAGATGAGCTATGGTGCATTTGCTGTGCCTCTAACATGACAATGAACATAAAAAAATCAATTTATATATTTATTTTCCTTTAGCATAAGCATAATGTAATTCCATCTTTAACAGGCTATGTATGTAGGTAGATCAAACTTTGTTTCATTTTTATTCAGTTTAGATCCTGTTTTTGAAGATCAGGATTTGAATTCAGCATACTTGTTGAGTAAATACTTTGAAGATTATTCTGTAGAATTATTATGCTAAACTCAGAATCTAAAACCAGCAAGTCACTGACGTGTTTTAGCAAATTCTGACAATTTTTTTTTAAAAAAAAGTGACAGAGGGATTCAATGGATGCCAAGTCCCAGTTTCATGAAAGAATAAAGAGGCACTAAAGTTAAAGCAATAGATTAACATTTTTGGAATATGTTTCTCTCCAGGACACTGCTCTCACAAGCTGGACTCCTCATGCTTATGATGATAGATGCAGGTTAGCCCTTTATCTACAGCATATCAACCAGTGAAAGCTGGCATTGCATCTGTAGTTTCTTTAAATGGCTAGATAGCAAATGTCAAAACTATCTGATCCAGTTTTATAATCACCTTTCAAGACTTTGTAAGATATTTTACACTTTAAAGAGAGATTTAAAAACTTTATGTTGAATTGGAAAAATAGAATAAGCACATTCATATGCTTTAGGTAGGGAAAGGAGGACTGACTGCATTGCGCCATGAACATATCAAGTCAAATTAGCAGTTTGACATTTTGATTGTTATGTATTTTAGCACAAGTTTGAGGTAGACCTGGATAGTTCATAAGAATTTGGCATAGCTTCATTAATCATGAGGAACGTTTGATAATGTACAGAAATGTTTAAATTAATAGCCACTTGCATTGACTGTCCAAAATAAACAAGGAACAAAAATTCCTACACATTCTACCTTTACAACAGGTACAATTTTCAAAATGTCTAAAGAACTTAAGCTAAGTCTCATTTTCAAAAGTAACTTTGGTGCTTAGGAGCAGAAGCCTAAATCTCATTGGTTTCCTCTGGGACTTAGGCTTCCAAGGTAGTTTGCAGTGGATACTGACCATCTACACTAAAAACTACTGGTGGCAGTCGTGCAGCTCTGCCAAACTTCGGAATCTGTTTACAGTTACAGATAATGAGTCAAATACTTGCACAAAACTATTTGAACAAAACTATAACTCACCATTCAACTTGCCTGAGTTATAGTTTTGTTCAAATAGTTTTGACTATAAAGTCAAATACTTTATAAAAACAAATGTTCTCACCTACACCAGTGGGAAGCTATAAACCCAGGCATATACAAGAGAATAGAATCTGTTCTATGAATATTACACATGGAGGAAATAAATATAAGAAGGCCAGGTGCTTAGCTAGGTAAAGTAGTCTAGCTCTAGAGATATCATTGAAGCAGTGCTAATTTGTACTAGGTGATATCTGGCCTTATTATTGTGAAAAGAGAATCCCTGTAAATAAGTTATAATTCTTGCTACAGTCAATAAAGTTTCATTTAGGACCTGATCTTTTCAATGCCTTCAGTGGGCTATGGGTCAAGGCTTTTGATAAGAAATCTAATGGCAAGTTAAATTAAACTGTGAAAACAATGTTAAGCTTAAATGCACAGATCATCAACTCTACCCACACGCCAACAAGGAAAAAGTGGCATAAGCAATAAATAGTAGGGATGTGCAAAACAGCACCATTTTGTTGCAATTTCCGTTTCAACATTTTGATGGGACAGTGTTTCATTTCAAGTTTTGTTTAATTTCAAAACCGCTATTCCGTTTAGTTTCGTCGAAACTGTTTCTCTATTTTAACACTGTTTCAACGTTTTGCCCATAGGCTATAATGGGGAAGCACAAAGCTGCCTATAACTTTGTAATTTTCTGCCTGATTCAGATGAAACTTGCAGAGATGGTAGCCCCTACTAAGTCTTTGAAGCCTGTCAAGTTTCAAGGAGATAGGTGCATGGGGTTTCTGGGAAACTGTACCTCAAAGCAAAACTCATGTCGTGTGTGTGTGTGTTAAGGCACAGCGGGGTGAAAACTGCAGGTATGGTGCTCCTGCTGAGGTCACAAAGCCTGCCAAGTTTCAAGGAGATAGGTGCAGGGGTTTCTCGGAAACTGCCCCTCAGGCTGCTGATGAGCAAAAGTCCTGACGTGTGACTTTGTGTGTGTTTTCCATCCCTCCCCCTGAGCACTGGGATTGAAAGGGACTTCAGGGAAGGATCACAGTCACTGGCCAGCTACACACAATCAATGAGAGCAGTCCTTCCCTACTCTTCCCCCTTCCCTGTCCTTACTTTCTGTTTCCCTGCAGGCAAGCCCAGCTTGAGCTTCAAAACTCAAAAAGTTTCAAAACTTTTGAATGTTTCGACTTCCCTTGTTTCATTTCAAGGCTGTTTTGAAGCCCTTCATTTCATCTTGATTTCCCTGTTTCAAGCTCAAAATGAGTCAAAACAGCATCAAAATGAAATGTAGCAAAATCCCCAGTTTTTTTTTTTATTTTAAAATGCATTCCCTCCCCTTCCCCAACCACTTCTTACTTTTTCTCTCCCTCTCTGTTCCCTATAGATAAGTAAGCTAAGATATAGGATAAGCTTTAACATTTTATTTTAGGTAGTAAGTTTCATTTTTCTTTCCCATCTTTGCAAATAAGTGCCCTGCTATTTTGATATAGGTATCCACTGTTTTTGTATTTTTTTTTTTTATGTTTGGGGGGGGGTTTACTGCTTTTATATCGTGCGATTACTGTTTTAGGGCTATATATGTAAGTTAGCATAAGTCATGTCAAGTTTCCATCTTATCCCCATGCCTGGCTGTGTAACCTATGACTCACACCTACCCCTCCTGTGTAACTTGGTTCCTAAATGAATGGGGATGAATGAGGGTGCTTGAGAGAAAATGGCAGTAGGTCTAAAAATAGCTCCCTATGAGCGACCAAACTATCAACACCAATACCTGGACCAACAACCCAGTCCTTGGAACCACACTTAATATTCAAGAAACAAAAGATGAGGCAACCCACAATTGTGCCAAGGCTGCACATGCTCAGTAAGAATACCTGGAACCCTCTGGAACAAGACTGACCTTGCCTGTACAGGCACTCCCCTTGGGGGTTCAGAGGTAGTCTGCCCCATAAAAGGGGTAGTGAAGACTGAGTCCTTGGGATGCCCTCTCCATCTGGACCAGCACCATGCAACACCACCTATCCATCCAGAGGCCCTGCCGGTGACCCCCTGCCCCCCCCAGACAACACCTACTGAACAAGGACCCCTTTCCAGCCTGGATAAGTACCTATCACCCCCCACCCTTTCTTTAACCAAGGACTTGGACTCTGCTTCTCTTCCCCACCTGGACTCCAACCCTTCCACTGAGTCTCTTTCTCTTGCTGCCATTGTGAGTACTGGTGAGTGTGAGTGTGCGGGAACCAATAACTTCATGGGGCTGTGTAGTGTGTTGTCTGTGTAATAAAACTGTTATTTGAACCCCTGAGTTAGGTTTTGCTTTACTATGGTTTTGCCCTGCTCCAATCTCTGCTCCTCACCCCTCTAATTTCTGTCTCATTTCTCCCTCTCCTGCTTCTGGCTCACTGCCACCTCCAACACCTGTCCTGAGCTCCTCTCTGCCCCCAAACCCCCTGTTTCTTTGCCACTGTCTTATCCCTACTGCCTTTTCCTTTTCCCCTGAGCAACTAGGTTTCTGCCTCAGTTTATTTACTGGCTGTCTCCTCCTTGCCACCACTTATCTGCTCCCCCCACAATATCTCAGCTGTCTGCCTCAGTTTTCAGCCCCAAGCACCCAGATTTGTCTTTCTCTTTCCTGGCTGTCGTCTCCTTGCCACCAGGCTTTTTTTTTTTCTTTCCTTTGCACCAGTGAACTCAAGTAACCCTGGGGCCACTTGATCTTAAGTAAACCAAAGCCTCAGTTCCTCAGCCAGCTTCTCCATAGTCCACTGGTTCTACTCCTTGTTCTGGCCTCTCTCTCTCTCTCTCCCCGACCTTAACCTTCCCCCAAGTATTCCAGGTACCCCAAGCACACACATATATGCTCTACCATCCAATTTAGGAACTTACCTGTGTGTATGTGTAGGTGGGTTGTATGTGTGTGAACTGGTGAATATGTGTATGTGTATATATACATACACACATGTATGTATATGCCATTGTGTGCATGATATACAAATTAGTGATCTGTGTATGTGTACTGAGCGTGTGGGTATGGACAATAGATTTTTGTCTAACTTTTGGGGTGTTAGTCTATGCACTTCAATTGGTGATAGGTATGCATGTGCCTGAGTTGGTAGTGTGTGTGTTCCTAATAGATTTGTGTGTTTGTATATGTGCAATTGCGTCACACCCAGTGTCACACAATTGTGTCTAACAGTGCGATATTGAGATCCTGAGAGCTGGCCTGACCCCACAGGACAACAGAAACAGCTGGCAAAATTTTGCACAGCCCTAATAAACAGCCTATGTTATGCTTGTACACATTTTTAAAAAACATCTGTGGCAGGCTCATGCTTGTCACCCCATTGCCAGGGTGCCCAACCTGTTTGGTTATGCCACACGGGGGTCTATTCACCCACCATGACTTGGTGTTGGAGGTCTCACCTGGAGAAGTTGTTTGGTGGTATACCTCAGACTCTGGGTGATTTTACTGGTACTCATTCTGTGGAGTTCCTCCTTCCCTACACCCTATCCCTTTCCACTCAGGTGGTATGGATCAGCTTCAGTGGTGTCTGGATGTGCTAAGTGTGACATAGCTTCCACAGAGAGCCTACCTATATGACTATTTGTGGGAATGTGGCTATAGCTTCATTGTTTAACAAAATAGCAAATGAACAAAACTATAACTCAGGCAAGTTGAATGGTGCAGTGGGAAGGGCAACAATACCTGCCATGTCCAGTGTTTCACCTCAGCACTTAGGGATTCTTGAAGCATTGTCTGCTCAGTTCCCACAGGGTCTCACATCACAGGTATACCCAGGCTGAACTGGTGCCCTGGGTCAGCTAGCACCTGGCCAGTGTTGTAATGCCATCCATGGCATTCCTTCACACCCCTGTGACACTCGTGGCTCTGATAATTCCACACTGGGAGATTTTCAGGTCTGCGGCTGCTCACCTGTAATGGATGGGACCAAAGGATTCCTAAGAGGGTCCCAGTATTGATCATCGGGCCACACTCACCCAATCCCAGCTGACCCATAATTTCCTACCGTTAGTATGGGGAGTGGGCAAGGTCCGGGTCAGACCTGGGCCCCTTGACCCACCTGCGTCTTCTCCCATGTCATTACCTGAATTTTTCCTTGCAGGAACCTGGTCATCCTCCACTGGCTTCCAGGCATGCTGGCCCTTCCTGGGTGCTCCAGCCATGAGACAGGCTGTTTCTGCCACACCCAGCAGTAATCCTGTGCAGGGATGTCCTGGCTGTACTCCAGCCATGGGGAGAGAATCCACCAGTGCCATCAATGCTCCTCCTTCTGTCTCCCCCTGCAGTTTGGCTCCAGGGCTCCTTTTACACCCAGAGCCTTTCCCCAGTGGACTAATCTGTCGGGCTTCTTCCAGACGCATGTTGCCAGCCAATTTGCCCACAGACTGGCCACCTGGGTGCTGGCACCATGGTAAGTAAGGGGTAATCCTGCTACAATATCATATCACATCCAGAAGCTAAGAAGGAAAGAACTATGTAGTGACTTGGAACTGAACCTTCTACTGAATTAACTGGACACGTACACAAAATGGGCAGTTAAGCCCTTCCTGGATACCAAATGTACTTTAATATTTTCATTGAGGTGTTTCACAATGTAAAACCTATTCTCTAAATCTAGGCAGGTATGGCCATCAATGCAAACACAGGTTTGTGTTTTTTCTACATCGCTATATTAAGGGCATAAATTATCCTGCAGGTTAGGCAATGGACCAGGCAACATTAGGCACTGACACAAGTGACATTTTGCTTCCCTGAAGCATGCTACAGCTGTGCCACACAGCTACAGAGTGTTTTAAAAGGGCCTGATCCTGCAACCCCCAACTGCGCTCCCTCCTCTCCCTTCCCCTCTACAGATGTTACCAGGTCTGGGAGGGAAGAGAGGAAGGGCTAAGGGAAAGCAGCTGCAGACTCACAGCTACTCTGAACTGCAGCTCAATCCCACAACCCCAAGAACCCAACAGCGAACATCTGTTGGGCCTGGAGGATCACTAACTCATGGCGCTTCCTGAAAAACATCATGACTTACAGTGGGGAGCTGCATGTCTGTTAACATTCATTTTTTCTAATTCTTCACTTTCCACGTACATCAAATTTGGGAGGAAATATCTGATTAGGAACATATTATGAAAAATGTGTTTTAAGATCATAAGTGGTCTTTATATTACTTTTTTAAGAAGTAATTCTAAGTTAAAATGTCAAAATCCTAAATACACGTGCAACAGGATGTACTTATAAAGAAAAAGAAACAGAACAAAAAATAAGCAATACCAAACAGCAGATAACATAAACCATTTTCAACGAAAACTGTAACAGAAACATTCTCTCCACAATTACTTAAGATTATCAACTTTTTTTGCACAATAAGGACCCCTCTACACATGCAAGCAAAGGTGCAATGGGATCTAATGCATGATCTCTATATCAGGGGTAGGGAAAATTTTTTGGCTGGAGTGCTGAAAAAACCACAATGTCTACTTAGAAGGGTGCCAGAGTGCCGGCATGCCAGAAAAACAAATCATGGCGGAGTGGGGGAGAGGGGGCGGTACATGGCAGGACGCATTGCAGGTTAGTATATTTAATAATCATAAATGTTGCTTTTGTTGTTGTGTATTCCTTTTTTGTTAAGCATATCACAATGAGAGAGAGAGAGAGAAAAGGAGAGAAATGAGAAAGAGAAAAAGAAAGAAACATTAAAGGTGAAACACCCACTTTATTATTTCTTTCTGAAATTTTAAATTTTGAAGGACAAGATGCCAACCTGAAAAGACGTGCTTCATTACCAACTCAGTACAATCCAGTCCAATTCAAGTCCCAAATATTTATTTTCAAGCATGTTAACAGCTAATGTTTATGTAGAAGTCTTCCACTTTTTTTATGTTCCTATCAACACTTGTTCTGTACTTTTTGTGCTTTGGCTGCATAAAAATATTTTTAAATGGTCATAACAATGGAAAAAGTATGTCTGTTTTGCTTAATCATGTTTAGGAGTTTGGTTTTACACTTATAAAATATTTTTTTAAAGTATAATATTGAACTGTTTATCATGGTGATTAAAGGATGTGTTTTGGCCATCTTAGCTGATAATTAAGACAGGGAACAGTGAACTGGGAGAAGAACACTGTTCTTCTGCCTATCAGCCCAACTCCCCAGCCACCCTGCACAGCTAAGCCCACAAAGGTGCGGTGCTCCTGACAAGGGGAAGCACCGGCCTCATCCCGGTAGGGGGGCTGGGCTCAAAGTGGGTGGGAGTCAAGTGGGCTCAGCTGCAAGCAGCCCAGGCTCCATGGCTGGCAGCAGCTACCCAGAGCCGGGGCTGGCTACAGCCAGGAAGCTGCAAACAGTTGCTACAGACTCCAGCATCAGCTCCATACCGGCGGGCGCATGCTCACCTCTGAGTGGACAGTGGGGGAGGGGCCTGAGACAGTACAACCCTGGCCTCTCCCCTGCTGCTGGCACAGAGCTGATGACTGGGCTTCAGCGCCCAGCATGGCTGTTTGTAGCCAGCCTGGGCTCTGGGCAGCTGTAGCAGGCAGCAGGCAGGCTGCAAACAGCTGCACCAGGCTCTACAGCTCCAGCATCAGCTCCATATTGGCAGGTGCATGCACACCTCAGAGCAGACAGCGTGAGGGTTTTGCTCCCTCAGGCCCTATCCCCACTGTCTTCTCCAAGGCGCGCATGGCACCTGTCAGTAGAGTCCTGATGCCAGAACCCAGCGAAGCTGTTTGCAGCCTCCCAGCAACAACCAGCCCCAGCTCTGCATAGCTGTTGTCAACCACGGAGCCCAGGCTGCTTGCAGCAGGGCTTGCAGCCTCCCAGCTGCCTGCTGGGAGCATCCCAGGCTCCATGGCTGGCAGCAGCTACCCAGAGCCGGGGCTGGTGGTGGCATGCTGACCAAAATGGCCTCGCGTGCCATGCTTGGCATGTGTGCTGGGTGTTGCCAACCCCTGATCTAGACAATCACATCTCCTGTCAGGTCACACATGCACAGATTGTGCATTAGATCTCATCACCCTGTATTGCCAGTGCAAGAGGAACTTGATCCTAGGCTCCCTCTGCACCAACAAGAAACATTCCTGTAGCTGGGAGCCCCCTCAGCTGACCGGCTCCCAGCCATGGGGCACCCCATGCATCTGCATGGCTGGGAGAGGTAGCTGCCATGAGCTCCCCTCCTCGGTTGTGCATGAATCCCCCAGGGCTCAGAGATCACAGCTAATGCAATCTCCCCAGCTTGGGGGTGTGTGAAACCCCCAGGACTGGGAGAGTGTGTCTTTTGCAACTGTTGTAATTTCCCATCCCCTGGGGTTTCATGTTCCCAAGAGCCCAAGAGACCATAGCCATAACCAGCGCCTGCCAGGACCCAACTGGGTCCCAGCACAGGAAAGTTCACTCCAGGGACTCAGCACTTGCAGCTGCAAGACTCTGGGTCCTAGCAGCTACAGGTACTGCCAGGATGCAGAGTCAGCAGCTGCTGGGCTGACAGTCCTCTCAGTTGCACTATTCCCAGCCCCAGCAGGGCATGGTGCATGCACCCCTGTGGCTGGGATCTGTTATGTGACCAGGTTCGCAGCCACAGGAAAGACCTTGCTACATGTGCAAATTAAAGCTTGATAGCAATCAGCTATAAAGTTAGTACATGTTTTAAAGGTATAACTTTATGGCTGGTGGAGCTTTTTATAGCATAAGTACTTTGCATGTGTAGTTGGTCTCAGGGTAATCATGCAATTTGCCAGTTAACTGGGCAATATGTAGCAGGGTCTAAGATATATATTTGGAGAGAACTTCAAATTAAATGTAGTGTGTGCTTCAAAGTCCAAACAGATATGTAGAAATTGCCAAATCTGGCAATATAAAATACGATACACACATATATTTTCATTATATGTATTAAAATTCAGAGAAGAGGATGGCACCATCTTTATCAGACCTACCGAGGCTTACTTTTTTTTTTAACTCTATTTGGAGTAACAATATTTTCTAGGTATGAGTACACTAAGGCAGCAAGGATGGATGTTGATAGACTTAAAGTACCAGCCTGAGATAGGAAAAATCTGCATTCAATCATAAAGTTCTGCCATAGACGCTCTCTCTGTGACCTTGAGTATCCCTATACCTCATGAAAAATTGGAATAATAATACTTCCTCACCTGCAACGATGCTGTAATGAAAAACTGATTTTTTAGAAGGGACTACATTTTCCTCACTATTTGTACCGCACCTCATACAATAAGGGGTTCAAAGAACCTTAGCCAATTAACACAAATAATGACAACAATCACCATTTGAGAGACCTTCAGATGCTACAATGACAGAACCTACACATAGAGAAATGGTATCTGTGAAAACTGAACATGATTTGGGAGGAATAACATTCATCATTTGAGCTGAATAACAGGTTTCAGCATTGTTACAAAAAGGCTTTTATCCATTCCTAATTATTCTTCTTAGTCACAAAGGACATTGTTTGAATCAATAGGGAAAAGGAGGTGTTAGAGTTTTTTTCACACACTGCAAACGAGAGCACAGATAGAAGAGGGCATGAATGCTAATGCCTAATAATAATTAATATTTATCATTTCTACAGTTTTTTCATCTACAGTCCTTAAAAAAGCCTCCACAAAAATGTGTGGTTACTTATGCTACTATACCTATATAACAGATGGAAAACAGGCATGCGACACTTTATTATTATTACACAATTTATGACCATAGTGCCTGAAGATCAAAGCCAAGAACAAGGTCCCATTGCACAAGATGCCATACAAACACAAAGTCATAAAGAATCCCTGCACTGAAGAGCTTACAATTGAGATAGACAAGGCAGACATACAGTGAGGGAACAATGAAGTAATAGCATGAAGCTTGTTAGTTTCATGCTTTTGGGAAGAGACTGGAGATTAATTAGAAGGGAATTAATTTAGCAGTATAGAAAGTGAAGGGAAGGAAGCAGATGGTGCATCAGGACAGAGGAGAAGAGAAACCTGAAAGAAGCAGATGTGAAGTGAGGCTGAGATGAAAAATTGTGAGGGACAGCATAGGAGGGTGTTGGAGCAAACACCTACTGTAGCCAGTCTGGGGCACAGAATTAAGTCAAAACTGTAGAAAAATCCTTGAATTTATTTATCCAAATTATATGTCCCTACTTCAGCTGCTTCTGCAGTCAGTCCTATGAACACCCAGCTCTGGCTGACTCTTTCCTATAGATAAATGATTCCTCAAGGTTGTACTGCAGCATACTAGCATGCTGTGAAAAATAAGCTGGATGGAGTCCTGGCCATACTTGTCCCATATGGGTGGATCAGGCTTACAAACTGGTCACAGCCTACTGACTGGTGGGCAAAGCATGCCAGCAATTTTAATTCAGAAAAAAAGTGTGGTCCCAGTATCGGAAGTCTGGGAAACACTGCTGTGGATTTCTTCCCCAAATTAAGTGGGAAAGAAAAAGTCACCATCTAGGATCTAATGGCTAACAAGGAGAAGGATTTCTTAGCACAGCTCTGGGAGTTAAGACAAGAGTACAATCCAGGACTCTTAATTCCTGGTTCAGTGTCTCATCCATTGGCCAATACTCAGTGGACAACATGGAGGTACCAGTCAGTGCATCACTAAGAACTCTGATTGGTTACACATACACCTATAGGGCACTAACTTCACTGCACAACAAAAGTCAGAATCAGTCTCAACAGTACTTGGTACCCATGTTTCCTAAATAGGGTATTTCTGGTTCCTTGCCTGTGTGTGCTTCATTGTCCCTAACTGAATAAGTATAGGAATTATTTGGTTTTTAGAATCAGCGGAGGTCAAACTAATCTGCACGAATGAGTTTCAAAGAGTCTACTCAACTGGAAGAGGCGGCGTTGAGTAGACAAAAGTTCACGTTTGATGGTATGCCTGAAGAATCCATGGCAACAGACAAAAGCTAAAAGAGAAAGTCTACAAAATAATGAGGATAAAAGGAGGTGAAGCCTTCAGCCTCTAAAATTATTATTACTATTCTTACTTATGTTATGGCAATTTCTAGAGGAACCTGCCAAAATTATGACTACAGCTTGCTAGGCATCATATAGACACATGGTGAGGGACAATCCTTACCTCAAAGAGCTTGTCATCTAAAGAAACAGGGTAGACAAAGGGAGGAAGGGGAAAGAGATGCACAAAGAAGGTTGGTGACTTGCCAGTCTCCACATAGAAGGTTGGTGGCAGAACCTCGAATAATAGAAACAGGGTATCTGAGTCCCAATCAAATGTCTTACCCATGAAATAATACAACCTATCTGAAAACGGTCCAATTTCAATCAGTATTTCTAGACACTTTTGTTGATCTGCTTAAAACATACGTAGGTACAGGAAAATGCAATTACAAAATAATCAGTAATGCAAAACTCTTCCTTGATATAGATCTAATGACTGAACCATAAACTAATATATTCTTTCATGAAACCAGAACCATGTTTCTTTCAGGGTAAGTTAGATGGCAAGTAAACAGTACGCATTTGAATATGGCCAAATGTAAAATTATACATCTAGAACCAAATAGGCCAGGCCATATTTACACAAATTTACTGGACAGAAGAAGGAGCAATGGTCTCAAGTTGCAGCAAGGGAAGTTTAGATTAGATATTAGGAAAAACTCTCTCACTAGGAGGGTATAAGAGAGAGCCAAAGGCTGTTTGTTACTTTAAGGGTGAAAGAGCAGCAGACAGCAGCTGGGGAGAGCTGTTCATTATGAGCTGCCAGGGACCAGGTACTTAGGAATTTACCTAATGTAAGCGCTTACCACAGAACTAGCTGTGTTGCAGTAGCACCATGAGCTAGAGTCTTGTATAGAGATAGAAGGACTGAAGAGACCAGCAGCACTCTGAGGTTAAGTCGGCAAGATGAATCAGGAAACGCCTGTGGCAACCCAGGGAGGCATCTGACCAGCAGGGCCAGGGAGGTATATCAACAGCACAGTCCCTAAGTCAGGAGGGGCAGTCTGCCCCTGCAGGCTGCAGAAGCAGGAGCTCCAGAGCAGGGGGAAAGCAGGAGAACTACTAATTGGCACAGGCTATCTTGAGGAAGGCAGAGTGCAGCAGCCCCACAAGGGAATATTAACTGGATAAGGGGAAGTCTTGTTATGCAGGCAGGTAGCCATTGTGTATATTTGGACCCAGAGGGGGTTTGGGTTGCATTTACAAGGAAGCTTACTCCTTGGTGACAGTTTCAGCTGTGATATGGGTGTGATTGAAAGGGGAGTGAGCAAAGGCCACAGAAGAGTGCCTGAGGGGCACCTGGGAGTTAAACCCATAGTGGGCCAGGGGCATGCCAATGTTTAGAGCCCTGCTAGGGGCCTTGATTCATAGCTTAGACCAAGGGGGAGGTTGAAGCTTAGAGAGAGAGAAGGAAAGGCTGAAGCCTAACTTGGACAGGAGCTAGACAAGGGCTAGGGGGCCCAGTGACCAGGAAGGTCAGAGCCAGGGAGGGGGGAGTCCTGTGCATGAAAGGGACAGACACAAGGTTGGTGGGGGCGGAAGAGAAGGGGGCAGAAGCCTAAGCAGGGTCAGTTAAGGTACTGCCCAGGACAGGACAAAGACAAAGCTGGATTAGGCAGTCAAGGGCTGGAACCCTGTAGCCAAATCCAGCATGGTAGGCCTAGGCTAGAGGAACCAGCAAG
>NW_017728998.1:32038963-32042670 GCF_001723915.1 Gavialis gangeticus | reverse complement strand
GGGGGCGGAAGAGAAGGGGGCAGAAGCCTAAGCAGGGTCAGTTAAGGTACTGCCCAGGACAGGACAAAGACAAAGCTGGATTAGGCAGTCAAGGGCTGGAACCCTGTAGCCAAATCCAGCATGGTAGGCCTAGGCTAGAGGAACCAGCAAGAGAAAAGAGGTTGAGTCTGGTAAGGCTGAGCCCCCAACAATGGTATAAAAGCCTGAGGTGGCCTGGGACTGGATTGTGGCCAAAGTGCCCAATGAAGTCAGCAATCGGTAACGCCTGCAAAACATGGGCATGGCTGTAGGGGAGGTCAGAGACCATGATTAGCGTTTAAGGCTAACAGATGCCCTGGGGAATGGCACAGATGGGCCATCAGGGCCCACCTAGCGAGGGCAGAGTGGAGACCAGCAGGAGCTCAAAAGAGCTAGCTGGCATCTAGGAGAACTGGACTCACTCTATGGTCCATTAGGAAACCTCTCTTCCAATCAAATAGCTACATCAAGATGTGGCAGGTAAGACAGGGAGGGTACCCTAGAACTGGTGTCAGGTAAAGGTTGCATGGCCACCAGTCATCCCATGAGCCTGAATCTGGTTTCAGAGGGCAGAAAAGCACTGGAACAGGTTACCCAGAGAGGTTGTAGAATCTCCATCCTTGGAGAATTTTAAGACCCAGGTAGACAAAGCCTTGGCTCAGACGATATAGTTGGGGATGGGCAGGGGGTTGGACTAGATGACTTCCACAGGTCCCTTCCAACACTAATTTTTTATGATGAGTAATTCTAGAATGAGAAACAGTGACTGCAAAAAACTTGGAATCATGGTAGAAAATCAACTAAAACTCCCATTGTAACACCATACTTAAAATTAGATGCAGAAATGGGAAAATCTTTAGGTGGAGGTTAGATGAATTATTGTACCTCTACATTTGCAACTACTGCTGCAAACACCATTGTAACATTCTATCCAGTTCAAGAAGGTTGTTGATTAAGTGGAGACAGTTCAGAGCAATCATAAGAATAATTAAAGACAGCAATAAAAGATTACAGGAGTTCAGTCTAGCTAACCTAATAAAAACGTTAAAAGACCACTTGATTGTACTCCACATAGATTTATGTGAAGAGCCAAAATGTTAATAACTGACTCTTCAGTCTAGCAGATGAAGATACAACAGGAAACAAGGAATAGAAGAATTAATTCAGAGAAGTCCATTAATATGAGTGATATAGTACGTTCAAAATTCATAATGGAAAATTCATCTTTAGTTCCTGAAGAGATATTGTCATTAAAGCATCCTAGCAGACAAGGCCCTGAAATACATTATACTGCATGCAGTACTGCCACAACCTAGGTTCTGATTTATCAAAGCATTTCAATTCACTTTAACCAAATGAGTAATCCCATCCTTGTTCGACAAAGCACTTATATCCACAGAATTATAACTATCCATTTGCTTAAGCTCCAATCATGTCCTGTGAATAACTTAAGTCAGGGATGCCTGCCTGACTTCTGGGTAGCAAAGGGCTGGAAGCAGCACAGGCCACAAGCCATGGGAGCCACCTCCTTGGATCCCTCACACCATACGCACACTCCAGGCCCTCCCCACCCCATGTGCAACCCAACTTCCCTCCTCTCATCTCTCTCCCCTCACCCCCCCCATCATGTGCACAGTACCCACCTCTGGCCATACGCATCTCAGACAACCCACCTGCAGCAAGGTGCACATGCTGCCCAACTCCCTCCTTTGCAGAGCAAGCAGTTTGTGTACCCTGGCACCATTCCCTACTGTGTGTGTAGCACGGGCAGCCTGGCTTCCTCCTGTTGCATTGTTTCACCCCCAGGAGCAGGGGCAAGAATAAATAACTGGAGAAGAGAAGGGGAGCTTCGAGACCACAGCTGTCACAAGAACAATGGGCAGAGTAGCGCTCAGGTGGGAGGCTGGGGGCTACATGTTAATCCCTCATGGGACCTATGCAGCTCATAGGCCACAAGTTGGACAGCCCTAAGTAGTCACATGCTTAACTTAGAAATCAGAGAAAACTAAGGTTGGAAGGGACCTCCAAAGGTCATCTAGACCAAACCCCTGCCTGAGGTAGGATCATCCCTATCCGAACCTTCCTACACAAATCGATTGTCTAACCTCCAAGTAAAACTACACAGCTAACCCTGACCCAACACAATATATAACTGTCATGGGGCACGAGGTAACAGGAGACACTTACCTGAAGCCCAGGGCAGGAGAAACGCCAAGCCGGAGGGAGAATCCGCCCGGCTCGTTAGCCGCATCTTTGTACAGCTGCGGCCAGCAGCTGACGGCAGCGTTGGATGCCGGCCCGGGGATTTAAAAATGGCGGCTGCTGCTCCGGAGACAGCGGGGGAGATCAGGAACACAGACGTGGTTGGAGCCAGTGACGGCGGGGAAACTCCGGGATGGATATCAGCCAGCTGGCGTGCCAGAGGGAGCAGCGAACCCCAAGAGATGCACGATGACAGGGACGTCTGAGGATGGCCACAGGAGCGGTGGATCAGGTGAGCTGCTAGAGATCGGGACGACCCAGGAGGATTCTGAGTACCCCGAAGTAAGTGCTGGGACGGTGGGTGCGAGCCACACCGAAGAGGGACGAAGGATTGCGGATCACCTGGCTGGAGGGAGATCAGGGCAGGATCACCGCCAAGAACAGCAGCCACCTGTGAAAGGAATAGGAGCAGAGCTGCCTGAGAGCAGCTAAAGGGGAATCCCTTCCCCGCCCCATTCGGGTTAAGTGGGATCTGGTGGAGGGACAGCGAGGCTGTGAGAATATGGGTGACTCTGCGTGTGGAGGGTCTCACAGGGTGAAGGGCTTGTGGCGTGGGGTATTCAGATAGTGCGACTGAGGCACCGGTGTAGGTTAAGGTGAAGAGGCAAACATTGAGGTGGGATTGAGTATGAACGTGTTGGAAGCTTGCAGAAGTAGCACAGAGCAGGCACGGGAACTTGGAACCTATAGGTGTCGTGAGACCGGGGTGTAGGGATGGCGGAGCCCCGTGTGCAACCAGCAGGCCAAACTCGGGCCACCGAGGGACCTGTGAACTAGTCCCGCCCACTGGGAAAACAGCAAGTCATGGCAGGCGAGAACGGGGTTGGCGACGAGGGAGAACAAACACCCATGGTGTCAAACAGGTCCGGACGGGGAGTAGCCAACAACCAGGAGGGCAGAGCTCCCAGGAACAACACGAGAAGGCTCGTCTGGGACAGCGTGGTGCATTGGCTGGGAAACCGGAGAAGTACACCAGTTCGGGATGCAGCCAGCAGAAATGGGCCCTGCCGACGTGCTAGCTTACAATTTGCAGGCTCTAACACAGATTGTGGGGTCCCAACAGAGGCTGTTGGCGCAACATAATGCGCCAGTGCTGGGGATACCGAAGATGACAGCTGATGACGACCCTGAGGGATATACTGAGGCTTTTGAGCGCCAGGGTATTGTGACAGGTCTCGATAAAAGGTATTGGGCTAGCCAACTTGGGGCCTTGGTGGTGGGCAAGGCCCAAGCAACCTATTGATCTCTCACTAGGGAGGAGGCCCAAGACTATGGGGCAGTGAAGGCAGCCATTCTGTACCACCTCAAGCTTGATTCAGAACACTACCGGAGGCTCTTTAGAGCCAAGAAAGGGCCAGACGAAAGACGACCCAGAGTGTTGCTACAACGACTTAGGGATCTCTTTGGTAAATGGGTCAAGCTGGCCA
>NW_017728998.1:32038750-32038952 GCF_001723915.1 Gavialis gangeticus | reverse complement strand
CGAAAGCTATTACCTGCCGAAACCAGGTATGCGACCATCGAACGGGAGTGCCTAGCAATTCGATGGGCGGTGGAGCACTTCCGCTATTACTTACTGGGGCGAGAATTCACACTCATCACCGACCACGCCCCATTAAAATGGCTTAGTACGGCCAAGACGGATAACGCCCGCATAATGCGATGGGCGTTGGCACTGCAACCCT
>NW_017728998.1:32028492-32033750 GCF_001723915.1 Gavialis gangeticus | reverse complement strand
CATAATGGGATGGGTGTTGGCACTGCAACCCTTCAAATTCAATATTGAGTACTGTCCGAGGAAGGATAACGTAACCGCCGATTTTCTCTCTAGATGTGGTGATGATGTGAGTCTTGACGGGGACCACCGAAGCAGACAATTTCCTCAACAAGGAGCAGGTACGGACGAAACACGATCCCGGGAACCGCCACAAGGCAGCTGGCGGGGGGAGGTTATGTCACAGGGCATGAGGTAACAGGAGACACTTACCTGAAGCCCAGGGCAGGAGAAACGCCAAGCCGGAGGGAGAATCCGCACGGCTCATTAGCTGCATCTTCGTACAGCTGCGGCCAGCAGCTGAGGGCAGCATTGGATGCCGGCCCGGGGATTTAAAAATGGTGGCTGCCACTCCGGAGGCGGCGGGGGAGCTCAGGAATATAGACGTGGTTGCAGCCAGCGATGGCGGGGAAACTCCGGGACGGATATCAGCGAGCTGGCATGCCAGAGGGAGCAGCGACCCCTAAGAGATGCACGACAACAGGGACGTCTGAGGATGGCCACAGGAGCAGTGGATCGGGTGAGCTGCTAGAGATCGGGATGACCCAGGAGGATTCTGAGGACCCCGAAGTAAGTGCCGGGACGGTGGGTGCGAGCCACGCCAAAAAGGGGCGAAGGATCACGGATCACCTGGGTGGAGGGAGATCAGGGCAGGATCACCGCCAAGAGTAGCAGCCACCTGTGAAAGGAATAGGAGCAGAGCTGCCTGAGAGCAGCTAAAGAGGAATCCCTTCCCCGCCCCATTCGGGTTAAGTGGGATCTGGTGGAGGGACAGCGAGGCTGTGAGAATATGGGTGACTCCGAGTGTGGAGGGTCTCACAGGGTGAAGGGCTTGTGGCACGGGGTATTCAGATAGTGTGGCTAAGACACTGATGTAGGTTAAGGTGAAGGGGCAAACACTGAGGTGGGATCGAGTACGAACGACGTGTTGGAAGCTTGCAGAAGTAGCACAGAGCAGGCACGGGAACGTGGAGCCTATAGGTGGCGTGAGGCCAGGGTGTAAGGGTGGCGGAGCCCCATGTGCAACTGGCGGGCCAAACCCAGGCCACTGAGGGACCTGTGAACTAGTCCCGCCCACTGGGAAAACAGCGAGTTGTGGCAGGCGAAAGCAGGGTTGGCGACAAGGGAGAACAAACACCCACGGTGTCAAACAGGTCCGGACGGGGAGTAGCCAACAACCAGGAGGGCAGAGCTCCCAGGAACGACACAAGAAGGCCCGTCTGGGACAATAACACCTTAACTTGCCACAGGTAAAGCAGGGGGACCATGGTGGCTAACATCCTGATGTTACAAAAGTTAAAATATGTTCAAAAGATCCAGGGAATAGGGTTATGCCCCCCTGCTACAGAGGAAGGCAAAACCCACCACAGTTCCTACTAACATGACCATAAGATGAAATTCCTTTCTTATCCTAAATATGGTGATTGGTTTGACCCTAACCATGGGGGCAAGGGGAGCAGGAGGACCTTCTAAGCAGGAGTCCCTGGGGTTCAGTCCCAGCAGAAGCATTGCCACATCCCAGTCGAAATCCCCAGTTAAATGTGTAACTGCTTTAATCTAGAAGGAATCAATTCCTTGCATACTAATTAAAATGCATTTAAGTTTAAAAAAAAAAAAAAATTAAAAAGCAAGGTTCTGCCAAGCCTAGCAGCCAGTCACTACTGTTGGCACTGGATTTACAAACCAGTCCTGTTAGCTTGTTCTGGGCAAGCACAACCTTTCTGAACGAGACCGACAACAACCCCTTCCATTCCATAATAGCTGAATTTTACTGAGACACAATGATAGCAAATAAGGTTAATGCAACAAAAGCACACAAAATGACTCCACAGCCCTACTCGTTAACCAGTCCTAGGGTTTCACAAGGAGAAGGAGACGGTACGTCCGGCCTGTACGTGAGTGCCATCTCATGGTACTTACTTGAATCAGGATGTCAGCAGCCTTGGAGTTTGGGGGTCAATGCCCAATTCCTGCCCCAAATATCTGCCCCGTCTACTTAATCCTTTGTTTCTTTGAACAACCACATGCATACATCTTAATTTGGTCATTTGCCAGTACCTTAATTTAGTTATTCCCAGACTCCTAATTTAGTCATTCCACCAAAACCAGGGACTTCTCACCAAGTTACAGCTGGTCATTGTGACCTGATGCTAATTCTGCATTTTCCTATCTTGTTACGGGCTCCAAGGGAACAAAGATGCTAAAATGCTGAGAACATTTATCTTCACTGCAAACAGACTTTAGAAACCAATTAACCCTTGCCATTCCCCATGACCATTGTTCTAATGCAAGCCAATTTCTAAAATCAAATTTCTAAATATCATTTTCTAGCCATCAGTCACCTTTGACTCTTAAATGACCAGCTAATCATTTCACAGCTGGATCAACTGGAAACAACCTCCAGCCTGGGTCTGGAGTAAGGCTCACACACACTCCTCTGGAACTGTAGACTATTAACATGATCAAGAACTAAGTAAGTGAAATATTGCAGCCTCTGGCTTGTCTACATTGCACAGTTAGCTCAGACAAATAGTACTCAGAACTGAGGACTTTTGTTAGCTTACCTGAAATATGTATGTTCTCATAGCAAAGTATGAATGTTCCCATACCACGTTATAAAGCTCTCAATTTCTGCACTTGTTCATGCATGTCTATGCCCTTTTTGTGCTTAAATGTTCTAGGATTTTTTCCCTAGTCAGTTATGCCAGTTGTGGAAGAACTAGTATATTCTCTGGAGAGATTATGAGACAAGTACTGGGCACACAAGTGATATTACCTCTCTTTACTGTAAAGAGAGTACTTCTAGCCAACGTAAAGCACCACTCAGGCTCTAAACCATATTCTATCTGTGCAAATAAGTAGGGGATCAAGGCACAACAAAACATATGCTTAAGAGGTATGTGTGTGGATGCTGGGGATGTTGGACCAAAATCATAGAAGAACCCAGGCTATGTGCAAACATTCATTTAGATCTGCTTCTAAGGGTTAAAACTACTTCTATCAATGTAATGGCAAGATGGACTATCGTCATGTGTGAACAACAACATCCTACAATATAACAAAGGTTTTGACTTTATCCTGAAAATTCAGGATAAGAATCAGAAAATTCAGGGGATGAATCAGACACAGACACAGGTATTTGGAAGTTGGCCTGATCCAAAAATCATTGAAATCACTTGACATTTTTCGCAAAGATATATTTTCCATGGTATTGGCAAAATAAAGCAGGGAAAAATGAGGGCAGAAAGACATCTGGCCAGTTCACAGCAAAACAGATGAACCTACATGAAGTTAAGTCAAACACAGCCAATAATCAGAGTATAACCAGATTCCTATTATGAAACTTGTAGTTGAAAAGAAATTGTGTGCAACAGGTAGTCCAGGGCTTCTGTTACTTTAAAGAGAGAAGCTGCAGCAGATAGAGCAGGGGGGCAAAATACAGCCTGCGGGCGGCATCCAGCCCACAAGGCCATTCTATCTGGCCCACAGGGCCCCTAAAAATTTAGAAAATTAATATTTATCTGCCTGTGGCTGCCTGTCAAAGATGACTGGAGACAGTGGCAGTAGGACCCAAATTTTGGTGTCGCTGATGACACCAAAATTTGGGGGGAGGTGAGCACGCTAGCAGGGAGTGAGAGATCGCAGAAGGATCTGGATAGGTTACAGGTGGGCTAACAGGAACAGGATGCGTTTCAATACGGACAAGCGCAGGGTGCTGCACTTGGGCAGTAGGAACCAGCAGCACACTTACACAATGGGGAACTCCCTACTTGAGAGCACGGAGGCAGAAAGAGATCTTGGAGTCATTATAGACTCCAAGATGAACATGGGCCGACAATGCGAGGTCATGGCTGGCAGGGCTAACCGGACCTTATCGTGCATCCACAGGTGCATCTCGAGTAGAGCCAAGGAGGTGATCCTCCCCCTCTACGCGACGCTGGTCAGGCCACAGCTGGAGTATTGTGTCCAGTTCTGTGCGCCCCATTTCAAGAGGGATGTGGACAACATGGAGAGGGTCCAGAGGAGGGCCACCTGCATGATCCGGGGACAACAGGGCAGACCCTACAGTGAGAGACTGCGGGACCTGAACCTGTTCAGCCTCCACAAGAGAAGGCTGAGGGGGGACCTGGTGACAGTCTATAAACTCACTAGGGGGGACCAGAAGGGTTTGGGGGAGACGCTGTTTCCCCTAGCGCCCGCTGGCATAACAAGGAGTAATGGGCACAAGTTGATGGAGAGGAGGTATAGATTGGACATCCGCAAAAACTACTTCACAGTTAGGGCGGCTAGGAGCTGGAACCAACTTCCAAGGGAAGTGGTGCTGGCCCCTACCCTGGGGGTCTTTAAGAAGAGGCTGGATGCCTACCTGGCTGGACTCATTTGAGTCCCGTTTTTGTTTTGGGGTTTTGTTGTTCTCCCACCCTGGCGGGGGGTCGGGCTAGAAGATCTACTAGGTCCCTTCCAACCCTAAATCTATGTAACTATGAAACTATGACCCAGGGGGAGCCTTGGGCAGGATCAAGTGAATGGAGAAGCAAGTCTGGCCTGACCCCACCACCCCTCCAGCCCCTCCACCCCAAGCACCAACTGAAGCTTCTGCCTAGCAGGGGCTTCTGGAGGCTTCTGGCCTGGGACTGTTCCTGCCTCCCTGGGCTGAGGGAAATACAGATAAGAAGGAAGCAGGGGGAGGCAGGGGAAGACTGCAGGCAATCACACCCAGTCATCAGGGCTGGCCGAGCCAGCTTCTGTAGTCCCAGCACTGCAACTAAGAACCACAGGGTGCCAGCAGGTGGGCATGAGGAAAGCGGGGAAATGGCTGCGGCAGACAGGGGGAAGGGGCAGTAAGCAGGCATGCAAAGTTCAGTGACAGCCAGGCAGGAGAATGGGGCCCACACCAGTGCAACAGAACCAGGACCAGCAGGGCCCAGAGCAGGGCAGCAGAAGTACAGTGTGGCAGGAGCACGGGGTGGGGGCTTCCTGGGCCTCTTTGGAGCTGGGCTGTGCTGCTCAAGCAGGGAGAGCAGGGAGCCAGCTCAGCTCCATAGAGCCCCAGACAGCCCCTGCCCTATGCTCCTGCCACCCCACTTGGGTTCCACCGGCACTGGCCCCGTTGCACCAGTGCAAGCACCATGCTGCTGCCTGGCTATCGCTGCACTCCACATGCCCACTTCCTGCCCCTTCCCCCCGCCCATTTTCCCGCTCCCCTCCTCCCCCCCGCTTGG